>NC_138026.1:6389313-6709313 GCF_964106645.2 Podarcis pityusensis | reverse complement strand
TCTTCTTGCAGTCCATGGGACTCTCAAGAGTCTCCTCCAGCACCATAATTCAAAAGCACCAATTCTTTGGCAATCAGCCTTCTTTATAGTCCAGCTCTCACTTCCATACATCACTACTGGGAAAACCATAGCTTTAACTATATGGACCTTTGTTGGCAAGGTGATGTCTCTGCTTTTTAAGATGCTGTCTAGGTTTGTCATTGCTTTTCTCCCAAGAGTCTGTATTCTACAATGACCAAAAACCTGATGTCAAGAAAGCTACTCTGAGGACGGAGATGCTATTCAGGAGTGGTTCTTCGGACTAGATGAGTGGTGTTCAACCTAACCTAGATAGGGCTGCAAGAGCTCAAGGATGCTGGTGGATTCATTTCTGTCACTTGGATCACCTACATCCGTATTAGACAGGGAAACCTAGCTTCATCAATCTACACTCTCGTGTTACAATTTATTATGTACCCTTCATCCTATGATCCCAAGGTGGGTTACAACAATGAAGGTTAGATTACTGCACTATATCTGGTGGGACTGCCTTTGAAGGCGCTTCAGAAGTTGATGCAGAAGGAAGTAGCTAGACTGAGAATGGGAAACAGTCTGCCCATATAACACTGCTTATGGCCCAACTGCTCCAGCTGCCTATAGATTTCTGGGCCCAATCCAAAGTTCTGGTCTTAACTCAGAAAGCCTCACATGGCTCAGGACCTCAATGACCAAATGGAACACCTCTTCCAACATAAACATACCTGGACTCTGAAATCCAAGGCCACCTCTTGGTACCCACCTCCAAAAGAGACTCAGAGTAGTGACAAGGGAGAGGGGCATTTTAAGCTGTTACCTCCCCTCCCACTTACAGAATACTCTCCCCAGTGAGGCTTGCTACAGATGTTCTTAGCATGGTATGGTAGTTACTTTTTTTGTCTAGCAGGGGTTATGTTTTTGGATATTGACTGTATGTAGCCCAGAGACAGTTGGTTTTTTTAAAAAAATGAAAAACATCTACAAAATTTTAATGATAATAATGTCTTAGGGAAATATTATCTCTCCCCCCCCCCTCACCTGCACCCTCTCAGCAATGTCTTATCTCATTCTCTTAAATTTGATACAAGCATACAAGTAAAGGGAAAAGTATAATGTGATATGCATATAAGGAAGAAGTCAAAGGGTGGATACTTTGCCCATATTAGTTGCACTGGTAAACTATTTGTCTCATCTAATGCAGATGTAACCAAAAAAACTGATAACGTTTAAACACAGAGGACCATGTGGAAGACCATGAAATTTCATACTGGGTGGGGAGAAATGGAAAGGAAAACAATTTGTCCCATCCTACACCAAAAGAGGTCAACAGAACAGTGTTCCAAATGAATATACTAGCCCTTTTTAGATTTCATCTGTGGGTAAAATGACCGTGTGGGTAGGAGAAAGGGATCACAACAGAAGGCTCTATCCCCAATGTTACCTGTGTCTTTTTAAGGATCTGAAGAATCCAGCAGGGGTATGGCTATTTCCATTCCGTTGGGAACCCTGGTCACACGGTGAAAGGCTTATGCTTGAACAGTAGGGCACACGTTGGCTCTCTTCAGACATTCCCATAAACGTGTGTGCATTGGGGCCTCCTTCACCTACACTCGGTGTATCCATCTAAAATATCATTTGAAATGCCTTGTGTATACTTGATTACTTTATGTCTTGCGTTCTGCTATGCATGATTGGGCCAGAGTGGCGAAATAGTATTTCGATACAGTTGTAGAAAGGATGGAAATAAGCTGTCAGGACAGCATTTCCAGAAACTCTTTGCTGTGCTTGGGCCAAAGTTGGCTCCTACAGTCAATTCGCAGCCATTAATTCCTTCCTTATTCTACCACCACCTGTGTCTTCATTCCATACCCTATAATCCATTTCACCTCAGCAGAGTGGCTCATAGGATTGGATTGTAAATCTTATTAGTGGCGGGGAATGATTGTTTGCTTTTCTTTTATGCCGAGGTTTTGTTTTTTTCATTAAGCAATGCATTGTTATACAGCTGACTCCAAATGAAAATCATAACAAGGGCTGCACTGTGCTGCTAAATTCTTTCACACACCTTATCTTTCCACTGTTTTCTGCCTTTATTATATGTCGTGAATATATGAGTCTGCTCCGGTATGCTCATAAATCAGAGTGTCTTGGTGGCCAAGTAGATTAAATATCCAAAAAAGCAAGATCTACATTCATCTACAGGTAGCGATACAAAGAAAGACTTTTAGCTAGCTCTCTCTGTGTGCATTTTGTGACAGTCAGAATGTAAGAAGAAATGTCTTGTTGGTGCAGACCAATGGGCTCATCTAATTCAGCATTCTGTCTATTGCCAGAAACCAGACAGTTAACTCAGAGAGATTAACAACCTGGGCATTATGATGACATTTACCTCATGTTGGTAGATCCCTTGCCTGGCAAATAGCCACTAACATGTCTATCTTTAAAAAAGCCATTATGATGTAAAGTGAAGAACAGTGCCTAGAAAGAATGGGGCTAAGTGTGGATAAACCACTTACAGATAGGTAGCCGTGTTGGTCTGCCATAGTCAAAATAAAAAAATCCTTCCAGTAGCACCTTGAAGACCAACTAAGTTAGTTCTTGGTATGAGCTTTCGTGTGCAAGCACACTTCTTCAGATACGTATCTGAAGAAGTGTGCTTGCACACGAAAGCTCATACCAAGAACTAACTTAGTTGGTCTTAAAGGTGCTACTGGAAGGATTTTTTTATTTTGTGGATAAACCGTTAATCATGTTCATTAATTTCAATGCATCTAGTATGTGTAGAACTTAGTTGAATTCCACTCTAGCACATGTATTGGGACATGCGCGTTCTTGGACTTCATGAGATACATCATGATTGCAGTGCTTCCCTTTTTGAATTTGGCAAGTTGCAAATGTCGACAGAATGCATGAGAACTTTCCATTCACGTAACGTTTCCTACTTTTGTGAGTGAGTGTGAACCCCTCACAAACACACATGGAAGAAAGTCAGCCTTGGCACATGTCTTGACTGGCCCTAGGTTAATTATTAAACTGACATTATCTCAGCTTTTGTTCTACTGATTTTAACCTCTTAGATTTCTCACCTCTCTCATATACTTAAACTGATTTATGGCTGAATGGAACCTTTACAACAGAATTGTTTCTTCTTGAATATGACTGATTAAAGCAAGGTGGATCTTCATTTTTCTTCCATTGCATGAGCTCATTAGTATTTATTAAGTGAAATGGCAAAATATAATGTTGGCTAACTGGTAGAACAGATCTACTAAACAACAAGCCAGCACTTTTGGGGTCAAATTAGCCGTTGTTAGGAAGGAAACATGAGAATCCATAAGTTCTCACGGGAACTGTTTCTCTAAGGGATCAGGAACACCCACAGAAAGAGGCAGAACACTGTCTGGCATTGAGACTGTCACTAAAAGAAATCTAAGAGACTTGTTTGTTCCAAGTAGAAGCCATGACCATCTGGTCTAGAAGGGAAATGTAGGTTGGCCATGTTTGTTAAAGGATGTGTTATGCATAATATCCAACTAAGTTGTGCACTGGATAGATTCACTGAAATAAATGTACAATGGGTCTCCTATGAGTATGACAAACATTGGTTATTAACCTATGGCTCTTCTATATCAGGGTAGTCAAAATCATGGCCATCTGATGTTGTTGGACTACAACTCCCATAATCCCTGACCACTGACCACAATCTCTTGCGCATTGACCATGCTGCCTGGTGCTGATGTGACTCATAGTCCATTAACAACTTGAGGGTATGACATTGGCTACCTCTGTTCTATAGCATATGCCATGTTCATACCTTTTCTTTATGGTGGATTTTTTAAAAACTATATATTTGGTGCCATCTGTGTACATATATGAAGGGACGCGGGTGGCACTGTGGGTTAAACCACAGAGCCTAGGGCTTGCCGATCAGAAGGTCTGTGGTTCGAATCCCCGCGACGGGGTGAGCTCCCATTGCTCGCTCCCTGCCCCTGCCAACCTAGCAGTTTGAAAGCACATCAAAGTGCAAGGAAGGAAAACGGCGTTTCCGTGCGCTGCTCTGGTTCGCCAGAAGCGGCTTACTCATGCTGGCCACATGACCCGGAAGCTGTACGCCGACTCCCTCGGCCTATAGAGCGAGATGAGCGTGCAACCCCAGAGTTGGTCACGACTGGACCTAATGACCTACCTTTACCTTTATGTACATATATAGTGCTTACAGCATGGGTGAATTCTTCCGAGGGCCAAAATTCACACTACCCCTGTGGAAAACATTCAGGGGCAACATTCCAAAGCTGGGTGTGGACAGACAACATAAAATCACACACTCTTAACACATGCACACAACTGCAATGAGACTGGCAGCAAAAGTCAGATGCACCAGAAGAATATGTGCAAATGCCGTTATATATCCTCAGGCTGAGTTTCTGATGGTGGATGAGGAGTAGATTATGCTAGACTCTATTTATAGATCTTCTCAAAACATAATCACAAAGGGAGGAGTAAGGAAGTGAAGATGATTCAGTTTTTAAATTCTATGATGACTAATAGCTGTATATTGCTGAAAACGGTTGGACCTCTGCATATTCCCTTTTATTGCAAATTTTATTGCAAAAATCAATTAAATTATTACTAGCAGAAAAGAGGAAATACTGGGATGTGCATGATTTCGCTACTTAATGTCTGTGGGCCTATTCTGGCTATTTCCACAGTTATCACCTTTGAAATAGGTTGGCCCTTTGGTTTGCTGAAATGAGATTTGAGTTTTTCTCTTTCAAACTGTGCAGGAGTTTGTACTGAGCTCCTAGTAAGCTATAATATATTTTTGATGGCCTGCATATAGTCTTAACTTTGGCAGGACTGTAGCACACAGTGCGAAGTAGAAAAAGGGCATATAATTAAGACTCAGTGTGAACGTTACAGCTATATGAATGTAAGCAGATTCTTTTCTGGATCAGACAAAAGGTCCCTTTATTCCAACATCTCATTTCTAATAGTGACCCTCAGGAAGCTCAGAACGAGAGCATGGACACAGCAGCATCCCTGACCTTCATCCCTAGCTTCTGATATTTCATGGTGTGCTGCCTCCAGAAATGGAATTTCTGCTTTGCTATTAGCTGTTGATAGATCTATATGTTGACTTGGAGGGTTCATCATCTGGAAACTCAGCCACCTGCCTTCCCAGTCTACCTGCCACTAGAAATGTGCTTTTACAATAATTCTCCTGATTGTGCCTGGTGCATATAATTTGTTTATTTCATAAAATTTATATGCTGCTGGATTTTTATTTTTTTCAGCTCAAAGGAGTTTTCATAGTTGTTGGACTGAGGCTGCAACATGTGAACAGATTCATCATTTTACATTGGAAAAACAATTTCAAAGGAGCAGAATTATGAGCAGAGGATCAATGGATGAGACTGGTCAACATTTCCCAGCTAAATGGGGGGTTTATTCACTCCAAAATCAGGAGCTGACACATCTCCTGTAGGGATTCAGGTGTGCATTTATCCATGTAAACACACATCTGGAGCTGTGTACCGGGAAAGCTCTTTGGAACAGAAATAAGCCCCTGGAGAAAAGGGTTCAGGTACCTTTGCCTCTCGACCCAACAACTCTCCTCAACTTCACATGCACCTGAAGCTGATTTTAAAATAGCAGCTGGACCTAATTTATTCACTTTGTTTGTTACCTGTAGTTTGTGTCAAGAGTTCAGCCTACACTCAAGTAGGACCCTGGCAGAGACACATGCCCACCTAGCATGTTCTCTCCCTCTTGGTCTTACGTTCGGGAGCTTCAAAAGCTTTCTTCAGCCTGAACATCACAGCGACTGATGCCAACTGACACCGGCACACTTAGGGATCCGCAGAATTTGTGCATCATGCGTGACAGACCTCAGCAACTCAGCATTTTGGCTAATCTACTTTATTTACATATAAACACACACGGAGCATTCTGACTTAGCTCCTTCCTCTTTCTCATCAGATAGCAAAGAGAAAGAACAAAGGACAATAGTCCCACTTCATGGAACACAGTAACACAAACATCCTGTCTCTGTCACATCCCTCTCTGTGGAGTCAAAACATATTCCATCATGTGAAAGACAACAATCCCATGACTGCAATCACGGATCAGGAATTCTAACAGTTTGTACAACAGTCCCAAGTAACTGTGCACAGAACTGCATTCATAGACTTCATTCTCTAGAGAGGAGAAAGAAGCTTATTACTAGATCCAGCCAAGTCTAGAGGTCTGACCTGTTGAATGACATACCCTCCAACATGTTGAGTCTCCAAACTGGGATGCATGTCTTCCCAGACATGTTCCTGTGCGATTCACATGAACCGTGCAAGATCATGGAGCCCCAAACACCCTTTTTCAGGGCACATGTTTTCAAAACACATGTTTTGAAGGCACTGCATGAGATCATGGCCCCAAAGAAACACTTTTTCGGGGGAAAATCATGGAGCCCAAAATGGCTGCCGTGCTCTCACATGAAAAAATGGGATATCCCAGGACAGCTGTGGGGTATGCAGTGAGAGACCTTTGGGGGTAATTATGCGAAACTCTTGCAGTTGCATAATGGTGAAACTTTGCAAATAGCTTTGTCTCTGCAATGGGTGGGGGAGCTTGCTCTCTCTCTCTCTCTCTCTCTCTCTCTATATATATATGTATTTGGGAGGGGGTGGCTGGGCCTTCCTTTGGTGGGTTTAGCTTTTCATGAAATCTTAATGAATCTTTAAAAAGCTGCTTCTTCTGTGGTTGTTTTGCTTTTTTTTCCTTTTCAAAAAATGTGCACTGGTGGAATTCTACAGCTAGTTCTAAAGATACAGTCATACCTCATGTTACATTTGCTTCAGGTTGTGCATTTTTAGGTTGCGTCCCGCGGTGACCCGGAAGTACTGGAAAGGGTTACTTCCGGGTCTCGCCGCTCGCACATGCGCAGATGCGCAAAATGACGTCATGTGCATGCGCAGAAGCATCAAATCACGACCCGTGTGTGCACAGACGCGGGTTGCATCCCTCTCAGGTTGCAAACGGGCCTCCGGAATGGATCCTATTCGCAACCAGAGGTACCACTGTACATATAATAGTTCAGATAAAGAAACAATTCTTTGGAGGACCAGGCTATCATGATCCCTATGTTTTACCCCCACTGTCTGTCGAGTGTCTCATGCAGGCAAGCCTAGTGCATGTCCTGCTTCCCAGAGGAGGCATCTGGGCAGTCACTGTGAGAAGACGGTGCTGCCCTAAATGGGCCATTTTCCTGATCCAGCAGGTTCATCTTCTGTTCTTCTGTTCTTATGAGCTCAACAGACCTCATCACCCTAGATTAATTAAGTAGTGACATTAAACAGATACCTTGTCTTGTCTTTCTTCCTGGGTTTTGTGGCCACTCTCTTTCACAGTCTCTGCAGTTGCTTGCTCTCGGAGAGTGTGCATTGCAGCAGGGAGATAAATATCACTTTAAATCAAAAATGCAAACCCCCTGATTATGGCTAACATACTGTTCCCTAATTTTTATTACTATTGATGTACAGCCTCGCTTTCCCCCATTGCTTCAGAGATAGCCCCCTTTTTGGCGATCTAAGCAGAAAAGCAACGTAGATGGGGAGATTGACTGTTTCCCCGATGAATTGAAAAAGACTTGGTGTGCAGAAACTCACTCGCTGGGCTCGTTTTTCATAGAGGCGGATGGGGCTTCAGTGCTGGCCAGGCAGAGGTAAAAGCAGATGTTTCTCCTTGGGCATGATATTTAGCTACTTTGGGAGCTAAGCACACTGAAATTACCTCTCCGTGAACGTTCCCTGAAATGTTCTGTTATCAGAGCACCAACCTGGAAATCTGGTCGTGTTGAGAAAACAAAACGCAAAGGGGGCTCATCGTGACATTAGCTGAATGGTGTGTTCCTGCTGGCCTATTCCATTGCACTTATCTTCGTTTTGCTCGTTATCTTGTTTGCTATGTGTGGCTGAATAAGCGTATAACCTCTAAGGCCTTGGAGCAGATCATTAGGAGTTACTGATTAACACCATGTTTCAGTAGCAGATCCTGAGTTTCTCTTTTTACAAACTGAAGGGGTCTGGCTTTATGATTTTTTAATTAGAGTGTAAATATTGCAGCTCCATAAACTGCTTGATTGATTGCTGACGGGGAAGGAAGTTTGCACTTCGAAGTAAGGACACTGGGAGGCAGTTTTCTCATCACCAACATAGCCTGTGTGTCTTCCTGGTTCCTGCATCTTTTACAGCCCCTTATCTACCCAGCTTTTCCCTGGCTGGGCTTTGATCAATAATTGTTCGCATAAAAAGTTATTTAAAATAAAATGGTTCATTAATATAACACCCCAGCTCCTGTAAACTGCTACACTTGCTGCTTGATGGAGAATAGGCTCACAGACAAAGGGCTTGACAAAGACAAAGATTGACCACACTAAGACTGGAACTGGGTGTCAGGGGAGCCAAAAGACAAAGTCCCATGTTCCCTGTTCCTTTACTCTAGTCAAACAAAAAACATCATATGGCATCACCATGTTGTCAGTTCCCCACTGCTGCAAGTTCTTGGGGTGGGGATGGCAATAGAGTCCCTCACATTTTAAATTTATTGATTTTTTTTAAAAATGTAAGGGGAACTTGGGAGCACAAGCATAAACCACTAATAAACAAGAAGACTAGTGAGGCTAATGAGACCATCGCCATTGAATGAATGGTCCATCGTTCAGGCCTGAATCATTTATATGTGTTTTGGAGTGCGATCAAAGCCAGCAACTCAAAAAATGATATGCATGTTACTTATGGTGGTGGTGATTCTTAGATTTGCTCCTACAAATGTGAAAAGATCAGGACACAATGTGGGATACAAGTTTGCATAAATATTCTTATGTGAGATCCACTGTAATTGTGTTTCATTGCTTACCTCCTTATATGGTAATGGACTTGCAAGCCCAGCCAAGGCTGCTGTACTTCAGCCTTTCCCAACCTAGAATTTGCATAGGCTAATGACTGAGTGCAAATTTATAAATAATGACTGGGTTTTAAATTTCACATAAGAGAGCCAACTAATTCCCCATTCAAATCATCCCAAATGCCATATTCAGTTGGTTTGCACCCCGCCCCAGATCAACCAAATCAGTTTTATATTTAATTTCACCACTTTTAAGTTTTACATGTAGATCATCCAGCTCCATCCAGATCTTAGTAAAAATAACATACAAAAGATGCATTATATTAGGGAACATTGCTTGCAAAAAGGTGTACATTAGTCAAAGCTGCACATAAAAACATGTTTGACAAGAGAATTCACACTAAAATGTTCCTGAATTTTCATATATATATATATATATATATATATATATATATATATATATATCGTGAATTACTGCAAAATGTGGAGAACTGAATTTAAGGTTGGAAAAATGAGAAACCGAGAGAACCAAAATTGGCATATCCTTCCATCTGAGGCTTAGGGCACCTGTGACCCCCTCAGCAATGGATGGTACTCTTTATTCTGATTTTAATCTGATTTTAAGCTGTATTTCAGTCGATTGCTAGATTTTATGTTTCAGTGTATTATATACGTTGATGTTAGCCACCCTGAGCCTGGTTTGGCCGGGGAGGACAGGATATTACTCAATAAATTATTATTATTATTATTATTATTATTATTATTATTATTATTTATTACTCTTCCACATTGTTGTGGACTGAGTGGACTGTGGACAGTTTTGTCCATAGGTTGCATAGTAGCACTGTTTTGCTGTTTTGCTGGAGAGATAAAATGACCTTCTTGTCTAGCTTCCTGGCTGGTGGGTCTTTTAAGTCTTCTGTGACATATACTGCATTCCCAACAATTCTTGATATTTAGAAAAACTCTGAACTGTATTGAGACCCCTTCACACTATTAATATGTGGATACAATCTTTGTTATATCATATCCTCCCTCAAAGAGGCCACGTGTTGCGGTGGGACCTGACAACCAAACCCTGTGTTGTGGGTGGGTACAATTGGATAGCCACAACACCCTATTGGTAGGTCCCTCAGTGCTGGGTTTAATCAGGCCAATGGGACGCTAGCCAAATGGTTCAAGGGACCTATTTATGCCCATGCATGTGACCCTGAACTTCCTCTTTGGGCCAGTGCATCGGAACACCCGCCCACCTCTCCCTATATTTAGGGCTTGCGCTTGACCTTGCTATGCCGTCGTGTGTCGTGTGTCGTTGGGACAGGGGCACGGCAGGAATTTTCCCCACTTGGCTGATTGGCTGTTGCCATTTGGGTTTTGCCTGCCGTGTAGCAAATCGTCACAACTTTGTAAGGTTGCAGATAGGCTCTGGTTCAGGTGATAGGGATGGGGGAATGCTTTCCCCATCCCTATGAGATGGGTATTCTGTTAAAGGAATACAGGGACTCAATGGTTTGGTCAGACCCTGAGAGGGGTTGTGCCCATGCCTGAGTCCAGGGGGACATCTGGGTGGTGGACTAGCCTGACCCTGGCTTTCCGCTGTTCCAGGTGTTCACCCTTGGCTGACCTATGCTGGTGCCCTGGGTCAGCGCTACCTGCCACGGTGCAGGGAGCTAGTTGAACCAGAGTCTATGAAACCACTCACTTTATGTAATCAATAAAGTTGTGGCCTAAATTCTGCCAAAAACCAAACCAAAATTTGAGTCTTGTCTGAATTTATTTAAGGGGGAGGTTAAAAGGTCTAAACATGCAACTATCCCAGGTTGCAACTGCCTCCCTCAAGATGCCTGATCAAGCTCTCAGGATCAATCTTCTTGATGGTATGATGTTTCACAGCTCCCCTGTCTTTTGCAAGTCATGGCTTTTTGTCTTTTGTTTTAAAATGAGTGTGTCATATATGTTATGTACCCTAAATGATGAATGTTTCTATCATCAATAACCAGTGTAATTACAGCTTAGGCAAAACTGAAGCAGTCTAACTAGATGGAAAAATGGGAGACTATGTCAGTGATGATTTTGGGCGTTGCTGCAGTTCAAATCCCCTAAACAGCTTCTGGAAAAGGCAGCCATTACGATGGCAGCAGTCACAGCTGATGCTACAATCCTAACCCATATTGTAGGAACGGGGACAAATTTGGTTCGGTTAGGATTTTAACGTGAACCTGCCTAATTCCCAAACAATATTGCTATCCTTTAAAAGTCACACTTTGTGATGCAGTTCTCCAATGAATGGTGGTGGTGGTGGGGAAATCATATTGGTGAAAATAATAGATAAAAGACATTATATTAAGGAAATTTCATTGTATATGAGGAGAAATTTGCACTAAAATAGTCACAAATCTACACGCTCTTGGTTCCTGTTATAGTGGTACCTCGGGTTAAGTACTTAATTTGTTCTGGAGGTCCGCCCTTAACCTGAAACTGTTCTTAATCTGAAGCACCACTTTAGCTAATGGGGCCTCCTGCTGCTGCCGCGCCGCCGGAGCACGATTTCTGTTCTTATCCTGAAGCAAAGTTCTTAACCTGAAGCACTATTTCTGGGTTAGCGGAGTCTGTAACCTGAAGGGTATGTAACCTGAAGCGTATGTAACCCAAGGTACCACTGTATAAGATTATGGGTTTTGGACCAGTAAGCTGGAACATAACAAGAGAAATAGACTACCGGGGGTTGGGGGTGGGGACAAAAGAGGCTGAAATAAAATAGGAGAAAAATCAAGCTTGGCAACTTGTGCTGAAATCAAATCACGACTGGGATACCATGAAGAGTCATTCCATTTACTTGATTTCTGGTGAGAATGTTTTCACGTTTGTAGAGCTGGATCCCCAAAATAGAGTAACTGGAGAAAGCTGTGGGCAAATCCACACAAATCTGTTTCCCATATAACATAAAAATACTTTTCTTTCCTCTTCCAAAGGTAAGTCCCCCACCCCTGCTTTACTTTATCTCATGCATGCAATGTTTGGATGAACAGTTAATGGCACTCAGCAGGGCATATTTGAAACCATGATACTTGGCACGTATATAGAAATTCGAAATGTTCAGTTCCAGTTCACTTTTCATATGGTATCAAGTTGCAGTCTTTGCAACCTCCTAGTGAGATAGATCTGTGTTTCCTATGTTGCCTAAAGAACACCTAGTGACATCTTGGCTCTTATGAGCTTGAATCAGGGACTGTTTGATGGGAGAAGAGGGGGGTGAACAAATTGTGTTGTCGGTTATGGCTGGTACTGCGTGATAATTTACAGTAGGGATGGAAACTGTGCAGCCCTCCAGAGGTCATTAGACACTAATTCCCTTCAGCCCCATCCAGCTTAGTTAGGATTGATGGGAGTGGTAGTCCAACAAAATCTAGACAGAACCACGTCCCGCATCCCTAACTTTGTTTTTTTTTTAAATGATATTTATTGGGGAAAAAATTAGAATTACAAAAAAAGAGAGACAAAACAGAAAAAAGAGAGAGAAAAAAAATAAAAAATAAATCCATCATTCTCAAATTCAAATTCTCAACTTCCATTACCTTCTTTCTTTGACCTCCTCCTCCTCCCTTTTCTTGTATCCCAATTAATAATCATCACAGCAAATCCTTTCCATAATTCATAATATTCTGTCATTACATTACCTTAATCTATTTTCATCTTATCTTATAAAAAACCTTAAAGCTTAAATCTTATTTTTACCAACTTCTCATAACCATAATATTCTTACCTAATTCTTTAAACATTTTTGCTAGAGCTAAGTAATTTCATTTCAACATTTTTCTAACATTCATCAATTTTATAAAACAATCCTAACGATAGAAAAAAGAAATAAGCACAATCCAATCTTCATCCAGCGTCCCTTCCTCCTGGTCCCTGGTCCCGCATCCCTAACTTTGTATTCCCTATATGGAGCCACCAATACAGTTGCCATTCATGGAAATATAGTTTTGACTCGGCTCGAGTTTAATAATTTGCATCCAAGCAAGGGCAAGCTAATGATGAGTCTGTGAATCCTAAAGCCAGATAGGCTGAGCCTTTTTGATTCCAGCTTGGTTTACAATGTAGCTCTTGGATAAATGCAGCTAAATGTGCCAGCATGATGATGAAAACTCATGAAATGCAGCAGCAGCTATGGACTGACTGGCAGGAATTCTGCTTGTATAGTTTTTTTCCCCACAAGCATGATTGGCCCAGTATAGGGCCATCATGGAGCTGATTTCATACTTCTCCATGTTCACTGGTCACAATTGAAAACATCTGTGAAGAAGGCATTTGTTATAATAGAATGGTGCCTATGACTCTGAAGTATTTGTTTTTGTGAGATCCTGTGATCAATTATTTTGTGAATGAAGCACATTAATAAGTTACACCTATAAACAGAGATAGTTGTAGCAAGGTTTTAACACTCCATCCCTTGTGTTTTTAACTCCATTTTTATTATAGCCTTTGTTTCCTTTGCTCTTCATTGGTTTCATCGTGAATTTCAGCCAAGTTCATCCTTCCCATTCATTGCTGCTTCCTGTTGATTTCTTTTTTTTATATAAGATATTTATTAAGATTTTCAAGATATTACAAAATAAAAATAGAAAAAAGAAAAATACAAAATAAAAATAGTTAAAAACAACTCAATCTTTCCATTACTTATTTTTCATTAGCTTGTTTCCCGGACCTCCTCACGCCTCCCTTTTTTGTATTCCAGTTCGGTTTGTTGGTTCAGCAAATCCTTCCTCTCTTTGTTTATCCTAGTCTTTAATCTTAAAATATTGTAACATTAAATTTTTACCTGTTAGTAATCCATTTTTCATATTCCCTTATAGTATTGCAGCTAAAAACCACTTAATTTCTATCCAACATCATTCTAACATTCATTAATTTTACAATATTTCTGTAAATAGTCTTTAAATTTCTTCCAATCTTCTTCCACCGACTCTTCTCCCTGGTCCCGGATTCTGCCAGTCATTTCTGCCAGTTCCATATAGTCAATCAGCTTCCTGTTGATTTCAGTAGGACACCAGAAGTTCTTCTACTGCCTGTAGCTTAAATGTTTCCCATCCAGTTGGCAATAAATTTTCAGGTGGTTCTGTTTCCATAACACAGAACTATTAACCTGCTCCAGGTGGACTTTTAGCGAGCCAGAAACTGAAGGTGGTTTTAGTGGACTTCTTAAAAATAGGCTGAGGAATTCAATTCTTAACTAGTTGAGGTAGAAATAATTCTGACTCTTCTTACGGGGGGGATTGAAAGGCAGGCAAGCAATTGTGTTGGCCCAAGATTTTTTGAAATGTTTGCCCCACCCTCCCCACCCCCCACAAAATTAAATTGCTGGCTTCCAACACAAGCAGATGGATAACTATTAAATATTCATGGTAGAAATAATAATGACTTACCTAGGAAGGGATAGGCATAAAGAGGGCAGATCCCTGTGTAACCATCACAGTAATGAAAACATCTACTAAAATGTGTCAAATCTGAAGGCTGGAGAATCGTGTCGCCTTCTCCATCGGAACTGAAACCAAGACTGAAAGAAGATAAGGCACAAACTTTGCCTTAGGTACTCATTTGGGAATCATTTTTATCTGTGACATTCAGCTTATGACATACGGCAAATGTTCCAGTAGGGTCCCATTTGACTCCCCGCCACCCCCGTTTGTCACAGAACAATAGCACACCCTTAATAAATGGTGGTGAGACTTGTGAGTTGGGGCTTGGACCACGGGCTATGGACAACCACTTTCTGTGAGATTGTGGCATCCCTCTTGCCTTGCATAGAAAGAACAGGGAAAGCTCCACTTATAAGAACAGGACTGTCTCCATGGTTCACATTCAGTATGATATCATAATGGGTTGTTGTTGTTTTAAACAAAAGAAATTGCATGTTTCTTCCGGCCCTGATGAACTTTGGGTAGAAATGAACTCCAGTTGGAGCTCACATATGGAGATTTGTTTTCTGCATGCCCACAACATCTCCAAGCTAACTACTGATCTCATTAAGTTTGGAAATGGCACCTGGGCCAGCCAATCCTACAGCTTCATTAAGGACTGAAGAAAGAAGTGTAGTTCCTGAAAGAAAGGTTGTATTTTGTTCTTCAACTCTAAGTACTTCATCAGCGATACGGAGCGATACCCCGTGATTCTTTACAGCTAATTGTTGGTGTGATATGGCTCCTGTTTGTGAACCAACACTTTCAAATGACTTTTAAGAGCCAAATTCAAGAGCAAGCTCGATGTGCTGAAATGGAATTCGCAGAGCAATCATGTGCATGTTTACTTGGAAGTAATTCACACTGAGTTTGTTGTGGCTTACTCACTAGTAAGCGTGCTTGGTGTTGCAGCCTTATTTGATTTTGATTCACTGGTCTTGCGGACTTCACTGTAACTAACATTTTCAGGATTGAGGCCTTTGTATTTGCCTTCAGCGCGCAGCTTGCTAAGCTATTGCACAGGAGAAAATGCTGGGGAAAAACACCATAACGTTAAATCAAAGCCTACTTTCAGTAATGCAGGAAAGGGCACAAGTAGGCTGTCAACTTTGCTTTCACGTTCCTTAGTATTTGAATACTTCATTTTGCATTTTTGCCTGGAGAATAGATTTTCCCTTTCTTCTGCTGCGGACTCTGAATTTCTTCATGTTTCTTTAGGTAAGCTGGTAATAATAATAATAATAATAATAATAATAATAATAATGTGGTCATTATGAAAATAATGTTGTGAAGAGACTGGTGGAAGAAAAGAGCTCCCCAAATTGATCTGAGGGCAGCCAGTGCCTGCTGTTTGGAAGATCACATTGGCGAGGGTTGAAACTGTCAACTTGTCAGGCGTTTCCTGGCGAGAGCAGCGGTCCCTTAAGTGCCGTGGTTCTGTAGTATATTAAGCAGGCACCCTGACATATGACTTACTTATCTAGCTCTGATAGACTTAGCATCTCCATGCGTTATGCACAATAGATCTCTGGCTTGTGG
The DNA here is from genome assembly GCF_964106645.2 of Podarcis pityusensis. Lineage (NCBI taxonomy): Eukaryota > Metazoa > Chordata > Lepidosauria > Squamata > Lacertidae > Podarcis > Podarcis pityusensis. The sequence continues at coordinate 6,693,405 of NC_138026.1, read as the reverse complement.
AGCAGGAGGCGGGGTGGGAGGTGGGGGGTGGGAATTGCATTATCTAAAGATCAGGGCATGCGCTACGGCCCATTCGCCTTTGCAACTCCCGGCTTTCTTTTTAAATATATTGTCCATAAATAAATGTTAAATAATTCATGACCGTAATTTTGTAAATTCAGCTAGGCCACACCTCTCTGGGGGCATATTTATGAATGTGCGTCAGCCTCGAATCAATGCGTCTGCCAGGCTCACGAGCGTCGAGCCAGAATTCCCACATCTAGACCAAAATGCTGCAAAGGACTCTGATTCCACTTCAGCAGTCATCCATCATACTGTCACTTTAATTCAGATGCTGCTACTTGTTTTAATAACATACATCTTACACAAAGAATATTGCTAACACAAGAATCCTGAGGTAGGGCTTTTACAACCTCATAAAATGGCATTAACCCTTTGATCTCTGATATTCTTTTCATGCTCTTTTTTTTTTAAAAAAAGGATGCTTATCAATAGCTTGAGTTCATGGAGGCCTATTCATGGCGTAGAATCGGACATCAATCACCGTGGTAGAAAAAAAGGGAAAAGGAAAAAATCCTCCCCAAGCATTAGGCTAAAGAGTTATGGAAAGGATAAAAGGGTTATTGCAGATATTATTTCACAAACAATGGATGGATAAAATGTATGGTGATAAGTGTTAAATTATATCACCTCATTACTGGGGAAACTATCTGCGCTGGAACAGAAGGAACTTCAATTAGAACAAAAGTAGAAACCCACCAGAAAGCGTGAGGGGTAAAATAAAATTGATGATAACACAACTAACGTTGCGGAGGTCAGCAAGGAAATGTCTGCATTAGTTGCTTTTGGTAATGTATGGGGAAATTTTGGACATGTTCAGTTACTGCCTTATGTGGCGGATAATTAGCATTGCTTTTTAAAGGGGGGGGGAACCCAGAAGCAAGTATTTGTGAGCGAGGGCACACGGAGTTTACACTGATTGTTATTTTCTTGTTGTTTCTAAATGAGATGGATGCCTTCTCATCTCTGGGCATCAGCATTTGGGAGCAGTTACTTTAGCCCCACAACAAGTCAATCAGACTCGTATTTTTAAATATAGTTAGGGATATTTAAACAATCTGGGGGACCATGATTTCACTAAGTAGCGGCTTATCAGTTAACACAGATTTGGGAATGTGTGTGTGCACAGATTCGGGGGAGGTGTAACATTACACAGGGCTCATGGGATTCATTTGATCAGCATGATTAAATTATTTCCTTACTCAGCTAGAAGGAAATTACTAGTAACCAGACATTATGCATCTCTTAATTATGTGCTATAAGGCTTTTCTGCTATCATACCAGCTCCCATGTTCGTGTTCTGTGGATTTTAAGGGTATCGCAAAAAATAAAAAATAAAACCGGTGTATTTTGTTTCATGTTTTATATAGACTTTTGCTAAATGAGGGGACAAAGGTTATTTCATCTGTTTTCTAAATACATTATGGAGTTTTCTAAACACATTATGGAGATTATATTTAGAAATGCCATGGTCATTCTTTCGAAAATATTATTCTCTATCCTTTTCTATGTTGCGGATAGTTGATTTAAAACAAACAAACCAAACCAAACGCAGCTGGTTCATTTGTTACTGTACAAGCAAAAAAAATGAAAGGGTTAAACTGAGAATAAAAAATGGCAGATCTCCCTGATGAAAAGTTTACTCACCTTGGCTATGCTTCTGTGCCAAGTTTACGTTCTGCCCTGATGCTGCCCATACTAGGATTGCAAAAGCACTGCTATAAAGAAGGAAAGAGCATATGGTACAAAAAGCTTCTTATTATTCCCCCGGATGAAGTGACCTGCTTCTGTTTCATGTTAAAGTGTTAGTAAGTCTGACGTCTGCAAAAGAGAATAAAGTATTTACAGTGCTTGTTGTGATTCATTACATGCAATCAGAAACAGAGAGCATTTGTGAAACAAAAGCATTTAAAAGAACTGGAGAATGAAATACTGAATTCAAGACCAGATCCGTGTTGGAAACATACTGTGTAGCCTGGAAGTCAGTCCCACTGATATCAGATGGACTTAGTTCGGAGTAGACACATATAGATAGAATTAAGATATTAAGAACTAGAAGGATATTTTGCGAGTCTGTAAGCCATCAGATAGGGACGCGGGTGGCACTGTGGGTTAAACCACAGAGCCTAGGACTCTGTGGGTTAAAACACAGAGCCAATCAGAAGGTCGGCAGTTCGAATCCCCGCGACAGGGTGAGCTCCTGTTGCTCGGTCCCTGCTCCTGCCAACCTAGCAGTTCGAAAGCACGTCACAGTGCAAGTAGATAAATAGGTACCGCTGTGGCAGAAAGGTAAACGGCGTTTCCGTGCGCTGCTCTGGTTCGCCCGAAGCGGCTTAGTCATGATGGCCACATGACCCAGAACCTGTACGCCAGCTCCCTTGGCCAATAAAGCGAGATGAGCACCGCAACCCCAGAGTCGGTCACGGCTGGACCTAATGGTCAGGGGTCCCTTTACCTTTACCTTTAAGCCATCAGATATTTATGGAACTAAAAACATGACACTATTCAATATTTGAATAATATGTTATTTATTTAAATACGACTGGGATTACTCCACCAGGATGTTAGTTTCTTCCTAAATTCCATTTGAGGCTGTGGATTTCCATGCTAAACAATGGCTAAATAATGAATTTCAGAAGAAAGGACCTAGTTTCAGCTAACAGATAGAAATTTAGCAGTAAGACAATTCGGTGTCAAGTTTGCAATGAACATGACATCACTGCAATTGGACAGTGGACAAATTTTACCTACATACATTGTCTGAGGTGAAAAGTTGGCGTCTTTGAGTAAAGCTCCCAAGGTCCAGGACTGACTAGCCGGATTCTCCTTACTGACCCTCAAAGTTGTCCTGCTTTAACTGGGCTTGCCACATCTTTTCAGACCTCAATTGCTGCAAAGGAAAAAAAGAAACCCAACCTTCCAACTTCCTTGTTCTCAGAAAACACATAGATTTGTCCCTCCTCTTTTTCACACGATACAGCAGCTGAACCTAGCTATAATTTCCAAAGCTGTGCACCTCTGCAATGTCCAAGTGCTAAGCATAGACCGGGCTGGACCAAAAGTATATCTAGATTGACTGGTGGTTTGCAGTTGATAGGCAGGGATTACTCATCCTTCATGATTTAACAATGGCAGCAACAAATTGACTCCCTGCTACAGGTGGGCCTGTAGGTGGTATCTCTGCTGACAGAGCCTGGCAGATAGTCCCAACATGGGGAATTCCTGGGCCCCAAGCTGCTCTTACAGCCAGTGCCAGCTGGAAATCAGCACTGATCATGTCCAGTTTGCCTGTCCCCACCCCAATCTTCTGACTTAATGAGTGCTCAGGCTGCGAATACAGTTGCAGCTCCACCACTGTATTGCCATCTTAATGGTACATAATGCACCAAAGTGCATACTGTACACGTATATTTTATGTTCTTAGGCTTGTTGTGTGGCCTTCACTAATGGCTTTGTCCCCAGAACCATCTGCTTGCAAGCTGTTTTGGTTCCCGATTTCTAGTTGAGGCACATTTGCATCTGGATCTTGTTGGCTCACCGTTGTCCTACAAGTCACGCCATTGAGCTGATAGCCCCACCCATGGATGCAGTAAAGTAGAGGAGGGAAACTAGTGGCCTGGACTCTGTTCCCACCAGCTCCAGCCAGCATGGCCAATGGTTGGGGATGATGGAAGTTGTACCCCCAACAATTTTGGGGAGGTAGGCACAGTTTTCCGCATCCCTGAGTGTCCCTCTTTTCATCTGTGAAATCTTGGAGAAGATGAGATACCACTCTGTGTGAGCAGGAGGAGAAGAAGCTGACATCCAGATGCATGTTAATTATAGCTATTAGACACCATCTGAAATAATTGGTTTATATTAGAGGAGATCTGCTTTATGATGGTATATGGCATCTTAATCCTTTCTTCATTAGCTAATGTTTACAAATTATTGCCCTTCGGAAACAACCTGCCTGAATATGAAAGCTATTTTCTCTATAATAGCATCTTCGGGTTGGGAGGGATCTTAATGACATCTCCTGCAATATGGAATGTTATTTTGTTTCATTGTCAACACTCCTGCAAGTTTTGGTCCACAGACACACAGCAGAGCTGCTGCTTAAAATATTTGTTTTTAGTCCAAGTCCCAAGGAATTTGAAATCACTAGTAGTAAGGGCATTGTAAGATGGGAAATCTGGCTCCAAGTTCCCAGTGAGCCATGAAGCTCTCTCAACCAGCCACTCACCCTAAGCCTAACCTACCTCTCAGTTGTTTTTGCATGTGTAGCAGCTCTGCTGGAGTGTATGAAGTGCTAAGAGGGGTAATACCTCTGGCAAGAGGCACATTGTGCTCTTCCTGAGGTAGCCTGTCCACCTTTGGTCCCCACCCTGCACTCACCTCTCACCTGTGGATCCTAGAGACTGTCAGCAGGCAACAGCAGCCACAACCTAGGAATATCTCTGACTGGCCAGCTAAACTAGCTAAGGGTAGCCAATGGGTCTTAAACACTCGGTGAGTCCACTAACCCAGAAATATTACCTCAGGTTAAGAACTTTGCTTCAGGATGAGAACAGAAATCGTGCAGCAGCAGCAGTGGGAGGTTCCATTAGCTAAAGTGGTGCTTCAGGTTAAGAACAGTTTCAGGTTAAGTACAGACCTCTGGAACGAATTAAGTACTTAACCCGAGGTACCACTGTAATCAGATGATTAGACAAGTGTGTGAGGGATCACTTGGAAAAATTGGGGGGGGGGGAGTTGAGAGGAGCTTCATTATTCTTTTAAAAGTTGTTTCAAAATCTAATGTAGCAAGTAGTCTTATGTAAAACTGGCCTAATTTAAGTCATGGTGGGGGGAGACAAGGGGACAGGGAAACGTTGCCATTCAGAAAGACCCAGATAATTGAGGGCTGAGCACTTTAAAGGATAGTTGCCAACATTTGGCTAATAATGGAGCGCCTTGATCCGCAAGTAGGATTACATTCCATTATGTGCTTACCCACAGTCATGAAAGGCAAAAATCCTCATAAATTATCTGCTGCCTTTTGTGGAAACCCTAAAACCTGCTCAATCAGTTGTCAGTGACTAATATTTCATGTGGTATGTTTTGGAATATTATATATCAGTCTGAGTCTGTCTCATAGAGGACAGAAGCAGATTCCCCCCCCCCCCCCATTTCACTACTGTACTGAAATTTCTTGAATGTGAAGATAAATCTTTTAACGATTGCCAGCTTCTGTTTCTTTTATGGTTTTTCTCTGGCCTTAAGCAAGAGAGTTAAATGATTCTGGATCAGATATAGGTGATTAGTGTTTAAGTCACAGGTTTAATCTATTCAATAATAAAAGTGTGAGAAGGCCAATCTCCTGCAGATGCCTGAGCTCTGAGGATCAAAGTCCATTGGGTTTAAAGATTTGCTTCACATTATGTTTAAAAATATTTGCCTCCATTTTTCCTCCAGAGCACTGAAGAATAAGAATAACACAGGCTGTAGCATAGGCACTGATGTCAATGGGATTTCTCCAGATCTAATAGGATCTTCTGGGGTGGCAGCTGAAAGGGCAGCAGGCTGGGCTCTGAACCTTCCCGAATAAGAACCTATTGTTTTTAAACAAATATTCTACAATAAAAATGAAATGGGTAGCATTCAACTAATTTTTACCCAGAGCAGACCCATTGAAATTAATGGATCAAACTTCATCATGTTCACTAATTTCTGTGGGTCTACTCTGAGTAAAAGTTTGTTGAATGCCAACCATTCATCTGATTTGCTCCCCCTGATTTTCTGCCTTGCAAGATTCTGTAAGTTACTGCAAGGACTGTTTTTACATTCCTTTTTCAGAAACATACCTCACAGGATTGTTGTGGCAATAAATAAGGAAGGAATGGTAAAGTCTGAATGCACCGAACTTCAATATTTCCTCGCTCAGCATAAGAATTTCCACAGCTCATAATGCTAGTTTGTATTCCAAATCAGGCCCCATGTCTCCCACAGTTCTCCTGGCTCTGAATATTTCTGAGCAAGTGCTTCTCTTCTCTTGGCCCCCTTATGCCTTGAACATGTGGTCCCTTTTCCTCCAGACCAGCAATCGCTTATTGTTGATTATTATGCCATAATAAATATGTGAAATCTTTGTTGTTGTTGTTGTTTAGTCGTTTAGTCATGTCCGACTCTTCGTGACCCCCTGGACCAGAGCACGCCAGGCACTCCTGTCTTCCACTGCCTCCCGCAGTTTGGTCAGGCTCATGTTTGTAGCTTCGAGAACACTGTCCAGCCATCTCGTCCTCTGTCGTTCCCTTCTCCTTGTGCCCTCCATCTTTCCCAACATCAGGGTCTTTTCCAGGGAGTCTTCTCTTCTCATGAGGTGGCCAAAGTATTGGAGCCTCAACTTCACGATCTGTCCTTCCAGTGAGCACTCAGGGCTGATTTCCTTCAGAATGGATACGTTTGATCTTCTTGCAGTCCATGGGACTCTCAAGAGTCTCCTCCAGCACCGTAATTCAAAAGCATCAATTCTTCGAAATCTTTAAGATATCTCAAGTCTTTTGCTGCCAGACTAGCACTGCGGTATCTTTGGAAACTCTGTTCATGGGGTCACCTGATTACAATGCCGGAGTTGCATTCCAAACACTTGGCCTGGATGTTGACTTGGAGCCCACCTGACTCAGGGGGGAAACAGGTTCCTAATTCGGAAGTATGGCAATTTGTGTTTTTTGGAAATAGGTCAGACAATCAACTTCACACGAGGCACCGTCTGAGACTTCTTATCAGTCTACCAGTTTCTGGGAGTTTGGCCAAACACATATGAGTGAGACGCCTCTGATGAGACACAACTTATACAAATGTGCGTATTTAGGCATCCCCATATTACTTTCCTTTGCAAGCAACCTTACAATAGGCAAATTACTAGAAAACGTACACAAGCGTAACTTGTGAATCGTCAGAGGAATTAATGCTAGCTGTGATTTACACTTGTTTGATCATCGTCTTTCCAGGGTCACTTGTTACCTTACCCTCAGCAAGCAACCTAAAGATGGCCCTGAGATGTTTGAATATGCTGTTGATACAACAAATGTAAATCACAAGTGGGATTTATGATAAAGGCTTCCTTTTCAGGAAAGCTCTTCCATGTCCATTATTCTTGCACATACTTGTTCAGCTAGATGAAGATGGTTAGGAGCTGCAGAGAGGGGAAAATTCAGAGCTAAGGTGTACTGCTCTGTGTTATTTTTCAGAAGATCTGTGGTGGCTTCTATTAAGATTACCAGATTTTTTCCCCAGTGAATCCTGGGACACTTTTCAACTTCCTACTAAATAGATGGATTTTGTCAGGGGACTGATTTGTAAATCTGGGGACTGTCCCAAGGAAACGGGGACATCTACTGACCTTATTCTAGTTCTGGAATGGACAAACGAGGTCTTTCAAGAGCAAAGTCACTGTTTGCCAACACTGGAGTTGCTATATCAATTTCGATACAGGACTCACTATAAAGTCTTCACCTGATTAGCTACTTAATGACCATCCTGATTTGCTTTTTTACAGCTTAAGTGGAGTTAGACTGTGTCCTGTCTTCACTGAGTACTCATTCTGGTTTGTTTTGGGGAAAAGTTAGACAATGATGAGCATTCATTCTGTATTGACTTTGATCTGCTTGCAGGGCACTTATATGTGTCCCTGTTAATCCTTTATTCAGCTCACTCTTTTCAGTGCATTTCCTTGTCACTTTCCTAACTGCAAAAAGTCTGTTTCTTTTTAAAAGTAGATTTTCTGCACAAGGGCAACAAGGTGCTTTAATCTACTTTAATTGTGCAATGCTAAATTTCCCGGTCTGTACTTGATCCCTTCAGCAGAATACTGACAGTCTCGAGGCACCTTGCTTAAGTAAATGAAAAAGAGTTTGTTTCACAAGGCATGTTGTCAGTTAGATAAGAAGAAGAGGCAAGAAGACAAGAAGGTATACTCAAACGATGGCTTCCCTGTGCCATTGGTTTCTTAGTAGCCAACCACGGGAAACCTGTGAGTTGAGGTGAGGAGCTCTTTCAAGGGGAAGGATTTCTGGAGTGGCCTACTGTAGTTCAGTGTTTTCCATGTCCATTCCAGAAATAAATTCTGAATTAGTACCTATTGTAAACTCACCAGGCTCTTGTGTATGTTGTACAGTCCAGTCTAGATTCCACTTCAATATATAACGGTGAATCAATCTCTCAGCTGCTAGTAGGCATGATTGCTAAAATGGAATCTCATTGTTCTCAGGCACTATACCACTGAATACCAGGAGCTGGCAACAAGCAATAATGGAGGAAGATGATACTTTTAGGACCTGTTGCTTCTGTTGGCTACTATTGGAAACAGACTGAACTAATGGGCCCTAAGTGGTTTGATACTCCAGGGCAGGCTTCCTCAACCTCGGCCCTCCAGATGTTTTTGGCCTACAACTCCCATGATCCCTAGCTAGCAGGAACAGTGGTCAGGAATGATGGGAATTGTAGTCTCAAAACATCTGGAGGGCCGAGGTTGAGGAAGCCTGCTCCAGGGCTTCTCTGATGTTCATATGTGTGTCATCATGTGATCAAAACAACATTCCCAGTCAGATGGGTGTCATATAAATAATAAAATTTATTCCATCACAACTGAGCTCTAGCAAAAGTTCAGATAAACTGGAGATACATTTATTCTTGGTTCCATTGCCAATAGTCAGCCTTGCTAGGCCTCGGTAAAGCTGTACCATTGCGGATTTATTTTATGAACCCACAAAATATAATATATCCTAGACATTTATCAAGATTTTTCTTGGTTAATGTCTGGGAATATGTGAATTCAATCAGCTGTTGTCCTTGCTATATGCTGAGCTCTGCCACTGGAGTATCCGAGAAGGCTTCTCTACTTGGTGCCCCTCTTTACCGGCCAATGCAGCTCAGTCTCACATAATTTCTGTGATGTGATTCGGTCCTGTGTGTGAATGAGACCTCATAGGTTCCCACAGCAGAGTTCTCAAATACTTCCTCCAACTTTTCATTTCCCAACTCCCTGGGAAGACAATTTCATGACAATAACTTCCCATTCTAAATTACATGGTAAGATCACAATGCAAGGGCTTTATCAAAAAATAATGTGAGAATTAGCCCCAAGTCTCCTTAGTCTGACCTTTCCTTCTGCAAGGAGCATCTTATTTCAAGTGTCCTGTCATCTTAATTGGAGAACGGCGGGTGTTGAGTATTCTGCACAAGGCAAAACAGTGAGACTTATAGCTGACTAAAGTGGGAGAGTGTTGCCTACTTAAACTGTTTTTTTCTGACTTAATAAGAATTTTTCATCTAGCCTGAGCCATTTTAAAATATTGTCTATACACAAACAGTCATTCTGAATAATAGGTCTGCACATAGTAAATGTCAGCTCTTTAAATCACTGAGGACCTAGGAACCAGAGGAGAGAATGCTTCATAACAGTTTAAACTTCAGCTTCCCCATTTATTATGTAGGTGTTTATAAATCTCTTAGGGGAACTCTCTTGGCCTTCTGAGAAACCCAAAATAGCAGAGCTGTTTGTCAGCGTGACTTGCCAGCGTGCGATTGCACGGGCAGCTCTTTTGCCTAGTGACCCCATTCGGTTTCAAGGTTGGCAGCCAAGGTTGTTACACAAGGAACTGCTTTTTCTGTTCTCATCACTTACAGGATTGTCCGCTGCTAGGAAGGCAATAGTGCTGTGCACTTATAAGGGGCTTCTTCCCCCCCCCCCCCACACTTGGTTTGAATGATCAATCCCTGGTCATTGCAGTTTCTGCTACAAGAAGAATGCCAAAAGAAAGAAAGAAAAAGAAACTCACAGAGCCGAGGCTTTGAAAAATTTCTTACCCATTCCCATCTGTCTTGGTTAGTAGGAATACTTTAGCATTAAGTGGAGAAAAGGAGAATCCATCAATAGTTAATAACTGACCTTAAGATAGGAATTCAAAGTTCACTACAATTAAACCTGAGTGTCAGCAGATGTCACAAGGGAGGCTATCAATATATTTGACTACACGCAACCTGTGATGGTAATTTTAGATTGTGCAACAGAAACTGCCTGCATATTGTTCCTATTTTTAAATATAAGTATTATTATTTTTTTTAAAAAAGACTCTTCTGTATTCCACACAGTACCCAGGAGGTTCTTCAATATGAATGACGGCAGTCAAAAACAAACCTATGAGCAAATGGGATCCTGGATGGAATTTTATCACACAGTTGTGCTGTAAACCAGATGTTTGTTTGCTTCAGTAGAGAGACTAGTGAACCCTGTAAAAATACCCTTGCACCTTCCCTTTCGGACTGGGCTCTATCCTAGAAGTAGGGAACCTATGGCTATCCAGATGTTGTTGCACATGGACTCCAGCGCCCATCAACCCTGACCATTGACTATTCTGGAGATGATGGGAGTTGGAATCCAACAGCATCTGGAAGACCACAGGTCCCCCACCCCTGTTAGACTGTCTGGAAACTGTTTCAGTTGCAAAATGAATCTAGTGCAGATGGATGGTGTTGTGTACTAAGTTGAATAGGATCCAAAATGCAGCAGTCTGATTGGTCCTAGAACAATAGGATTCAGAATGCAGCAGTCTGATTGGTCCGCAGGAGCCACCCAATCCAGATCCAGGTGGAAGGGAATCCGCAACCTGATTGGCCTACAGGTGAATCCCGGAATTAGCCAATCATGTGGGGCCCATTGTGTAAATAATGTATATAAAGCAGACATCCTGGGGGAACTTCCATTCCTCCGCAACACTATGAGCTGAATAAAGAGCATGAAATCCACTCTCGACTCCGAGTATATTTCACTGGCGCCGAGGATGGGATCCCACTGAGCTGACCACCACACACAGCACCGCAGCACCGCCACCTGCCACACCGCTGCCTTGCACCTTGTATCCAGGCTTCAGCTCCAGGACCCAAGGAACTCAGAATGGCAGCCCATCTCAGACACAGCTTCATTCTTTTCCCATTGCTAAGCATTATCATCTTCATAATCATCATCAGATGGGCAGATGGGGCTCATATCAACCTGGGAAGGTAGCCCATCTAAGGAAAACACTGATCCTAAATCTCCACAGCCTTGCTATACTCATTCATGAGAAAGGTTTTGGGAATAAACCCTGAGGAAAAACCCATACTTGCTACCTTGTGAGATATCTTCAGGAGAAAAAAAGGGCTAAGGAAATCTGGAGTGGAGTCTTTGCAGCCAAGGAGGGCGGCTTTTCTCTGGACCACATCAGCAAAGCTGAAAGGAAGGTCTTGTCATCTAGGCAGCCCAGGATCTCTATCCACACTACCCAGCCTTGTGCCCTGGAAAGGTCACTTCAGTGCTGCTAAGTCAGCAAAAACAATGTGGGAGTCAGCAGATATGAGTTACTGGTCTCTGCAGCCACAGCAGGCGCTGTGAATGTCCAGTGATTTGACACAACCCTGGACTGGAGGTGCACTTCATTGTCTCTTGAGGCCGATGGATGCCAACAAAATCACCATCAGTTGCTAACTGCAGTGGATATTATTGCTATTTGTATTTTACATTTTTCCTTCACTCGCTGCTGCCAATGATAATCTACTCTCTACATGGCAAGGTCTTTTCTGTGACTCCAGTGTATATGTTACTTTTTCTCATTGCTAGCAATTCTCATATGTCCCCAAAAGACTGTGAGAGGGTTGCGGCAGCGGGGTGGAGGTTGGGGGGTCAACGTATTGGCTCTGCTAGTGGATTTGCACAGCACTGACTTCCCTGCCACCTTGCATCTTCCACTGCTGGGAGATCAGGAATGCGGCGCCTTACCTGTCCCCACCCTGTCATCTGATGCTGCAGGTGGAGAACTTGGCTAAATGGGCAAGTCACCTGATCCCTCTGAGATCCTTCTGGAATAGTTTATTCCAAGAGATTTTCGTGTTCACAATTTATATCCCATCATTTCCCCCGTAAGGATCTCAAGTTGGCTTAAGGTCCTGGGAGGAAGAAAGGTGAGGTAAGCACACAATTAGAGATTTGTCCACTGTTATGCAGCATTTCAGAGCTAAGCAGAAACCGGTGTCCAAATTTGCTCATTTCAGATTCCTATACAGTGGTACCTCAGGTTACAGACGCTTCAGGTTACAGACGCTTCAGGTTACAGACTCTGCAATCCCAGAAATAGTGCTTCAGGTTAAGAACTTTGCTTCAGGATGAGAACAGAAATCGGGCTCCAGCAGCGCGGTTGCAGCAGGGGCCCCATTAGCTAAAGTGGTGCTTCAGGTTAAGAACAGTTTCACGTTAAGTACGGACCTCCAGAACAAATTAAGTACTTAACCCAAGGTACCACTGTACTTAACCTGAGGTACCACTGTAGTTTTTCTTCATATATTTCAGAAGGTACCACAGAATAGGGGAAAAGAAACAAGAAATTATATTCTGTAAGCATCTGGCAGATGCCATAGATTTTCAGTTCTAACATAATTCTAGGAAAACCATACAATCCCTGTCATCTTGACATATATCAGAAAGCAGTTGGGGGGGGGGAGTGTTTATGAGGCAAGTTTGTTTGTTTCAAATTTTGAACAAATGATATGTCAATGTTTAGAAATGCTACATTCGGCAATTACAAAGGGGAGACACAGCTCTATGTAAGATGCCCATAAGCCTGAAAAGGTTAGCAGAATCTATTAGTCTTGAATACAGCAACAGAAATGCTCCATTTGGTCTAAATAAGCAACTACCTCACCTGTGTGGGTCAAATCTTTTCAAGTTCATTTACCAATCACTGGCCAAATGTCACTGGTTCAAACAAGACCTCAAATAAGATCAATGCCCTCTATCAATACTTAATGCATTATTAAGGGATGTTGGAAATGGGAGGGGGGGCTAATTTTGTGTTTGAAGAGTGTAGGTCTTTGTTTGTTTACTTTAAATTGGGAATCAAGAAAACTGTGCATTAAACTAAAGAGTTGTAAGGAGAAGAGCTTGATGTAATAGAAGCATCCAGACTTATTTATACTGGCAGTAATGGTGCTCACAGAAATGCATGTAAAGACAATCTAACATTTGGCGACAATTGGATATTGTGTGGTTAGAAGGTAACAGCAGGGACAAACATTAACCCACAAAGGCCTCAGCTCATCAGGGAGGCAGGAACTGGATGGTCCTTAGGAGATTATAATAGTTGCAGGTCAGGTGCAGTAATGATGCCTAGGTCTGGTGAAAGACACGCCACCGTGTGACTTGCTACTTCCACAACAAGGCTGCAGACAGTGTCTTCCAAACACCACTCTGGCAAAAGGGACTGGGGTGGTGGAAACAACACCCATAGTTAAGGTCCTCACTGCTGATAAGAACAGCAAAATGTGATAGGATGGTCACATCAAATGTGAAGTGTAACATGCTTTATGAAGACATGGGTATATCTCCAAATGACCTGGCATATTGGTGCTGAAGGATTCCACTTCTACTTGATCCCCTTTTAAAATGGTGTTGTTTTTCATATTTATAGTCTAAACTTACTTACACTTGTTGTTGTTTACTCATGTCCGACTCTTCGTGACCCCATGAACCAGAGCATGCCAGGCACTCTTGTCTTCCACTGCCTCCCGCAGTTTGATCAAACTCATGCTGGTAGCTTCGAGAACACTGTCAAACCATCTCATCCTCTGTCATCCCTTCTCCTTGTGCCCTCCAACCTTCCCAACATCAGGGTCTTTTCCAGGGAGTCTTCTCTTCTCATGAGGTGGCCAAAGTATTGGAGCCTCAGCTTCAGGATCTGTCCTTCCAGTGAGCACTCAGGGCTGATTTCCTTAAGGATGGAGAGGTTTGATCTTCTTGCAGTCCATGGGACTCTCAAGAGTCTCCTCCAGCACCATAATTCAAAAGCATCAATTCTTCGGCGATCAGCCTTCTTTATGGTCCAGCTCTCACTTCCATACATCACTACTGGGAAAACCATAGCTTTAACTATACAGACCTTTGTTGGCAAGGTGATGTCTCTGCTTTTTAAGATGCTGTCTACGTTAGGTTTGTCATTGCTTTTCTCCCAAGAAGCAGGCATCTTTTAATTTCGAGACTGCTGTCACCATCTGCAGTGATCATGGAGCCCAAGAAAGTAAAATCTCTCACTGCCTCCATTTCTTCCCCTTCTATTTGCCAGGAGGTGATGGGACCAGTGGCCATGATCTTCATTTTTTTGATGTTGAGCTTCAGACCATATTTTGTGCTCTCCTCTTTCACACTCATTAAAAGGTTCTTTAATTCCTCCTCACTTTCTGCCATCAAGGTTGTGTCATCTGCATATCTGAGGTTGTTGATATTTCTTCCAGCAATCTTAATTCTGGCTAGGGATTCATCCAGCCCAGCCTTTTGCATGATGAATTCTGCATAAGAAGTGGCTATTTGTTCTATGAACCATTAAATTGTCAGAGTAGAGTGCAATTCAGGTACTGGGCAACTTGGTTTTTATTTCCTCCAGATCCTTTTGTTTAGATGAAGTAATAACTTGAATAAGATAAAGAGTCCTGATGGATCAAACCAAACATACATCTAGCCCAACATTCTGTTTTCACAGTGAACATCAGGTGCTCATGGAAAGCCCACAAGCAAGAGCATGAGCACAGCAGCATTTGCCTCAGTGTTTTAGTGGTGATGGTCAAAGAGAAAAACAACAACATGGGATCAACTTCTTCAGGGTATCTCAATACAGAGACTTATTTTCTACTCTGTGTGAACAGGTGAAAGATGAGCTTTGAGGTTCAGGCATGACATCCTGTACCTGAAATATATATTAAAAAATTATAATGCTTGATTGTTGTTGTTTTTTTAAAATGGTTGGTTGTTTATTTTAAATAAACAAAACAAAGCAAAAACAAAAAAAGTTGACATTGGTGATGAAAGAAGTGTTTGCAGATATGTCCAGGCTGCAAACATGGGGCTTTCCTTGGATCATGAAGAACACCATAATTCAGACTTAAACATAGCAGAGCCCACTTAGATTTGCAAATGTGCTAGAGCAGGGGTCTGCAAGCTTTAAGACAAAAAGAGCCACTTGGACCCGTTTCCGAAGGAAAAAAAACTGGGAGCCGCAAAACTCGTCATTATAAAAATAACTTTTTTGTCACTTTTTTTATTATTTCTTTGTTTGACCCCTCAGAATTACTCCTCCTCATAGAAATAAACGTTAAATTAACAAGTTACCGTATTTTTCGCCCTATAGGACACACTTTTTCCCCTCCAAAAATGAAGGGGAAATGTGTGTGCGTCCTATGGGGCGAATGCAGGCTTTCGCTGAAGCCTGGAGAGCGAGAGGGGTCGGTGTGCACTGACCCCTCTCGCTCTCCAGGCTTCAGGAGAGCCCCAGCGCCAGCCCCACAAGGTCAGGGGATAGCGGGGAGGCGGAACGCCGCCATCCCGCTGTCTCCCGATGTGGTTTGGAGGCTGACGGCGGGGAGACGCGTGCTTCTCCCCGCCGCCAGCCCCGCAAGATCCGGGGATAGCTGGGAGGCGCAGCGCGTCTTCCCGCTGTCCCCGGACCTGGTCTGAAGGCGGGCGGCGGGGAGAAGAGCGCTTCTCCCCGCCACCAGCCCCACAAGCTCTGGGGACAGCGGGGAGGCGCAGCGCGTCTTCCCGCTGTCCCCGGACCTGGTCTGAATGCTGGCGGTGGGGAGAAGAGCGCTTCTCCCTGCTGCTGGCCCCACAAGCGCCTGGGGGCGAAATAAATTTTTTTCTTTATTTCCCCCCAAAAAAACTTGGTGCGTCCTATGGGCCGGTGCGTCCTATGGGGCGAAAAATACGGTACCTTTTTTGTGTGTGTGTGTTCTTCGCTCCCCTTCAAAACAGTGACCAGCGTACATGCCCCCTTTCAATGCAGTGACCAGCGTACATGCCCCTTACAATGTAGCGGGCGGGCGGGAAGGTGACGTCGGGACGGTGCGTGACTAAGGCACGCACCGCCCCCATGCGACGTCACAGCCAGTACAGCACCCGCCACAGTGGGGAGTGTCGGGGCTAGTATCCGCCCCAGGGCAAAGGTGTAAAAGAGCCACATGCGGCTCCGGAGCCGCGGGTTGCTGACCCCTGTGCTAGAGGATTTATTGCTGTATCACTAGGACACTACCATTAACCCTCATCTCTTCATCTTCATTCAAAAGCTGGTACACAGAAGGTCCCTGGCATCTCTGGGGGCAGATTCCTGCCTGAAACCCTGGAGAACCAGTTGGAGTCAGTGTAGACCAACACTGAGCTAGATAGAGCCATGGTCTGGCACAGTATAAAGCAGCTTGCTATGTTCTGCTGTTCCTGTCTTGGTGACGTGTGCTACTTTCAGACAGTAATCCACAATAACAGAAATATTTCCAGCAATCATGACACCTCCAAAACCACTTCCTTTCATCCAATGACAAATAATCCAAAACAAAGTTTGTGATATATGGAAAATGCCAAACATGATGAGAAACAGATTTTCTCCATGCAAGTCAGGCAAATCCTATTGTTTCACTTTTGTCTAGACGTACAGCGACTAATCCAGCACACACACAAAATGGAACTTGAATTCAGGATAAATTCTGCATGGTGTTTACTTTTGTCCACGGCATTTCTTGTCATAGCAACTGATGGTAAGTCTTTCTAAAACAAAGGCAGAAGGCAATTTATTGCCGGTACAATATGTGCAGGGGGATTCTTGAGCTGCTGTCATGAAACCAGGGGCACTGCTAGGTAGTTTTTAAAAAGTTCAGGGCACAGACCCATGCTATGCCATAAAAATTGCATATGCTGACTTATATGTATGCATGCAAATTTAATTTTCCAAGCAAATTAAGAAGGTGAGTGGCAGGGCTCTTACCAGCACTGTTCTTTCCAGGGTGCCTGGTAGTCCTGTAAACAATATAAACGTCTAAAATAATTAAAAGGGGAAAGAAGGGGCAAGAGATCCAAGCAGAGCACATTTCCAAAAGTACATTTCCGAGCACAATTCAATTCAATTCAAATGGCTTTGGCCCTATATACCCGAGGGAGCGTCTCCACCCCCATCGTTCGGTCCTGACACTGAGATCCAGCTCCAAGGGCCTCCTGGCAGTTCCCTCCCTGCAAGAAGTGAAGCTACAGGGAACCAGGCAAAGTGTCTTCTCGGCAGTAGGGTCCACCCTATGGAACTGCCTCCCACCAGATGTCAAGGAGATGAATGACTATACAAACTTTAGAAGCAGCCCTGTATAGGGAAGCTTTTTAATGTTTAATGTTTTGTTGTGTTTTTATATATCTTGGAAGCCACCCAGAGTGGCTATGACAACTCAGACAGATGGTTGGGGTACAAATAAATGGTTGTTGTTGTTGTTGTTGTTGTTGTTGTTGTTGATGTTGTTGTTGTTAACCCAGGGCCTGACCCTCTAACCAGGGCCCTGAAAGAAAGCCTTATTATTATTATTACTACTACTATTACATATAGTAATAGTACAAACACACACACACACACACAGAGTGGTACCTCAGGTTACATACGCTTCAGGTTACATACGCTTCAGGTTACAGACTCCACTAACCCAGAAATAGTACCTCAGGTTAAGAACTTTGCTTCAGGATAATAACAGAAATCGCACGACGACGGTGTGGCAGCAGCAGGAGGACCCATTAGCTAAAGTGGTGCTTCAGGTTAAGAACAGTTTCAGGTTAAGAACGGACCTCCAGAACGAATTAAGTTCTTAACCCGAGGTACCACTGTATATCCCTTTATCATAAGATCTCAAGGCAGTTCAGGATAAAAACATGAAAATAAGCAATACAAAACATACCCCTCCCCTCCCCACAGAGACATTTAAATGGCTATAGAATATTAATCAGCCAGAGGCCGGGTTGAAGAGGAACATTTTCAACTGGTGCCTAAAATATATATAATGAAGGTGCCAGGCGAACCTCCCTGGGGATAGCATTCCACAAACAGGGAGCCACAGCAGAAAAGGCCCTGTTCCCATGTTGCCACCCTCAGAGTCTCACGAGGAAGTTCATGAAGAAGGACCTCAGATGATGAGTGCAGAGTCCAGGACGGTTTATACAGGTAGAGGCAGCCCTTCAAGTGCTGCAGTCCTGAACTGCTTTATGGGTCAAAACCAGCACTTTAATTTGGGCCCGGAAAGTAATTGGCAGTCAGTGAAATTGAGCCGGGATCAGTGTAATATGCTCAAACAGTCAGTGGCGGAGGATGGAGTGTGCGGTAGGTGCAGTCCACCCTGTGTTGGGTTTCTACTTCTCTCACTGTGCAGATATTGTGTAGGATTGGTTCATCACATATCTGTGTTACGAATTCGAGCACCGACTGTTGGAATCACAGGAGCAGATGTTTACTGTACTCTGTTTCCATTTCTTTTTGCTTTCACTTCTGCCTTCTCTCCGAGGAAGACCAGAGAGAGGAGACATGTTTTCTTTTGTTCTGCCTTACACTTAATAATATGGTTTCCCCAGTAGCGATGTAAGGAAGTGAGAGCTGGACCATAAAGAAGGCTGATCGCCGAAGAATTGATGCTTTTGAATTATGGTGCTGGAGGAGACTCTTGAGAGTCCCATGGACTGCAAGAAAATCAAACCTATCCATTCGGAAGGAAATCAGCCCTGAGTGCTCACTGGAAGGACAGATCCTGAAGCTGAGGCTCCAATACTTTGGCCACTTCATGAGAAGACTCCCTGGAAAAGACCCTGATGTTGGGAAAGATGGAGGGCACAAGGAGAAGGGGACGACAGAGGACGAGATGGTGGGACAGTGTTCTCGAAGCTACCAGCATGAGCTTGACCAAACTGGGAGGCAGTGGAAGACAGGTGTGTCTGGCGTGCTCTGGTCCAGGGGGTCATGAAGAACCGAATACCACTAAACGACTAAACAACAACAATGCTTAATAAAGGAGCTTCGTGCTCACAACCTCCGCCTAGCTCTGACAGCGTTTCATCTCTGCTGGACTCTGGATGTGTGCTCAGTGTCTCCAAGACATAAATTGCCGGGAGGGCTGTCGGAACTTCCTAGAGCTGCACGCTGATGGGAGGGACAGGCCGACCCGAGACCCTGGGTGTCCCCACTGAGGGCCACGTGTCTCCCCTGCCCAAACGGTCCGCCCACTGCCTCCCCCCCCCCCTGGTTGTAAGGCAGCTGAGTGGGGGAGGCAGGCAGACTCTGGAGGCCCTGCAGTGTACCCCTATGGGCAGTGCATCCCGTCCCAGGTGCCCAAACGCCACCACTGCAAAGAGTCTTGCCTTGGTGAGCAACCTGACTGTTGAATACTGCACCAGCTGAAGCTTCTGGAACACCTTGAGAGGCAGCCCTATGTATATCGCATTGTGGTAATCCAACCTAGAGTTTACGAGAGCATAGACAACAGGCTATCCCTGTCCAGATAGGAGCGTAGCTGGGCCACCAGCCGAAGCCAATAGAATGATCATCAGGCACCTTCCTGGAAAGCCCTTTGGAGATTGTTAGAGTTGCGACAAAGCACCTCCAGGAGGCTGTGCCTGCAGCAGCGAAGGAGGAGGAGGCAACTAAGGTGTGTGTGGGGGGAGTTAGCAAGCAGGGGGAGTGAGCAAGCAGCTGTGGCAAGATGGTGGCAGAGGAAAACAGGTGGCGGTATGCCATACTGATGCATCCAGACCAGAAAAGGCACCTATTGGGCAACTTGTGAGGTCTGGATTGTTGAAACAGGGGGAATGAATAAGGAAGCTAACCATCTCATTCCAGAAGGGCTCCTGTTTCTGGAGAGCAGCTTGACACATAGGAGGCGCCATTCCCCACGTTGTTACATTCCCGTGCTAGGCATTGTGTCTCCAGTTACCCCAGTTGATAAACTCAATACTCCCGTCTTAGACCTTATGTCCAATCAAAATATGGAAGTTGATGATTCCTTTGCCTCAATGCCTGAGCTAGAATCTACCCTGTCTGAAGATCACCAGGAAATGACTATGCATGTACCATTCCCACGTTCACGTCTTTCTATACATCTGCGTGATAATTCTTCTCCAGCTTCGCAGCAACTACAAGTGATGACTGGAACACCTCTTAGTGCTACCCTGGTTAAGACTGATAACTCTGACGGATCTACTAGTATAGCCCATCAAAGACTTGCTACTACTCACCTCAATGAACAGCATCCGACCTCACCAACTTTGCCTAATTCTTCCTCCCCGGCAAAGCCCTTCCTGCCTGTTAATGTTACCAAATCACGGATTCAATCAACACAGAAGAAGACTTTATCCACACAAACTAAAATTACTGATTTCCTTATGGGTCCTCGCTCTACCTCCAAGAACCCATTAAACAACTCAAAGTGACAATTACCGGGACAGCACAAGGACCCGACATTATCAATACTTAGCTGGAACATTGCTGGTTGGAGAACCAAAAAATCAGACCCCGAATTCAGGAAGTACATAAATTCATTTAACATCATCCTATTCCAAGAAACATGGGATGAGGAAGAGATTACCATAGACGGCTTTGATCTTCTAACACTTCCGGCCTCCCCTTCCTTGAAAGGTGGTCGCCCCAAAGGGGGTCTTTTGATTGGGATCTCACTCCAACTTCGCGCCAAATTCACTCTGGTACGGGCTTCCCCACCTTTTGCTCTTTCTGGACTGATCGCAGAAGGGAAGTCCTCATTACTAATTACTAATGTTTATCTCCCCCCCGGAGGCTCAGCACCTGATCTTGATTGGAGATGGGAATCATTTGAAAATCACCTATTGTCATGTCATACCAAATGCCCTAACTCGTACTCCTTAATTGGGGGAGACTTTAATGCTCGAATTGCCACAAATTGGGACCTACTAACCAAGTCCAAATGGTGGACTCCCCCATGTTTGGACAACTTTGACTTGGAACATGCTAGAATTAGAACTTCAAAGGACAACAGAGTAAACAAAGCTGGAGTGACCCTTTACCAAATGGCCATTCGCCTGAATCTAGTATTCTTGAACGGCACCTTCCCCCCCGATATACCGGGGGAGTTCACTCACCTGGGACCAGCATCTAACAGTGTTATCGATTACTTCTTGATCTCCGCAAATTTGGCCGTCAATGTACTTTCCTTCCAAGTTGAAAACCAACATTTCAGTGATCACCTCCCAATAGTGACCACTTTGTCATTGTTCCGGTACCAGAAGGACTATAAACACTCAGTCCCTCTGGAAACCTCATCAGCGACCAAAATAAGAGGGATCAAATGGTCGGAGGCTGTGGCCCAAAAATACCAGGATTTTTTCCATAGGGAAATCACTGCCTATCTACCTCAAATAACTACTGATTTACAAGATTCCAATTCGGTTTTGAAACTTTTTAACCTTCTTACAACAAACCTTACCACTTTTTTTACATCACCTCCTCAAAAGGCGAAAGTAGCGCATTGCAGTGCTGGGGCCCCTTGGTTTAACACCTCTTGCAAACAAGCAAGATCCCTTCTTCGTTCCATCTATAATGAATACAAAAACTCTAATGCCCAGGCTCTACCATCCTCCTATTTACAAGCCAAAAGAGCATACAAACAGACTTTAAAGCTGGCCAAACGTGAGTGGTATCTAAAGCGTTGGCGAGCCTTGATTGCGGCCTCTAGATCCCGCAGACCACAGGAATTTTGGGCTTTGATAAACAAAAGAGGAAGGAAGTACCCACTGACGATTATCCCTGCGCCCACATGGGAACAATTCTTGAGTAAATATTTCTCCTTGGCAGAGGAATCCAACTCATCCACTGAATTCCGAGCTGACCATCTACCTTTGTGGCCCTCTACCGACCCAGACCTGATAATGGACTTGATATTAGATCTGAAAACGGGCAAAGCCCCCGGGCCGGATCTAGTCCCTGCTGAGGCTATTGTTGCGCAACCGAGGTGGTGGGCTGAAATCCTGGCCAAAGTCTTTGATGCAATTAATTCTACGGGGCTTATCCCTAGGTCATGGAAGGAGGCCGTGATCGTGCCAGTCCATAAAAAGGGTCCCCCTGCTGACCCGGAGAACTATCGGAACATCAGCCTTTTGTCTATCATCGGGAAAATCTATGCAAAATTTTTGCTGTCTAAGCTGTCCCATTGGGCAAACGACTCAAATTTGATTGGCCACGAGCAAGCGGGCTTTAGGAACAATTATTCGACCACTGACCATATGGTAATCATGTATCATCTTGCCAGAAAATATTCTGCCCCGAGTTGGGGGCGCCTATGTGTCGCTTTCATAGACCTAAAGGCCGCCTTCGACAGTATCCCAAGAAACTGTCTATGGAAGAAATTAGAGAGATGGGGCATAGATAGAAGGCTGTTATGGCTTATAACCCAATTACACCATGGGTCGTCGGCTAGAGTGAGACTCACACCGGCGGGAAACCTATCCAACGAGGTCCCAATAAATAGAGGTGTGCGCCAAGGCTGCATTTTGGCCCCACTCCTCTTCAACTTGTTTATTAGCGATATGAAGCTCTTTCTGAATGAGTCTCAAGCCAACATTCATGCCCCCCGCCTAGCTGATTTTCGCTGCCCTCTGCTCCTATATGCCGACGATGCAGCGATCCTTTCCTACTCTAGAGTCGGTTTATGCAGAGCTCTAAAGATTTTTGCGGCTTATTGCAAACTCAACCATCTGACAATTAATCATGGGAAATCTAAAGTCCTGGTCTTTACCAGGTCTCGGAAAACTTACAGCTGAAAGTTAGATGGAGTCCAATTAGAACAGGTTTTCAAATTTAAATACCTGGGAGTCTTTTTTCACTACAACCTAAGCTGGAAGCCACAGATACAGTATTTACTAAACAAAGGGAAAACAATACTTTATACTCTACTCCAATTTTTTGCGGCCGACGGAGCCTCCCACATCCCTTCTGCATTGAAGGTGTACCATGCAAAAGTGGTTTCCACCCTCTGTTATGCTGCCCCGCTCTGGGCCCCAGGGTCCAATTTAACATCGTTGGGGACATTGCAGAATCAGTTTCTCCGTCGCCTCCTGAAACTCCCCATGTGTGTGAGCAACGCAGCCATACGTCTGGAGTTAAGGATTGCATCATTGGAGACTGTCATCTGGAAGCGAGTCTTTGGTTATTGGCTGTCCAGCTGGCATAGGCTTCCCGACCATTACCTTTTTCAGTGCCTCTGGCGGGACGACTTTGTCAATCCGTGGGTAGGAAAAATCCATGCCAAACTTCTGAGCATCGGAATTTCCCCAGCGGATTCCTTAAAGATGAACTTACGCTCAGCCAAAAGACTTATTGAGCAAAGATTAGCAGACATTGAAAATCAACACAACCTCGCCGGGGGTGGGGGTGTCTGCTCCCCCAGGTATCACGGAATAACCCCACCACTTGGCCTTCCATCATACATGTCATCTCTTTCATCTGTACCACACCGACTTGCATTTATTCGTGCAAGGTTCAATGTCCTTCCATCGAACCTGCTGAGCCACAGATTTTCCAAGGGTTTGGTGTCTCCGCTATGCGTGTGTGACGGGAAAACTGTTGATTCTCTCCCACATATAATGTTCAACTGTCCCCTACATAGCATAGCCAGGACTAAATTCCTGGGTCCTGCTTTACTGCGCTTGGTTGGCAGGCCTGCTGAGTCACATGCCGCACTACTTTTGCAGGATACAGATCCTTCTGTAACTCTGCAGGTGGCGAGATTCCTGAATGCGGTTATCTCACACACAAAAACCACCAAAAACAACAACATCAAAAACTAATCGGACAGTTTTGAAGAGAGTGCATGTCGGATCTCGTCTTCAGTTTTCCTTTTTCTGGGATCCGTCCCTTGGAGCTCTCCGGGCCCCAAGCTGTTATCTGGCTCTGCTCAATGACCCACCCCTGCATCATGGTGTTCACCTTCTGGTGCCGAATATATCGGTCTTTATGCCTCTGTGCTTTTATGTTTGTACATACTTTATGGGCTAATAGCCGTAAATAAATAAATAAATAAATATGTGCACACAGATTAATGTGAATAGATTTGTGGATGAAAATATTCAGAAGTGAAATGGATTAGAAACAGGCAGATTCATCCATCGGTAGACATAATATTCTACCTCCAGCTGTAGCTCTAGACCAGGGGTAGTCAACCTTTTTATACCTACCGCCCACTAATGCATCTTTCTTGATGGTAAAATTTCCTTACCGCCCCCCAGTGCTCGGTGCAAGGAGGATTCAGCTTGTGCTGTAGAACCGCCTACCGCCCACCTAGAATCCTGAAACGCCCACTAGTGGGCGGTAGGGACCAGGTTGACAACCCCTGCTCTAGATGGATCCTTGCACATCCTCAAAACTACTACTAGTTTCTCCCTTCCTAAAAGCCCAATGCAAACATTAGAGGGAAAAAAAGTAACAAGATTTACGTGGTTGCCCATCAACACATGTTCCCTGGGTGGCTTCCAAAAGCAAAAAGAACACATGTCATCTAATTTTACTTCTCTCAGCAGCAGTGTACCACATGTCACCCAAGTTCATTTATTGTAAAATCATTTCACCCAGTCTTTCCGCGAAAACAGAGGTTGTGCTGTCAACTACATAGCTCCCCTTAATAGATGTAGCTGGGCCCCCTGCCCCTCCTGCACAGTCGGTTGCTGCAAGGCTGACTCAAGAGCTCCTCAGCCATGGTGCTCTGTGGCTGTTCTTTCCCACGAGTGTTAAGCAGAAGGCTGCACACGAATGGCCAAGACCCAGTAACCCACTTAAAGTTAACTCCAAACTATTAACTTCACAGATGGATGGCTTTTCCTTTCCTTGCGCTTGAGGTCATGAGCCCCTGACCCTGGACCAGTAAGAGAAAGCTGCCTGCTTGTCCCATTCAGTTTCAGGATGAAAGTAGGCCAACTAATCGTCTGACATTTAGGTCATCCTGATATCAGGACAGAACTGCCCTGTGCCTGCATTCACTCACACGCTGCGTTTTCTGGCTTTGTTAGGTTTCAGACTCGTGGCATCAGTGATGATGGCAACGATTTCCAAGTTTTACAGGTTGCTTTTCCGACTTCCAAACTGTTCTTTGAAGCTCTTCAAACTTAGACTTGTTGTTTTATACTGGTTATCCCTGTGTTGTCAGTGGCTTTTAAAAAAAATAATCACTAACTTTAAAAAAAGGAGAAGCCACTGGTACTCTTTGTTTTGTAAAGCATTTGACATCAGCCATTCAAATTCAATAAATCTGTGGATGCAAAGGGCATTCTACTTCCACAGATTATCAGTATCTATAAGTAGCCTAATTTCTTTTCTTTTCTTTTTTTCTGTTCTAATCAGGAAGGAGACCCAAAAGCAATCCTGGTTGATTCAAAGGCAATAAGTTCATTTGATGTAATAGCCTGTGATTTTTCTCTTCTGTTGTTTACCCCAGAATTGGAGAAACAGATGGCAAGATTTTCTAGGGAGCTTAAAGCAAGAAGCCAAGCTAATACAGGAACTGCTGCTCAACTATCAAGCAGAGCACATCCATTCTGTTGCGTTCAACCCCCCCCCACCCCACCCTTGCTCTGCGCTCGGCTCCCTAAACCACAAGAACAGTTTAGCTACATAAAAAGGTAAAGCTTTCTATGGACAAGAAGGGCATGCTTTGTTAAATCGGATGCATTTTATTTTTCCTGGAACCAAGATTTATGAAAGCAGTATGCTCATATTTCTCCATATACAGTAATTGGAACTCATTATGCTAATTGTATTTCCATTATCACTAATTAACAATCATAGTGACCTGGCCCACAGTCTAATTTGTCTTTAATCTGTTTTTGTATAGGGAGTTTTACCCTATAATTTCAAGGTGATAATTCTATTCAGCTCAACTTTATTGAATAGAATAATGTAATACTTTAATATTTACACTACTACAGTCCTTTCCCCATTCAGTAAGTTCAAAAATAAACCAGTCAGGAATTTATGCTTTCAAGATTGCATCTGGGTTTATACGAACATACCGTCGTTTGGTCCAAAAATTCTTATATTCCTTGCAAGTCATTAAAAAGAAAATTACACATACACACACCCGCATTTGTTTACCATCATGCAGGTCCTTTGCAAGCTATTTTCATAAAAATAAAATGTGGCGTTCCATTTATAATATTTCGATTTACAAGAACATTCTCATTGTCTTTTAAAATAAAACGAGGTATGAACACTTTTTGAAAAGAAAAAAGAAAAATTATATAGCTAGTACAGGCCAATTTTTAGAAATAGGAGGAAGTATACAGTTTTCACCCAGGGTCAGTGATGCTTTCCCCCTGGCATTGCCATTTTTCAGAATCTTCCGATCATTAAAACTCCATCAAATTTCCTTTACTTGTAAAGCTTTATAAATTGGTAAACTGAAAGGCAATGGGACTCATGTTCACCATAACTAACTTCTTGGGTTGATTTCAGCAGGAGTCATTCAGTGTTAACTTTCTCACACAATGTTCTTGAATTGCCCATCACACCATTCACTGTACCTTAGAAGCCTAGTTTCTTGCAACCATGAGCTGTGTGGCTGCTGCATTTACGGGTAATAAACAAAGAAAACACTTTATATCCAGTACCTGGAATGTGTGTAACCAGCTGCCTTGCTCCCAGGGTCCTGAGGTAATGATAGTCTCTGTTTGATTTTGCAGAAGGTGGCTCTGAGCCTGCCCAGTTCCCTGGATATGACAAGGACAATGTTATTATATCCAGCTTACTGTGGATATTTGGACTCATCCATGAAATACTATAGCTTCAGCTAATACAGGACACCTACTAATGCTAGGCACATACAAAAACACCTGTGCATGGATGTTAGTTCTATCTGCCAGTATGCTTTTCAGGTCCAATTCACGATTTGTCATTAGCCCTTGGCCCACCAGGTGCAGACAAGAACAACATGGCTTTGTCATTCCTGTCTCATCAGTGATGAGATTCTCTTCTGGTAAGCATCCCACCTGCAACCAATCTTGGAGGACTTTTTGAACATACTGTAAAGCTTTAGTTACATTGGCCCCAGTCGCATGTGCAACTTATCACACACAACAGTTAATGCCTCTGGATGGGGATATGCATTCCCAACTGCAGTGCTTTTTTTTCTTAAAAAAATGCTTAGAGATACTCTCATTTTCCTACTCATATTGAAATACTGCCCCTCAATGAGGCCAAAATGTTTCGGGGTTTGCGTACCCCTCTGTCCCCCCAGAAAAAAGCACTGCCCATCTGGCTCAGGAGAATAAGAAGAGTTTGGACTTGATATCCTGCTTTATCACTACCCTAAGGAGTCTCAAAGTGGCTAACAATCTCCTTTCCCTTCCTCCCCCACAACAAACACTCTGTGAGGTGAGTGAGGCTGAGAGACTTCAGAGAAGTGTGACTAGCCCAAGGTCACCCAGCAGCTGCATGTGGAGAAGCGAGGAAGTGAACCCGGTTCACCAGATTACGAGTCCACCGCTCTTCACTACTATGCCACACTGGCTCTCACACCACACTGGCTCTCATCCAGCCCATTCAGCCACATCAGTCAGACCTAGATGAGCATCCACATGAAGGTGCACATACAGGTCTATATGGGCAAGCAGGTTTCTGGTTGTTGCTGTTGTTGTGAGTTGTTTTTAATCAATGCTTTAAAGGTTACAAGATGCTCTGAGACCTATGGGGAAGATGCTGGGGTGGGGGAATAAAATAAATAAAGGCATTACCTTCTACATACCAAAAAGTGCAGCACTTGAAGGTCTTTCAGAGGAGGGGAATGGGTTGCAGAGCAAATTGCACCTGAGATGTAAGGGCTATGCTGCTGAATATCTCCACAGCCCTTTCTGCCCTGGAATGTGCAACATTTCCTTATTTAGAAATGACCTCCTCCTCTTGCGTGACCCTTCCTGCCAGTTTTGTATAGAGAAGCATTTTTGACACTGTCAGGGTCAGGGCCAATTTCAGCTGCCTTTGATGGCCGGAGCTCTTAGCCCACAAGGCTAGCTGCTACACCTCCTTCACAAGGAACATTAAATCAAGAGTGCCACCACCTAATCAACAAAATAATCTTAATCAATGCTCTCACCGTCTGGCTTTCCCTAGCATTTTTAACTCCCTGTTGATGTTTCCCATCTTCCCTTCTGCTCTACCAGATGGTGGATGCTCCAGCCTTTTTATTATCCATCCCTGACCATGACACTTCACACAGCCCAAAGATCTTCATACCGTATCCCTGGAGTGCTCCCATCAGCATCTCTGTCCTGCATTGATGCATCTTTACATTTCCCGCATCCTGCACTAATGACCCTCTTCCTTTTCCATTATCTTGATATTTTCTATATTAATTGCTCTGTCAGGTTTATCTACTGCTAACTGTATGTAACTGTTACTCTATATACCCTAACAATCAAATCTGGGGTGATAAAAGGCCAGGGAAATTTCAAGGCAGGGGCAGTTTGTACATTTTTATTTTGTAAATGCTTTGGAAATTCAGGAAAGTGTATATTTTATTTTTCAGATTTTATAAAAATTAAGGTGAATGGTGGTAGCAATCCCGTCATGGCAGGCAGAAAACCCAATGACTTCAACAAGCAATTCCACTCCCAGATCAAATGGCATAGAAATTTTGCAGGGAAGATGGTAGCAACAAAGAGAGTTGAACTTAATTCTACAAACAATGCAGTGTGCGTTTGTTTTGTTTGTGTGTGTGTGTGTGTTTATTTTGCTACAGGACCTCTGCAATCTGGGGTTTGCAATTGGAGAGGAAACCTGGGACCAAGTATTAATAACAAAGGTCATATCGAATGCAATACACATCAGAGCTGGAAAAAAGCTGAGTATCTCAATTGCAAGCAAAATGTATCTGTCACTGAGAAGATAGGTATGCTAAGCCTATTACCATTTTTCTGCAATATGTGACAGAGCTGAAAATCACAATGTGGGGAAATTTTATCATGAAGGATTTTCAATTTGTTCTTAGGGAAGAAGGCAGTAAGCATCCTTTTATCGTTAATGGCTACAGAATGCAAATCTTGTATCCAGATAGTGGAAATTGCCTTCGGAATGGATTTTTCCTCTTTAGCACCAAGTACTAGAATGTTTTTTTGCCCTCCTGTTAAAAAGAAGCAATGTAGATTGGCAACTATTTTGTTCATCACATTGGTTGATATTTTGAGTATATGAGATTCCAGAATGCCCAGGGTGCCAATCTGTCAATGCAAAGATAGGACATCTGACCCAAACAAGTAGAAATATATCCAAAGTTGTTGGAGGAAGCTGCTTTCATTCCTAGACTGCATTCACATGGTAGTTAATTCCATGTTCACAACTTTTTCCTAGCTGTTAAGCTCTGTATTGTATTTGAGCTTTAAGCTGTATTTAAGCTGCACGGTGGCGTAGGAAGGGGTGTGTGGTGGGTGCGGACCGCCTCAGGTGTCATCACTGAGTGGGGTGAGTGTGGGTCTGCCCTGCAGTGTGCCCAAGCCACACATCTCTCCTGGGGAGTGACGCGGTTGTTTGGGCACTTGCAGGCTCCGTGCTGCCTGAAATGGCAATGTGGGGCTTGCGGACTCCATGGAGGTTCCGCGCAATGTGCTCTGCCCCTGCTTGTGCCGCCCCTGGGCACAGGGCATTTGCGCCGCCCTGGGTGCCTAAGCAGCTAGCTATGCCGCTGAACCTGCAACACCCATTCAGAGTTGTAGGGCTCCAAGAAGTGGTGGAGCAGGCTTCCTTACCTCTCCTTTTGGGGTGTGGCTTATGGAAGGGGGTGGCATTAAAACCGCCCACACTCACACTGGCCACCTACAGTCATCCTGCAGTTCCTTTTGTGCATATTCACTGAATAAATGTGACCCGTGTTTAACCCCATCAAATTTGAAGATGAAGATGTCTGTTGTGTGGCAAGGTCCCGACCGCCCCACCCCACAAGGCTGAATAAAGACACTTGACAACAGTATTTTAGGTTAATGGGCTAAAAAAGGCCACAACTTTATTGGTTACAGATTGTGAGCGGTATTGGCTTAGGCATTGGACCTAACTGACTATATGTGACTCCCGCCCGTCTGCGCGGAGTCCGGGAAGGGTTAACCACCAGTAGGGGGAGTCCTGCTGATGCACATCAACTAGGAGTTCCCCCAAGGCCAGCGATAGGGGTCGTGCCTTAGGCCCTGGCCTCCCCAGGCTTCGGACAGGCCCACGCCCCCGGAATCCTTTAACGGAATACTCTTCAATGTGTGGGGGAGGTGATGGCACTACCTCACCTCCTCTCTTCTCCAGCAATATTCCAAAGCCTAACTGCCACCCGAGCCAAACGGCTCACCGCCAATGCCTTCACACCTGCAACCAATTCCTAATGGCATCTGTTAGATCAGCCAGCCAAACATCATTTCCCACATCGGAAAGATGTACGCCATCTTTGCGGTAGAGGGACACCTTGCCGAACTTGATGGTGAGGTGCTCGATCACGCTACCTGTCAGTGCTACCACTCTATGAGCCACAGATCAATCCAAGAGTTTCCTGGCTTTGTTTATCGCAATAGGGCAATGCCACACATGCCTCTCCAGCAGTGATGACCAAAATAGGGTCAGGTTTGGGAAAGAGGCAATCAGTTCATCAAAGTCCTTGTAAATGTTCCACGCCCTTTCGATAGGCCAAGTCATTTTCTCCCAGCTGTATAACCAAGACATCAGGGGAACCATGCATGGCAACACTAGCTTTCACTGCTGGCAGGAATTCAGCCCAATGCATTCCCCTCCATGTGATCCAGGAAACTCTAACATTCACTGGTCATCCCAGCCTGCACCCCAGATCTTGATCAAAGACACGAGCTCAAGCCCAGTGGACAATTCTGTGGCCAATTATCCAAACGTGAACCCCTACATCACCTGAAATTAAAATGGAATGACAAGGATGAAAAGGTAAAGTCGGTTATGATTCATTGGGCTAAAGATTTTGGGTATAATATACAGCTGAGTGATTGGGAAAAATTATGGAAAGAAGGTTTAAAGTTTACTGCATGCAATGCCTTAAAAGAAAATGTGATGAAAATGATGTATAGATGGTACATTACACCCATTAAATTAGCTAAAATGTATAAAGTTAGTAATAAATGTTGGAAATGTAAAGAAAAAGAAGGAACATTTTATCACATGTGGTGGGAATGTAAAAAAGTGAAAAGCTTCTGGGAAATGATATAGAACGAGATGAAAAAAATGTTGAAATATACATTTATAAAGAAACCAGAAGCATTTTTACTGGGCATTGTAGGAAGTGATATAAATAGAAAAGAATGTAAGCTGTTTTTATATGCAACGACGGCAGCAAGAATATTATTGGCACAAAAATGGAAGCAAGAAGAATTACCGACGAAAGAAGAATGGAGGATGAAGTTAATGGACTATGCAGAACTAGATAAACTAACAGGAAGGATTCGAAATCTGCGGGACCAGAAATTCACAGAAGACTGGTGTAAATTTACAGACTATTTGAAAAGCAATTGTGATGATCAGACTACGTTTGTAGGTTTGCAAGAAGTTTTGTGGGGTGAATTATTGGAACTATTGCAAAAATGGATAAAGGGGAGGATGGTTAGTTAAGATAATTAAAGGCAATAGGAATTTAAGAAATGCATAAGAAGTGATGAAAACGGTGGATCATCAGAGGTGCTGATGGAAGTCAAAAAAAAGATTGTATAAGTGGTGAAGTTTTGTGGTATGTATTATAATTTATATATTAAAATTAATAAAAATTATTATAAAAAAAATAAAATGGAATGACAAGCCAGGTCAGCGAGATCACCATCACTCAGAAGGTCATACAAATATAACTATTGTAGACGTCAGACTTCTGCCGACCATATCTTTTCCCCTGTTCTGCTGATAGCCTCAAACGCACAGCAGTAGGGGTGGTGCCTATTCTAAAAGAATGAGCTGCAAATTCTGCTGGGAGAAAACTACAGGTATGTGAATAGATACCGTGAGTCGCGGGAGCCATCCAAATATATCAGAAATGGGCCTGAAACAGGTGGCCTAGAAACAGAAATCACCTGACATCCTTAAACGGACATGGGCCTTTAAGGCCAGTCGCCTTGAGCTAGATATGGGGTGAGATTCCTGCCGTGTCCTTCTTAAATCAAGCAGGCCACACCCCCAGAGCAATTGGCTTGGTTGCCTGGGCAGTGATGCTGCCGGGAATCCCCCCCAATCACACAGGACTGACCACACCCCTGCGCATGTGAAGGGGTCGTCAGTGCCTCCTACTAAGGCGGAAGTGGCTTTCTTGAAATGGTCATATCTTTGGCTGTCCTCAGCATAATTACTGATATTGGACCATCAGGAGCATCCATTAGGTATATGCTTGGACAGGCATATGCAAACTCGGCCCTCCAGATGTTTTGGGACTACAGCTCCCATCATCCCTGACCACTGGTCCTGTTAGCTAGGGAGGGCCGAGTTTACCTATGCCTGTGCTAGGAAACAGGCTGGCTCGTGTGAAAGTGAGATTTATTTGTTCTTATTTAGTGGCACACACATCCCATTTTCGCACAATATTTGGTTTTGGGGGGAACAGATTTTGGTACAGAATACAGAAAGCCTTGGTATATGAATTATCACTTTGTTTTATAACCATGAAGGCACAGAATACAATGCCCCATGTCAATGTTTCCCATTTAGTCAGCTTAAAAATTGGATCAAATATATAACAAGACTTCTGCCACCTCTCAAATGTTGGCGTGTTGCATTTCTGTAGACCTGCAAGCATACCTATTTTATCTATTAGCCCTTCCTCTCCAGGATTTTGGAAGAGCCTCAATAAAGCCATTAAAATGGCAGATTTGACACTGGCTCTGAGGAAAACCAACCAGCTTGTTCTGCTATTGCTCTTCAAAGATTTATTGAAACAAATTAAAGCCAATCCTACCGATAGCAGAGTCGACTTCAGTTTACTTACCAAGGTTGTTATGTTTAATTCTTCTCCTGCCCAGGACAGCATTTAAGCTGTAAAAATACAATATATCATCTCAGAGGCAGTCATGTTTTCTGGAAATCTCTCAAAAGAAGGATGCTGTCTCAAGCAAGAGAGAGAGAGATTAATTTCTCAGTATTTACCTTTTAGGAGTTTAACTGTGAACCCATTCCATTTTTGCACAGGGATTTTTGATAGGCAGCCTCAGTGCCCTACACATTTACTGAATACAACCTCTTAGGATACCATATAAACAGTTCTTGTTTGTATCATTTGGTGGGGAAGGCAAAAAGAGATTTTAAAAAACAAACAAACAAACAAATAATAAAATTTGGGATTGATTTTGCTAATTAATAATTAGGTACATTTTATGAAACTTTTTTTTATATAACAGGATCCTAAGGTCAATAGTGTGGGAGTGGACTTAATATGGTTCATTTGTTTTTTTACTCGATCTTTCATCACTTGATGATTCTCAGCACATGAACCATCTATACTGAAAAATAATGTTTTTGTATTCATACTGAGTGGAGCAAAAGTTGTATCTGTCCATGCATTCAATTTATTTTATTTTATTTATATTTAAATTGCCAAAGTAGCATACTAAGACAAAACACTGTTCTGATAAGGAATGTTATGTAAAAACACACTGATTCCTGGACTGTCCATGGGCCAGATTTAGAAGGTGACTGGGCCAGATTCAGCCCCTGGGCCTTAGTTTGCCTACCCATGCTTTAGATATTTGAAGAAGGCTATCGTATCTCCTCTTTTTCAGGTTAAACACACCCAACTCCCTCACCACAGCACTAAAAAATCTCTATGAAGTAATGAAAATAAAACAATTTTGCAAAATGGTTTCTCTCAAGCCATACATTTATAAACTCATGAAACTCACCAGCAGCTATCCTTTGATTCCCCCACACCCAGCTGTAATTCACTTTGCTTAATTTATTCATTTAGCCCCTTGTATCAAAAATAGTTCCTTGAACTAAAGCTGGTGTGTCACTCTCCGTGCTGGAGCAATGCAGACCCCAACAGTCTCTGACAGAGGGTTGTGCCTGTTTGGCACAATGGGTCCTGCTGGAACAAGCCAGAGCATACAGCTAGATAAATAACTCCATGGAGGCAGCCTTGAACAATCCTCAAAGGAAGTCAATGGTGTAATGACCTGAGATATTTGGGAGGAGTCGTATACATAATGAATCACTTGTGAGTTAGCCAGGAACACTCTGGGAGATAAAAGCAAGCTGTAAAAATATCTGAATTAGCCAGGCTTTCCTGAGCGCTTAGGATAGCGCAGTCCAGCTCTCTCTCAGAGGCTGAAAATCTGGTTCAAAATGCTGCAATGGTTAGAGGCTTGCACTCACCTGCCACTTAGAGTCTCCTCTGCCAAATTCATGGGCATCTTCCTTTTCCACCTACAACTTTGATAAAGTAAGCAGATTCAAGTGAGCGCTATCTGAATACTCTGTTCTTTAAAAACCATGGGGAACTGTTCCATCTATGGCCAGTTCTAGAGTCTAAACACAGAATTGTGTTCATACCATCACACCCATTCATACCGTCCAGTAAAATAAATTCTTTGCTAATTCTGCTATTAGCTATTTTGAAAACTGAAATTGAGGGAGCTTGTATGTTTCTTAAAGGAGGTACCAGTATACTGTTTAATTTGGAATTTTCCATGATTCTACAACTGGGGAACCACCATGTAGAAAACCGGTGTATGCATCACTGTCCAGCAGGCCAAACCTACTGGCAAGTAATATCTGCAAGCAATGGCAATCATATGTTTTTTCTTTCTACACTACCAGCAGAGGGTCCAGTGAAAGTGTGGCAGCAACATGGTAGCAAGTAGACAAAATGTGTGATCCATGTGGTTTCTGCTTCCCTAGGCTCTCAGTGCAACATGGAGCTACAACCACAAGGGAGAGTGTGCTTTAGTGCAATCATGCCACAGTGGTAACATATAAATCAGGTTGGATAAAGAGTTGTCAGATAAAAGTACCTGTCTACCTGAATGTGCCCAAGATTGCATCCCTTTTTGTGTGTGTGTGTAAATCATTACCGGTATATTTTAATTCACAGAAGATCAAGTTGTCTATTGCATTTAGTTTTGTCTGATAATCTTGACGTACGTCAGTATATTTCTGATTCTGTGAGCTCAGAAAGGAAAATGATTCTCCTGTGAAAGACAAGGAGCAAGTATCATGATGGCATTGCCTTAATTAATAGCCAATATCCAGTCCTTTGTAATTGGATATGGACTTCTTCCCAAGTCTTTAGGGGACATGTTAATTTGAGCTCTTTCTGTAGCACAGTTTTATGTTGCAGTCCCTGTCCTGTTTGTTCTTCCTGAAGTCCCTCCCCTCCCCCGCCCTTTATCTCTCCTCCATCAAATTCATGAATCATGCTGGTTTTATCCGTGGCCTTTCTTTGGGATGGTTACATTTTTCATTAACAGTCATGAAATACCCCCTAAATTGATAGCATTTATAATTCAGAAAAGATTTGCATGTCATTCCTGCACTCTTAGCACATACAAAAACTGAAGTTTATGAGCTTTTAGCTTTGTTTGAAATGCAAACAGAAGTTCTGCAGTCTCAATGGAATCTCTGAGGCCGGCGCTAAAGGTGGGGTGGGGTGGGAAGAGGGTGTGTGTAAGTGATTTGTGCACTTCCAGCATCTAAAGGGGACACGTGCATTTCCAAGTAGTGAGGTTCACGAGCACTTTCTGCATCTGGAACTCTTGCATGTAGCTATGGGGGACATTAAAGAACCTTTTAAAAAAATTATTAATTTTTACAATATTAACGACAAACAAAAACATAAAACAAACAAGACATAACAAACATAAATCATAACCTTATTGAAAATAACAGTTATTTACTTTGTAAAACGACTTCCTCGTTCCCCCTTAGTTGAATTTCATTGCATATCCTTATAACGGTTTTCCAAATCCCAATTTTAATACCCTTTAAATTAAACATTAACATATTTAAATCTTCTCCTTCTTGTATTAGACATATTATTTTATCAATTAACATAAATACAATCCTAAACCCATTAAGTATCTGGACGCTATTTCCAGTTATTTTAACTTAACAAATTTAACTAAATAATCATTAAATTTCTTCCATTCTTCGTGGTGTTCCTCCTCCTTCTGGTCGCGGACTCTTCTGGTTAGATTGGCTAGCTCCATAAAATCCATCATCTTCATCTGCCATTCTTCTACTGTTGGTAATTCTTGAGTTTTCCACTTTTTAGCTAACAAAATACGAGCCGCAGTTGTGGCATACAAAAATAGATTAACATCTTTCTTGGGCAATTCCGAACCTGTTATTCCAAGAAGAAAGGCCTCTGGTTTCTTTATAAATGTATATTTCAACATTTTTTTCAATTCATTATAAATCTTTTCCCAGAAGTCTTTCACCTTGGGGCAGGTCCACCACATATGAAAGAATGTTCCTTCCTTTTCTTTACGTTTCCAACATGTATTATCACAATTATGATACATCTTTGCTAATTTTACAGGAGTCAAATACCATCTATACATCATTTTCATAATATTTTCCTTTAACAAAGTACATGCGGTGAACTTCACCCCTTTCTTCCACAATCTTTCCCAGTCCTCAAACATTATGTTATGTCCTAAATCTCTTGCCCAATCTATCATCACCGATGAGGGTGAAAGAGGAGAGCGCAAAATATGGTCTGAAGCTCAACATCAAAAAAACGAAGATCATGGCCACTGGGCCCATCACCTCCTGGCAAATAGCAGGGGAAGAAATGGAGGCAGTGAGAGATTTTACTTTCTTGGGCTCCATGATCACTGCAGATGGTGACAGCAGCCACGAAATTAAAAGACGCCTGCTTCTTGGGAGAAAAGCAATGACAAACCTAGACAGCATCTTAAAAAGCAGAGACATCACCTTGCTGACAAAGGTCCATATAGTCAAAGCTATGGTTTTCCCAGTAGTGATGTATGGAAGTGAGAGCTGGACCATAAAGAAGGCTGATCGTCGAAGAATTGATGCTTTTGAATTATGGTGCTGGAGGAGACTCTTGAGAGTCCCATGGACTGCAAGAAGATCAAACGTATCCATTCTGAAGGAAATCAGCCCTGAGTGCTCACTGGAAGGACAGATCGTGTAGCTGAGGCTCCAATACTTTGGCCACCTCATGAGAAGAGAAGACTCCCTGGAAAAGACCCTGATGTTGGGAAAGAAGGAGGGCACAAGGAGAAGGGGACGACAGAGGACGAGATGGTTGGACAGTGTTCTTGAAGCTACCAGCGTGAGTTTGACCAAACTGCAGGTTTGGTGGAAGACAGGAGTGCCTGGCGTGCTCTGGTCCATGGGGTCACGAAGAGTCGGACACGACTAAACGACTAAACAACAAATGGGGGACATGCATGAAAGAGTGTTTAAGCTCTCCACCTTGCTTACCAGACTCTGAGACAGAGTCGTGCAAAAACTCTGGAGGCAGGGATGGTTCTGGGGGGTCATTCTGTGTTTGTGCTATTTTGCCTTTACACACAACCCCCAGAAAGATATCCCTCTCATAAGTTGCGGTCGCACCATGTTCCTGAGGCATCTGTTTGGCACTGGACTTTGCATAGTCCTCCATTCTGATCTATTCCCAAAAATGCAGCCCTAGTGTATTGAGGAAGCTAATTGTCTGGAGTGGGGCAGAGGGGAAGCCAAGCAATTACAGTAGTACCTTGGGTTAAGAACTTAATTCGTTCTGGAGGTCCGTGCTTAACCTGAAACTGTTCTTAACCTGAAGCACCACTTTAGCTAATGGGGCCTCCTGCTGCCACCACGCCACCACCAGAACACAATTTCTCTTCTCATCCTGAAGCAAAGTTCTTAACCCGAGGTAATATTTCCGGGTTAGCGGAGTCTGTAACCTGAAGCGTATGTAACCTGAAGCGTATGTAACCCGAGGTACCACTGTACTGTGGGTGAATCAGAAAACCATCAACAAAAGACAAAATCATGAAAGATGGCTACGACAGAAAGAATCTCAATTCATTTTTATGTTTAAGACCATTCACCCTAAAGGACTTAATTCTGAACTGGATTGAAATTGTTTTATTTGATGTTTTTCTATTGTTATATTTCTCTGTACCTTTAAATTGAATTAGTGCAATTCAGTCTCCCTGTAATGAGCGCCACCTGGGAATGCTTTAGGTATCATGCAACTGGTAGCAGTGGTTACATATCCTTATGACCACTGCTCCATGTGCATTTTTCTAATCTATGGGGTATGTACCTATGTATGTAGCTAATGGGGCCTCCCACTGCCGCAGCACCACCGCCGCACAATTTCTGTTCTCATCCTGAAGCAAAGTTCTTAACCCGAGGTACTATTTCTGGTTTAGGGGAGTCTGTAACCTGAAGCGTCTGTAACCCGAGGCACCACTGTATGCATATTTTCTCATGATCGTTGTCCAATGTGTCGTCATAAATAATTTTTGTACCTGTGGTTTCATGCAGTTAATGGGCTTTCAAAGCAGGTCTATTAAACAACCGGGGAGTCCACAGACATTTCTTTCAGTCCGTTGCTTACGAAGAATTAAGATAACTTTCAGCTAGAGCTACTTGTGCTCTGAGATGAGATAAGGAAGTCTCGAGGGTCTCTTGCGATCCGTTTCATGTTCTCTACCCACGCATTAACAACTTGTTTGAACAATGTGGGATATTTGATAGTTTCCTTGTTAAAGTAAATGTTTCCATTGCACCCATGGAAAGGGGTGGCTGGTGCTTGACTTTATCTTTTGGTTTCCTGACATGTTTTTCTAGAGTTATGCATTCATTATAAGTAGGCTTGGATTTTGGCTCTGAAGAGTAATATTGGGTGGGAAAGTCCAAATATAAATGTTCTGAACAGTATTTGTCCATCTCTGGGGCTTTCAGGTACAGCAGGGAATGCCCCCTCTTTCAAACTCTGGAAGGCTGTTGTGAGCTACATTGAGCTATATGGACAGATGGTTGTTGTAAGCAATATTCAGCTACAGTGGTACCTCGGGTTAAGTACTTAATTCGTTCCAGAGGTCCGTTCTTAACCTGAAACTGTTCTTAACCTGAAGCACCACTTTAGCTAATGGGGTCTCCTGCTGCCGCCGTGCCGCCGGAGCACGATTTCTGTTCTCATCCGGAAGCAAAGTTCTTAACCCGAGGTAGTATTTCTGGGTTAGCAGAGTCTGTAACCTGAAGCGTATGTAACCTGAAGCATCTGTAACCCAAGGTACCACTGTATATGGGCAGATAGTTCCTATGTTCCTGGTTTAATGGAATATGTGATTAAATTGTTTATCATAGCATCATCACCATTGGTAATACAATGGAAATGGGAGCAGAAGACCTTCTTTGGTAATTTCAGAATGGCTATATTATTACTTACCATTTTTTTAAAAAAAGCTTTTTAATAACAAATAAAAGAGGCGGATCTGATTTCACAAAAAGTAAGCATTAAAAGGGACATGTCAAACGCTTGCTTTATATATCTAGAAGCCTCATGTTGTCACCTACAGAAGCACACCAGCTGCTAGGGTCATATGTAGAAGCCATTTCTAATGCACCACAGCATCATGAGCCTGTGGATGCCAGAAGCTTTGAAAAGGAAGTGCAGCAGAGTTCATTCTCATTGCCCTGCCAGAACTGGGCACGAAAAGCTTTGTTGGATGAGCAGGAAGGGTGGAGTACGGAAGGGCCCATTGCTAAGGTAAGTTGGCTTTGGAGGATGGGGGCAGCTCTCCAAAGTGTGGACTGTGATTATAGCCAGTCTTTTACTTTTAAGAGTCTCTTTTCATACGGCCCTAAACCTACATTTAAAACATGACAAAGCGTGTTCTCCTTCATGGAGAGCACGTGTTGCGGTGGGGGCCGCCAGGACACTCCAAAGTTGGGGGCGGGCTAATTGATCGTTGGCCACTGATGCGATTGGGGCTTCCCTTGTTGTTGGGAAGCCATTTGTTGATTGACAGCCAGAAATGCTAAAACTCCCTGCACGAGGCGTAGAGCTTCCTCTTTTCGCCCCATGCATTGGATTGCCCGTCACCCCCCCTCCCTAGAATTAGGGTTGTTCGCTTTGACCTTGCGATGCCTGTCATGGGGTTGTCTGCTCTTGGGGCAGGGGCCAGGTAGGAATTTTGTCCATTTGGAAGATTGGCTGGGGCCATTTGGTTTTTGCCTACTGCGTAGCAAATCGTCACAACTTGTAAGGTTGCGGTTAGGCATTGGTTTACGGTTTGGTTGGTTGAGGGGCATGGATTGGCTGTGCCTGCCCCTCTAATGCTGCTGCTGCAAGGGATTCCGTTAAAGGAATCAGGGGCCAACTATTGCTTGTCCACTCTGTCAAGGGGCTCGGGCCATAGCAATGAGCTCCTTGTTGCATTTGGGGAGGGCTGAGGGCAGGTTCCCTGCTCCGTCGCTACGCCCAAGTCCAAGTCCAAGTCGCTACGCCTTTTCTGACTTTCGCATTGTGCGGAATGTCAGTCTGTCCCCCATGGTGGGGCAGATAGTCGCAACCAATGCCTAAGCAACCACTCACATTTTTGTATTTTAATAAAGTTGTGGCCAAAATTATGCCAAAAACCTTAAACAAAAAATTCTGTGTGATGTGTGAATTATTGGGGTGGCCCTGGGGACCTCGACACGCAACTGTATTTTATTGTTATGTTGTATTTTATACAGTTTTGACCTACCATGGGACACCTTGTGATGATACACTTTATGTTCTTTCAGTAATTCTTTTTACTCCTCAGGGTTCATTGCATTTCTGAGAGCAGATTCACACCAGATTCACACAACCATCTAATCAACAGAAACGGCTTCACATGTGAACCATCCCTTGCTTGAAGCAGGACATGAAGAGAAATGGAAACCCGAAAACTGTATCCAGGAAGCTCATTATTGCGGTTCGTATTTTCAGTAAGAAACCAGATCACTTTTCATGTTATGGGCATGTAGGCATCCTTTCAAAAAGTAAGTACCCGAAAGATTTTGTGTACGGCTCCTTGCAAAACAAAAGGCAGAAATATCAGCAATGGAATGCATTAGCTATAACCTCGTTTGACATCTTTGCTAACACAGAGGGGGAGAAATTCAGTAGAAAATGCATCAAGTGAAACAGTTAAGGGGAAGTTTCATTAATTATACTTTTAAATTGCATTATTTTAAGATTTATTAGTACAAGAAAAACCCCTAAAGTTCTGAAGAAGCATTACCATAACATGCCTGTAACTCAAGTTGTGTTTAATGAGAGGTGCTGTTGCTTCTGCCATGAGGGTTCTTGTCCAATGAGTGATGGCTGCAAAAGAGGTCACATGCATATTCATCAAATTCAGCATGCACTTGTAAACTGGTCTTAATAGGCCATGACAGGAGAAGTTGTGTCAGGCAAATGTAACCGCACATGGGCTCGTTCCCCCAACTGGCATATATAGGTATTAATGCCCTGGTATCCACAGATGAAATATTAGCTTGCTAAAACCATCAATTGCTGGTGCTTGGTGGCAACTAAACAAGAGTGACGACTCCCTCTGCAAAAGATGACTTCTTACGAGAGGAGAATAATATAAAACGATACAGTAAAGTTTCCACTTTGCACTGTTATTTATCGCAAATGAAAAATTGGAGGAAAAACCAGGTTCGCTGATTCAGGATACATACCCAACCTCACCTGAAGATGACAGGGAGTGAACATGGAATCGTTGCCACACAAAACTGACACAGCTGCAGTCCTCCCCCCTGGGATGCTATAATAATAATAATTTATTATTTATACCCCGCCCATCTGGATGGGTTTCCCCAGCCACTCTGGGCGGCTTCCACAGAGACCAAAAATACACTAAAATGTCACACATTAAAAACTTCCCTGAATAGGGCTGCCTTAAGATGTCTTCTGAATGTCAGGTAGTTGTTTATCGCTTTGACATCTGATGGGAGGGCGTTCCACAGGGCGGGCACCACTACCGAGAAGCCCCTCTGCCTGGTTCCCTGTAGCTTTGCTTCTCGCAATGAGGGAACTGCCAGAAGGCCATCGACACTGGACCTCAGTGTCTGGGCAGAACGATGCTATCGCCTTTATATCATGTTTGAAAACTTCCGAGGGGCTTCTGGCTGGTCACTGTTAGACCCAGGATGTTGAACTAGCTAGATTTGGAGAAAACACAAAAGGTTCTTTTAACTAATACCTGTTTAATTCTTTAATTGATAAAGCAGTAGGGCTGGTTCTTAATTCTGGACGGTTCATACCTGATTTACTGATATATCGTTCTAGAGATGAAAAGTGTATAATTATTCTGAAAACGTAAAAGAAAACCTTTCAAAATGCAAAAAAAGATGATGCAGGTGTTACTTGACTGAAAGCCTGCAAGTTATTTTTTACCAATAGGAGATGCGAATGTTATTAATAATTTTATTATTATTATTATTATTATTATTACTATTATTACTATTGTTAATTGTTAGCATTAATCACCCACCCT
Organism: Podarcis pityusensis; assembly: GCF_964106645.2. Taxonomy (NCBI): domain Eukaryota; kingdom Metazoa; phylum Chordata; class Lepidosauria; order Squamata; family Lacertidae; genus Podarcis; species Podarcis pityusensis. The sequence goes on along the minus strand of NC_138026.1, from coordinate 6,651,038 downwards.
TCACTATATGATCCCAGAGCAAGATAAAACAATTTAAAATACAATATTTAAAACAAATTAAGTATATACATGTCAAGTGTCAAAGGTCAGGGTAAAGAGTTGATACTGTAACTGGTGCATAACTAGAGCAGCAGAATGTTGCCAGGGTCAGATCCTGTCACGTGACATGCCTACTCAAGGGCAAACAGAAGTCCCCCCCCCCCAAAAAAGTTAAGGATATTTATGTCACATTCTGGAATTTTCAGTAATGTGAGGTTTTTGGTCAATGTGGGGGGAGATCTGTATTTGGGTCATCTTGTTTCATTGGGTTTTTTAAAGGATTTTTTTTTTGTTACATGGCTTCATTTCATGGTCAACAATACTAAGGGGGGAAGAAAAATTAAAATTTACTTGGATGACATTGCGACTTGTTTAGGATTCAGGATTTAGTGATTTCATACTCAGAAAGGACGCTCACCGTGACAGAACTTCCTATGGTTTAAATATTTTCACATTCTTTCAAAGTTGCAAGAATACATTCGAAGGCGCATAACCACATAAAAACAGTAATTTAGTTTGAAAAGCTGTTAATAACAAAAAAAACAAACCAGATTGACAAAAATATATCATTTGTTACTTAAATATGGTATAGAACAAGTACAAATTAAGGAATACATGGTGAGACGGGCTCAGAATATCTGAGAAAATATCCCAGTGGGTGGATGGGAATAATTATGGCTGACAGCCGTATGTTCTCCCTAAGCTCGGGACTTTGAGAAAAATGCTACAAAATCATGAGCAGGTTTTATATCACACCCACAAAGGTAAATAAAATCAATTTTGAAAATGCTTTGTTCTTGCTGGAACTGCCAAAAAGGAAAGGGCAGTTTTTATCGCATGCAGTGGAAATGTTCTATGGCAAAAAAACATACTGGGTGTTGGGGGATCAAAGCAGGTTCAAAGAATTTGGGGTGGTGGCCTTCCATTTGTTGACCGCTGCAAGAAATTTATATGCAGGGAAGTGGAAAACAACTACAGTAAGGTAAAGGTAAAGGAACCCCTGACTATTAGGTCCAGTCGTGACCGACTCTGGGGTTGCGGTGCTCATCTCGCTTTATTGGCCAAGGGAGCCGGCATACAGCTTCCGGGTCATGTGGCCAGCATGACTAAGCCGCTTCTGGGGAACCAGAGCAGCACACGGAAACGCCTTTTACCTTCCCACCGGAGCAGTACCTATTTATCTACTTGCACTTTGATGTGTTTTCGAACTGCTAGGTTGGCAGGAGCAGGGACCGAGCAACGGGAGCTCACCCCGTCGCGGGGATTCGAACCGCCAACCTTCTGATTGGCAAGTCCTAGGCTCTGTGGTTTAACCCACAGTGCCACCCACGTCCCAACAATTACAATACAATACAGCAAAGATTACTCACAAAATCTTTTTGATAAACTACAACTGCTGGGATAGCTCAATCAGCAGAGCATGCGACTCTTAATCTCAGGGGTTTGAGATTAAGGGGTTTGAACCTCCGGGATTCGAGATTAATGTGGGGTTTGAGCCTCACATTGGGCAAAAGGTTCCTGTATTGCTGGGGGTTGAGCTAGATGACCCCTCTGGTCCTTTCCAACTCTATGATTCTAAGGTTTGAATCATCAATTCAAATTTACTCTCTCTGTTAATAGGTACTGATAATTGTGAACACCATCACTTAGAGCCTTCATTGTTTTGAATCATCATTCAATTTTCTTCTAGACATTTTGGAAACATCTGTCCTCCTCAAATGTCTTAGCCAGGTCCTAGCTCAGGACTGTGTGTGTGTGTGTGTGTGTGTGTGTGTGTGTGTGTTGTGCAGTCTGCTATGCATTTAGCTCCCTTAACAGAAAATATTACAGGGAGGGCTCTCAAATGAAGTGTTGACCAGGATCTTAAAGCAATATGTTTACATAATGTAAAAGTGTCTCCATAGCTTTCAGGCAAAGTGGACCTTACTGTAAAAATTAATCTAGCAAGTGAAAATATTTCTGTCGGAAAGAACAATAATATTTCATGGCGGGGGCAATTATGGGATGGGGAGGGAGGGGCAGCAGGAAAGAAACAAATGAAAGTGTTCTCAACTGTCATGCCTTTGCTCCCCAGGAGGGTGAAACCGTTGCTTGAGAGAGCCCTCGAGACGCCACCACTTAAAGGTCAAAAAAGGAGTTCTTTTGAGGTGACATTCAAACCTTTAATAGCTGGCAGCCAGTTTTGACAATAATAATTTTTCCCTCATTGCAGTTTACTGCTCAGTTACCTGTCCATGGCAGCCTGGCTGCGGCAGTAACCCAATCTAGTTTATTTTAAGGGTGGGAGTTGAGGGTGTGCCTTCAGCCTTCCACAGCCCTATCTATAATTATGCCAACAGCGCTTCAGGTTGCATGTTAGGCCCTTGCTGAGATTAGTCATTATAATATCAGTTTACTCCAAACAGGGCTAACAGAATGGCTTTGGTAGCAGAGGTGACTCAAAGTTTAGTAATTCTTAGGGGAGGTTTACTGCCCCTGCTGCTTTCTGTTCCACAAGTTTGGCCTCCATGATAAAGGGCATTGCACACAAATATTGGTAGCTCTTCATTTCTGTCATGCTTGACCCTGTAGAAGGTGGAGCCAGCAAAGAGGATTCATTCCAGAAGAAGAACTAGATTCCTCAGCTGGACACATTTACTTGCTGACAAATGACATTTTTAGGAGGCCTCTTCGAAGTGCTGAAAAGAGCTGTCCATCTTCACAGGATGATATTAGAAGGTCCTTGGGCTAAGGCTCAGGGCTGAAAAGGAGAGGACTGAAGTGTGACAATGTTGCTTCAGATGCCACTGAGACTGAGAACTGAGCAGTACCACTTCAGCCTGCCAGTAGAGACACTGAGTGCTATGAAACTCCCTGGAAAAGGAGGGACAGAAACCACCTAGCATGCCAAACTAGTACTCTTCTCCTTGGCATGTTGATTGTCAACATGGAGCGAGTTCTTTCTATGGAGGATCATTCAGTCCTACGGGTCTCCACATGCAGGTGTTAATGCCAAAGTCCAAATATAGGTTTGCCAGCACTGCAAGAAGAACCAGCCCATGAACTCAGAGTAAGCACTACAAAAAGGAAGGCAAAGGTTTGTCTTCTGCGTTGGTAATAATTTGTACAGGTTCAAAAACATACAGGCTATTAAGTTAGGATTACCAGACGTCCCCAGTTCCAGGGGACAGTCCCCGGATTTGCAAATCTGTCCCCGGACAAATTCTGTCCCCGGAATGTCCCCGGATTTGCAAATCTGTCCCCGGGAAACGTGACAGCGGCAGCCTCAGAAGCCCGGATCCAGCCTGGTAGCGCAGTTGGCTCTGGCTGGCTTCAGGAGCTGCTCGCTGCTCGCTGCGGCCGCCACTGCCGAAGGGGAACCAGGGACTTCCGGCAGTACAGATCTCCTGCCCCCTTCCCCCTTTGTTTTGACAGATTAAGAGAGGCTCGGGAGTCGTGCGTGGGTGACCATTGCCCAGGAGGGGCGCAAGGGGCGTAGATTCTCTGCCAGGCAAGGTGCAAAGCCCTTCTTTCGCACCCTGTGAAACATAAATGCACAGAGTTTTTTTTAAAAAACTGGGCAACGGCTGGCCGCCTGCGACTCCCGAGCCTCCCCTGATCAGTCAAAACAAAGGGGGGAGGATATCAGGGGAGGCTCAGGAGTCACGGGCGGGTGGCACGCCACAGTTTTTTAAAAACTGTGCATTTATGTTTCACAGGGTGCGAAAAAAGGGCTTTGCACCTTTATACAATATGCATGTGTGCTTGGGCCCAGGGTCTTTTGCCTCACCATCCCCACTATTGACTCCCTGTTGCTACTCAGCTTCAAAAAAGAAAGGAAGGAAGGAAGGAAGGAAGGAAGGAAGGAAGGAAGGAAGGAAAAAGTATCCCCGGATTCATTGAAAAAAATCTGGTAACCATATATTAAGTTGCAGTTCAGCAACCGTCAGCGTTCAACAATACCCCTTCAGGTGGTCTTTACAAAAATTAAAGAGAGAAATGCTAATGAATCAGAGAGTTTCACCCCATATAGAAAAGGTAACCCACTATTCCATTAACATTTAAAGTTTAATTCAGGGGGTGTGGTATTTGCTTTAACTCTCAGCTTTTGTTGTCCGTCACAGGGTCAGCGTGGTGGGGTACACATCTGAAAAATAAATTTTAAAATGCCAAGGGAAAAGACCCTGATTTTGTTCAGTGGAGACTTAAAAAGACACACAACCCAGGCATGTGCACAATCCTCAAGTCCTCCAGACATTTCCTAAGCAATGAGCCCCCCATGAGGTTTACTTCTGAGTAAACATGCAGAGGACGTTGAAGCTTCACTGGAGTCACTGAGGGTTTTAATCCATAAATCTCCCATACATCTTGTCATCTGGTGGCCATAACCAAATGGAATGTGGTGTACAAAGGAAGAACATTCCATAATACTGAACCACTGCTGTAGCACAATCACGCAAAAGCCCTCTTATATATTTATCTCCAAGGGCCAAACTAGACCTGATGTTAAATGTAAGTCAACACTTAATGGGCTTTAAAGATATCAGAAAAGCCTGGTGGATCAGGCTCATGGCCTATCTGGTCCAGCCTTTTATTCTCACAGTGACTGACCTATGGGAAACATGCAAGCAGGATTCGAGCACAAGAACTCTCCTGTGGTTTCTAGCAAATGGAAATTCATTGCTGCCTCCAGCTGTGGAAACAGAAGAGGAGGAGGAGGAGGAGGAGGAGGAGGAGGAGTTTGGATTTGATATCCCGCTTTATCACTACCCGAAGGAGTCTCAAAGTGGCTAACCATCTCCTTTCCCTTCCTCCCCCACAACAAACACTCTGTGAGGTGAGTGGGGCTGAGAGACTTCAAAGAAGTGTGACTGGCCCAAGGTCGCCCAGCAGCTGCATGTGGAGGAGCGGAGACGCAAACCCGGTTCACCAGATTACGAGTCCACCGCTCTTAACCACTACACCACACTGACAGAGCATAGTCATCAAGGAGAGGGCCGTCAGTAGCCCTCTCCTCCTCCATGAATTTGTCTAATCCTCTTTTAAAGCCATCTAGATGGGTGGCCACCACAGCCTCTTGTGAGACCAAGTTAACTATGCACTGTGGAAAGAAGGACCTTCTCTTATCTTTCCTGAATGTTCCAACATTCATCTTCACTGGATGCCTAGGAGTTCTGAGACAGGAAGAAAAACCTTTCTGTGTCCACTTTTCCCATGCCAAGCATAGTTTGATGAACATCTATCACCTCATCACCTGTGTCACCTCATACCTGCATTTTCTCTAAACTCAGAGGTCCAAAATGCTGCAACCTTTCCCTCTAGGAGAGCTTCCATATTATTTCAATGAGGATCCTACAGCACGAGTTGGGGGAGGTGGGAGGCAGGCAGGATCTAGAATAAGAAGAGAAAAGTTTTGTTTCTTTTTTCCGTAGGAGGCAGCATTGCATTATTTTGAATTTGCTAGACACGTTGCATTTCTACGGCTTGCATTTGTGTGAGAAAATGAGCATCCTAACACTTGGTGCTGACAGAGTTAATATGAATGTGGAGTTAGGGAAGGATGTGGGATATGCCAGTAGTAACACTGAGGGCAGCAGAGGTGACTGAAAGTTTAGAAAGCTTTAAAGAGAGTTTACTGTCTCCTGTTGCTTTTGTGTTTCAACAAAACTGCCCGGTGTAAAACCAACATTGGCCGGCAGCAGTGGGAATACATTTCAGTCACTCTTTAGCAACACTTTTATTTCCATCATACTTGACCACAGCAGGCTGCAACCCGGCAAAGAGCGTTCCTTTGAGAAAGCAAGGAGACAATTCAGCAGCGGTGGATTTACTGTGTGAAAATCGGCGTTTTAAGGGCTTCGAGAAAATGGAGAAACGAATGCGCTTTCCCCATTCTCTTTCACAGCTTGACTCTCATCTTGTAAAACTGTTAATGCTAAATAATTCAAGAGTTTTCTATGGAACTTAAAATTAGGCTGTATCGAGTGCAGCTACTTTGTGGTTAGTGTGAATTTGCATTTGGGTTGCCAAAGATAAGCATAGACATGAAAAAAATGGAGGGTTCTTTTCCTCCCCCAGCCCCCCAGTGAACAAAGGGAATTTTGTACACATCTTCTTAATGGAAATTTAGACATACTGAAGAGTGGGTTGGAAAAAGCACAATGTGACTGTTCGTTTCTGCAGTGCACCTGTTACGCCTCACAGAAGTGTGTTTGCTAATTTTAATATCATACTTTCCTGTTCAGCGTAGTGGCCAGTCTAGTCCCCTCCACATTCCCAAGGTATAGTCAATAATACTTTCAGTGCAATTACTCAGATAATAGGGCAATTAGATACAAAGCTTTATCAGTGGTGACGCAGAGCGAAATGGTGTTCCCTAATGATATTAAGATTGTGCTGCTTGTAGGTCTGCCTATATACCCAAGAACAGAGATTTTAAAAATTATAACACTCAGTAAATAGGATCATAAATGAATAAGTAGATGTCCATATTGGCAGTGTCTATTCTAATGATGCTTATGCCTTTGGTCAGCTCAACACTGTGCTTTCAATGGGACTGGAGTGTTGCCAGTCCCCCCCCCACCTCCGACTTATGATTTTTCAGATTCCCACTGTAAAGTTGCGCTTGCCTCAGTTTGAAGAACACAGACACGTTACTGAACATTTTCCTTTTCCTTCTTCCTCCAGCTCTTCCCACTGCTAAACAAAAAGCCCACTGTGCAGATTTGAAAGTGGTGTCTGTTCGGCAGTAAAGAAAAATGGAAATACTACTCCACCTCAGTGTTAGAAACAGATATGAAAGCTAGGAGCTGAATGGCACCTTAAACCGAGGTTATGAGCACAACTACGGAATGTCTGGGCGCGCTTTTTTATAGCAAGGATACAAAGCTGAAAATGAATGAACTGCAGCTAAAATATTATGTTCACTTTTCACATGGGCTGGTCCTTCCCATGCCCACCTCCCATATATTCTTAAGAGGGTCTCTTCTCCAGTCTTCAGAAAGTAGCTGGAAGTGGGGAGGCAGAAAAAGATCCTCCTTTCCTTCCACCCTGCAGTTTTAATCTGAAATCTTAGGCGCAGTACTGCCCCAGAGCTCAGAAACTGCTCGTGCTAATGATATTCCCTGTCACAAAATGTGCCCAGAACAATGGGAGTTTCAAACACTGCTCCAGCGGCCTACACATGTGTTCTTCAGGACCTGGACATAGTTTCTGGCCGGTTTCTTTTCCCTCCTAATTTTGATTCAATTATATTTCCATATTGTTTCTTTAATTTATTGCATTCTTTCCACAGAAGAGTTTCATAGGGTCTTACCAGGGCCGGCTTACCCATAGGCGCTAGGGGTGCGGGGCACCCGGGCGCCAGGCTCTCAGGGGCGCCAGGCTGAGAGTCCAGTGCTGAGATTTGGAGTCCAGCAATTGAAGAGCCAGGCCAGCTGACAGCCGCTGCCGAGCAGAGCAGAGCCCGTTGGAGCACCACAGGCTTTCCTGCTGCAGGTGCTGAGGCAGCCGGCTGGCTCTACCCTCCTGCACGCCTGGGATTGGCGGGATGTCAAGAGACCCGTGCAGCGCATGCATGCTGCTCACAGGAGGTGCGCAGCTTCCCTCCCAAGCTTCTGTGGGGATTGCTCTCTTTCCACCACCTGCAGTGGCATGGGAGAGAGTTGCGTGCCCCCCAAAAAAGCTCAACAACTTTGGCCTGCCCCCCCCAAAATTGGGGGGCGCTGGGCGGTTTTTTGCACCACAGTGCAGCATATGCTAAAGACGGCCCTGGGTTTTACAGCAATAAAATACATGCAAATAGAATTCATACAATCGCAGGATTTAAAACCAATAATAGTATACTCAAAGTGGCCATGCATTAACAGTAATCAATAAAGGAACATGCATTTTCTGCATGCAACACAGGCATTACAGTGGTACCTCGGGTTACATACGCTTCAGGTTACATACGCTTCAGGTTACAGACTCCGCTAACCCAGAAATAGTGCTTCAGGTTAAGAACTTTGCTTCAGGATAAGAACAGAAATTGGGCTCCGGCGGTGCGGTGGCAACAGGAGGCCCCATTAGCTAAAGTGGTGCTTCAGGTTAAGAACAGTTTCAGGTTAAGAATGGACCTCCGGAACGAATTAAGTACTTAACCTGAGGTACCACTGTATTGCCAGAAAAGTCTCTGAAATGAAAGCATGGTACAGTGGTACCTCAGGTTACAGATGCTTCAGGTTACAGACTCCACTAACCCAGAAATAGTACCTCAGGTTAAGAACTTTGCTTCAGGATGAGAACAGAAATCGCACGACGACGGTGTGGCAGCAGCGGGAGGCCCCATTAGCTAAAGTGGTGCTTCAGGTTAAGAACAGTTTCAGGTTAAGAATGGACCTCCAGAACGAATTAAATTCTTAACCCAAGGTACCACTGTATATTGATTCTTGCACCTGTCTTCCTTGCTTTTCTCCCCTCAGATTCCCTCAGTTTCCATTATTTTCATCCATCCAACATCAAGATCAAGGAATAACACACATCCATATCTTTTTAAAAAAATAATAAATGGAGTAAAATATATCCTGAGGGCTGGAGTACAACTTTACTGCCATTCCAGCAACATAGTTAACCCTGGAATTTCTGCTACCACATCTTTAATTTACTTCTCCCCAGTGGTAATTACTGCTTTGCAGAGGAAAACCCGTTGTTTCTACTCTTCTGCCTTATCTTGCAGTGAAGAAGGCAGCAAAAAATGTTTTGTCACTTCCCTGTGACTCAGCAAAAAGTGGGAATAAACTGACCTTTCGTTTCCTCCTTTCTCCTGCTACAAGCTCAGCTCTTTCATCCAGGAAATGAATGAGGGTTAGTCAGTTATTAAGCTACTTTTCTAGGACCTCGTGGTTTTTAATGGTAATACTTGTGGGGAAAGGCAGAGAATAAAAATATGTAAGGAAGAATGTAATTTTGTACACCTTAATTAGGTGAAAAGACAGCCTTGGGCTGTGCCTTTTTTGTGCAATGTACCAGCTATTTTGCACCCATGTCTTGACTCATACATTAGTCAAGACACTAGCTCAGAACCAAAGAGGAAGCTCTGGACTCCACCTTTGTCTTACAACTAAGCCCGGTGCCATCTAATGACTAAATTATGCTGCAGTCCACATAATGTTCTGTGGTCCACCAGTGGCCTTCACTGCAAGGTCAACCACTTGAAAACTTCCATTGTGGCAGCTCTCCCTGTGTGGAATGCTGAACGTTACAATGTTCCTGTGTCCTACGTTTGTTACCATTTGACCAAGTCTGCATGTAGAAAAACCCCATGTTGTTTTAAAGCTATGGCTACACAGGGAGTGATCAGCTGTTTCCAACCAAGAGATAAGGTGCACCAGATAACCACCACCAGACGGTGAGATCATGAGATGCAGAGTGAATGGAACTACCAAATCTGGGACGCAAGAGCATGGTGGTGAGTTAGGAAAATGAGTTGAAGAAGGGAGAAATAATATCAAGTAAGACAGTTAGTATACGTGCTGGATCATGTTCTGGATAGTGGTAACAAGGTTTTGCTTTGGAGAGAGAGAGAGAGAGAGAGAGACAGAGAGAGAGACAGAGAGAGAGAAGAGATGAAGAAAGCACGGGATTTAGGATGAATAATTAGAAGTTTACTGTTGGCCATAATCTATTTAACATACTAAAGAGATTATGTCAGAGGGACAGGAAGAGATGAAGAACTGGCATGACGGATGGGGAGAGGCTGCCCATGGAAGTCTTCAGAAGGACATTGTTATAAGTTAGCTTCCTATTTGCTCCAGACCAAGCATGAGAGCAGTCATGCCAATTATATTGCCGAATGTAATTGGTGCAACTTTCCTGTGTTCGTCAAAGAACAGGGCAGGAGTGACATTACGCTGAAAAGTCAAATTGCGTAAGTGTAATATATCTCTGTTCTTTGAGCAGATACTAATTGAATATGGGTATTAATGGTTATAAGGCTCTTCTTAATACGTAAATCATATTTTACGGCACAAATTCATAGCAATGACAACGTGTCATAAATAAAGATTTACAGGTTTAATAACAGCAGTTTGATTGGCATCGAACAACCATAGGAAAGGAAATACTAAATTAGTTCAGTTCTCCAACAGTGTTTAGTTTTATAGCGTGTTCTTCATTAAAAAGGATTTGAGTATATCTGAACTTTGTCAGCGTTTCTCCAAAGTAGCGACTCTTGAGAACAGAGGTTTATATTTTTATATATACCACATTACCTTTAGATGCCCTTTTCCATGTGCCCACATGGTTTGATGAAAAGCAGAAAGAAGAGAGTCTTCTCAGTGGTGGCATTCCTCCTTTGCAACACCTTCCCCACATTTGGGTATGAACCATTATGCCCTTTCAATACCAGACAAAGAACTTTTTAATCTACCAGGCCTTGTGCTGCTTTTCTGTACAGGTGCTGATTTCATACTGATTGCTTAACTTGTTCAGTTGCCTGCATTTGCTTTTGATTGTTTTCAACATATGAACTGTCCTGAGGATGTGGTTAAGTGGGGTCTGCTGTATAGAAATGTCATAAATAAATACATATTAAGATCCCAATAAGCAGACCATCCAAAGTGGAAGGTGGATGAGCTGAAGATGGTGGAACTGCCAAATTCAAAGCCCTACGGGGATCAAACCAGTAAAACATAAAGTGGGGAAGCTGAATTTTCCCATCCCCCCCTCATTATTATTATTATGATTTTAGATTTTCCTTCCCATTGATCTGGAAGCAAATCTTTTCACAGCACCCAGGAGAAAGCTTCTGAGGATGAAACTTCCTCTCCGTTGTATGCATTGGGAGATCAGGAAAATTCAGTGGCCCCACAGGAAAATTCAGTGGCCCCAGGGACTACAGGATTGTAACTTGAATCCAGTTTTAGTACTGTTGCAAAAATCAGGTTTTTCTTGACTCGTTGCTTAAGTATTAAGTACTTAATACAGTCACATGGCTCTCAACAGCCACTTTTGTGTTCCTATACCAAAAGGAACTTTTACCACCTTGTAACTAAGCTAAGTTTTACTGCTTGTCAACTTTACTGAAACACATAATCCTGAACTTTGAAGCGTTTGTAAGTAACCCAGTTTTTAATTACCAAATATGCAGTCTTTTCCTTTGTTGGGTGAAGAGGGAAATTTTGGATCTCACTTGGAAGAGCATATTTTAAAGGTCCAACAGCCTATATTTCTATGCTTTACTGTGCTGCATATTTTGTGACTTTAATTCTCTGCTGGGTTTCTTGAATCTTTGTATCCAGGGAAATGGCTATCTATCTACCGGTATCTATCAATCTATCTATCTATCTAATCTATCTATCTATCTATCTATGCTAGCAGTCTACTTAACAATAATTAGTCAGACAGGTCATGAATCTCTTCAATTATTTTATCTTTCTTTTGCCTTCATTATTTGTAGGCATGCATACCCATCATAAGGATAACGGTGGACTTAGCTGCCACAATGTGCTGAGTACAGTGGTACCTCTAGATGCGAACAAGATCCGTTCTGGAGGCCCGTTCGCATCTAGAAGCAAACGTAACCAGCGGCGGCACGTCTGTGCATGCACGCGTCGCTTCTCGCCGCTTATGTGCATGCGCATTATGTCATTTTGAGCGTCTGCGCATGCGCAAGAGGCAAAACCTGGAAGTAACGCGTTCCGTTACCTCCGGGTTCGCAACTCGAACGCGCTCATCCCGAAGCACATTAAACCTGAGGTATGACTGTACTGAAAGGCTGAATCTGTTCAGGTGCCCTCTATGCATGACCTCTACACATGAAGTCTGCAAAACAGTTTATAAATACTTAACTGTAGATCAGGTCGAGGAGGAAGACTGTGATGGCAATGTGGAATAGGAGTTAAGATTCCAGGAGATATGTTAATATTTCATGTTAGAGAGAGTTTCTGCTTAATTGTATTGGAGGAGCAAAGTTTGCTGTCTGATTTGTCTCAGTTTGGTACATTTCTTAACTTCCATCTTAACTAACCATCAGCAGGAGCATTGTCACTCTTTTTCACAACGGCTAAGGTACCCCTGCCCGAAGGCCAGTCGTGTCCGACTCTAGGGTTGTGCGCCCATCTCACTTAAGAGGCCGGGGGCCAGCGCTGTCTGGAGACACTTCCGGGTCACGTGGCCAGCGTGACGAAGCTGCTCTGGCGAGCCAGCACCAGCGCAGCACACGGAAACGCCGTTTACCTTCCCGCTATAAAGCAGTACCTATTTATCTACTTGCACTTAGGGGTGCTTTCGAACTGCTAGGTGGGCAGGAGCTGGGACCGAAGACGGGAGCTCACCCCACCGCGGGGATTCGAACCGCCGACCATGCAATCGGCAAGCCCTAGGCGCTGAGGATTTACCCACAGCGCCACCCGCGTCCCTTTCACAATGGCTAGGAGGGTGCTATTGTGCTCAGTTTATGCTTGTGCACTGCCAGTCTGCCAATCTGATTCCCAGTTCATGCCAATCTGATTGGCCAATCTGGTTGGCCACTGAGAGTGCTAGGCTAGATGGGCCCATTGGCTTCTTATGTTCTTGAGCAGAAAGGCTTTGTGATTTGTACAAACAGTACGATTACTCAGAAATTAATGGGGATGATAAAGGGAAAGATCTCAGCACCTGTGGTTTGCATAAACCCCTCTGCTTTCAGAAGAATTGTGTAATTTGAAAGCAGATTATATGCACTCAATTAAAACTTAACATTTCCCCTGGCGTATTGGTTTAGAGAGTGTTGTAATGTTATTCCTCCGGTTTTCAAATTTTATGCTCCAAGTATAGATGGGGTTCTTTCCTAATAATCTTAAAATTAGTCAGGCTCTCCTTTCCCAAATTTAATTAAAGCCAGCATCACGGCTCTCCTGAAGAAAAGCTGAGTTTGCATAATGGAAAGCAAAACAATTTTAAGAAAAGGCTGTATTAATCATGATTATTACAGCAAATCACAATAAATACTGTTCTTCTAGCCAAGAGACAGATTGATAATAGTACTGCACTCTAACTAAGCAGGTAGTAAGAGCCTCCCACATAAGCATTCATTAGATTTTGTTTCCTGAATAAGGAAGCAGCAGTCTATTCTGGACTTGTAGCCATTTTCAGAGTGTTCAGCATATTCTTCTAAATGCCTGCAGTTCTTTTGAGACTGTACCACTTTAGAATGCAAATGGATGAATCACCCAATAGTAGGAAATCCTCAGAACCAAAAGCCTTCCCTTTTTCTTTGAGCATCATGCCTTTTAGATTGTGAACCACAGGGCACAGGCTGCCTTAATACTAATCTTGTAGCCTTTTGGGTGGAATAAACAAAACAAAACAAAACAAAACATCTACCTTCTGAAATAGGATGTATAGCTCTCACTATTGCCCAAGCAGGCACATTCTGTGACCCAGAAGAGCAGCAAATGACCCAGCGGTACACCAGGTGTTGTAATAAAATCAGTCCAAATATTCATTTACTGCAGCAGGCAGGTCAAGGGTTGGCATGGCAGTAGGGCAAGGATCAATTCATCATTCCACTCGCCCATGGAGGTGGAATAGGATCTGCTGTGGCTGAACTACACCAAACCCGTAGAGTCAACAGGTTTCTCTGGCCAGGCAGAGACCCCAACGTGAGCTTGGGGATGTAATCACCATTCCTCCCCTCAGGCCCCTTATGGGGGCCTCCTTGACTATATGTTGATTCTGCCCTTTATTCTGCCTGACGAAATAGTCACAAATCTCACTGAGACTTCTTCCCATGAGTCCATGCAGGATTCAAGATGTGGGTGAAATTCTGCCCCCATTTGCATCTTGACTGGGCCAACCACCACCAAGCGATGCAGTCTCATGTGGACTGGGCGTGGAGCACAGCTTCCAGTAGCTTTGGGCGAGTGTCTCTGAAAGACTCACACAATCTATCTTGGGAAAGGAGTTTTGGTCTAAGTGTTCATTTGCTTTCCTTTCAGCTCTGCACATCTATAATCTAAATTAAGGACAGGAAAAGTCTACCCTGATTTAATCCTGATTAGCTTTGACTGGCATAGATAAGTGAAGTCTCTGGATATGCAGTTCAGTATCAATTTTTGGTTTGTGTCAATTTCAACTTCATTCAGAAAGTCCATTCCAACCCATTACCACACATTAATCTGTGGATCTTAAAATCTATATTTTAAGTACATATTTTATCTCAAGGCACACATTTCTAGATGAATTTTATCCAAAAGTACACATTTTATAAAGTGGATTTTAGTACCTTTTTTTCAGCGAAGAACTGTCAACATTTTGAAAAGTGCTAAATCCCAAGAGTAATTGTGCTGCAATCTGCACATAAGTTCAGGAGAAGTAGACAAATGAGGTTAGTTTTCACTGTATTCACAGAAATCAGTTTTCTCAAACTTGCCATATTTGTTGTTGTGTGTGAAATACATTGGCCAGAGGGTTGAACTACATGTTATATACATTCAACTGAATGCAAATTTCCTCTGACTTTTTGGGGGTTGTTTGTGAGAAAAAGAGTCACAGAAGGTTGCAACCATGAGCAAATAAAGAGTAAATGGGGAAAAGAATGTATCTCTTTCAACACCAGATATATTTCTGCTTCAAATCACCCCAGGCAGCTTTTTCACCTGGTGTAGAAAAGATACAGATCCCAATATTTTTCCTCCATAGAGATAAAAGCAGCCTGAAGGAGTAATTTGAACTACACAAAAAAATTAAGCAGGCCTCCCTGCTGCCCATCCTCTGCTCAAGATTGATTATGCCACAATCATTTTTTGTTTGTTTTCTGTTTCACAAAAAAAAAGTTGAGGGAAAGTTACTTGAAACTATGTGTAATGTGTAGCTTGCCCCAGACTGCCTTATCGTTTGCTGGTCTGATTTCTGTGTCTTCTCTGCTGACAAAACCATTTCCCTTTTTTATTTGTAACAAACCCTGTTTGAGGCTACAGTTCTCTGTGTGCTTACTTTGGAGTAAACCTTATTAAATTCCAGAGGACTCATTTCCAAACCACCACAAAATAGGAGCAGACTGCACATCAGTCAAGTTTTGCTCTGTCTTCTTCTCTTGAAGGAAAAAATAAATTACCCCATGCCTACATTTTTTTTACTCCTCTTTCAGAAGCAGCCATATTTAATACACATTTCAGAATTCAGATGTGGCCGCACGGGGAAGAAACTTCCACCGACATCTCTTGTATGTGCTAGAAGCATGATCTGCTTTATCCACAAGCACAACTGTGTAAGAAAGTTATTAATACAGAAAGGGCAATACTGTGCTCCCCCCCCCCCATGCCATTTGCTGGTGGTATACTCACTGGCTAATTCTCTCTGCTAGTATTTTGAAAGTGTGTGACTTCTTATGAGGCTACTCTTCCTGCAAAGGATACTGAAACTGCCCTGTTTCCCTGATGAAAGAGCTAGGCTTAAGCCACCCATACCAACCCCATCCATTCCAACATTGATTTTTGACTGGGATGCCCTTTAGAAGCTGTCAGCCATCCATTCAAACAAGCAGGAGGGGGGGGGGATGCTGCCATATTGAAGGGCCTCCTTGACTTTATTCCTCAGAGGATGTTCCCTGTCATGTCTTTGCAGATGTTTTCGCCATATATTTGTGTCTCAAACAGTCTATTAATTCCCCATCCAGAGGCTCCATGCAATTAATGGTGCTTTTTGAACAACTAGACTACTGCTGTGGAAATCAGATGCTGCCAGTTTTCAACATACTTGCCGTCTCCCCCCCCCCCTTTTCTTTTTTTGCAAGAGGAGACCACATTCCCTAACACAGTCATGTCCCTGTGCAGCTTTTGATCCCGTTTTCAAAATGTGAATGTTTATAGATAATGGGCTCAGTTATCGCCAGTGAAAACAGATTTTGCTTTCACTTATCTGAAGCCAACAATTCTGGCTTGTTGTTGCACAACCAAACAATGTCTAAAAAGGCATTTGGTCTTGGATGAGATCACCAACATCTGTTGCTGAAAATTATTATATTTAATCCTTAAGTATAGCCAAGGCGGTTATATAAGGGCAAAGAACGGCTTTGCAGATAAGTTAGGGGGAGGGGAGTTCTATCAGCCTCTCTAACGTTTCCTGCCCACTTGCATGTTAAAGGCTGGCTTGATCATTAGGTCTGGCAAATGCCTACAAAGACAATGCAATTCATAGGGGTGGTGTGTATTTTTTTTAGTAAGAGAAAGGTTTCTGTTCAAATGTAGTATCAGACTTCCCAGGGGAAATGTCAGGGGGTTTTGCATCTCTAATTGCACTGAAAAGCAGTAAAGTTGAAACTTCTGGCAACAAAATTGGAGGTGGGTGGAAATATGAATCTATGATCGAAAGGACTCCCATAGATGCAGACATCAGAGTTTTCCTCTTTCTTTTATTCTTCATCATTCAGTTTACAGTGCTGTAACTGGAGACCATTTCTAAGGTTCCCTGAATTTTTTTGGGGGGGTGGGGTGGGGTGAACAGCTTGTCTGAGAAGAAGTTCAGAAGCCAAACGCATGTAGCTCTCTCTTCAGCCCTTGGGATCTGATTCCTATAGGTTTTGATTTGAAAATGCCATGGGCTTTTTAATTGGCAAACTGAAACTGTTCACTGCTAAATGTCACTTTGCTTCCAGTAAACTGAAACTGGTGGTAACAAGTCTTGTTCTGACCAGCTAATCAAAGCGGTTCAATGAAATGTGCCGTTCAATTGACAAGCTAAAAAAATACAAATGGAACCATGTCACTTTGGTTAACAGGGGTAAGACAGCAACAGGGGCAGGTGAGGCAGGATAAATCTGAAATAGCCCAAGCATTTAATTTCAACTTTGAAACCAGAATACAAGCCTGGTTGATATGAACCAGCTCAAGAATGTCCCAAGGCTTGAGTCTTATCTTGTCTTGCTATACCCAGTCTTCTAAAGAAGTATACAAGCGACAAGGCCTTAACACCTCTGGCATCCAGATTATGGAACATTCTCCCAGCAGATATTTGCCTTTATTTGCCCATTTTAAAGCCCGTACTAAAAACTGGTTAATTCCAGGTGACATTCAGCAATTAGGGCCTGTGCCTGAGGGGTTTTCCAATGCTTATTGCTGGTAGCTGCTTTTATTTTTAGTCCATTTTCTTATGGTAATGTGTACTGTATTGTAATATGCCAGCTTAAGCGTGCTTGCGTACAGGCAAAAGGTCTCTAGATTTGTAAATGAATGAATGAATGAATGAATGATGCATTTTCTTGCTAGCCACACTAGGACAGGTAAACGTGCCGATGCTGTTTCCATCAGCATGCAACCAAAATGTAGGGGGGAAACAGAGAACAAGCATGGGCTTTGAGCCAAGCCAAAAATAAATGTCCACAGGGCCAAAGAGAACTGAGTGAGCTAAATTCATAAGAAAATATTCATCCTCTGGTAGGAATGTGGCAGGTAGGAATCATATTTAGAGGCAGGGGGCAGTGAGGTCAGAACTGGGCAAGAACATGGTCAACAACCTATGCAGCTTGCTGGTGTCATCAGTGCATGCTTGCATGGAAAACCGATGGCAGCGGTGTGCCTGTATGGCAGGGATTGGCAAAGCTTACCGTGCATGGGCCGGATCACTCCCGTGGAGATCCTCTGTGGGCTGGACTGGTGCAGCGCGACACTGGAAATCGCTTCTGCGCATGCCCAGATGCCGAAAATCATGCCTGCGCAGAAGCGACTTTCGGCATCTGGGCATGCGCAGAAGCGATTTCCAGCACCGTGGACATGTGAAGACGCGAATTCCGGTGTCTGGGCATGCGCAGAAGTGATTTCCAGAGCCGCAGAAGAGAGTCCCCACGCTGCGCAGTGCCGGTTTAGCGCATCACGGGGGAATCGCCGAGTGGGTGACTCAGTTCGGGGGCAGATCAGGGGCTGGTTAAACAGCCTTCGTAGGCCACTTCCAGCCCATGGGCCTGAGGTTGCCGACCCCTGCTGTATGGTGCTGACCTCACCACCACCTGCCTCTAGAGCTGCCATGACTGGGGAAATAATAACCTGAGACCCAAATTTCTTCCCCGTAATCTAGGTTATGCATCTTGCACCATTCTAAGAAGGGGGGGAAAGGATACCCTTCTGTTTGAGAATCAGCTCTTCTTACAGTATTGTGTCCTCAGCACCCTGGAAAAAGCCCCACACTCATGTGCAACTCGATGAAGTTGTGTACAAGTACACTTTATAAGAGCCAAATGATAAAAGTGTAGAAGAGGACATAGGCCAAAGCCTACAGCAAATTTAGTACTATCCAAACACTCGTTAATGAAGATTGGAATGTCACCCATCTTTTATTTAATAAGGCTTTCTGGGAACCAGGATTCTGCAACAACAGGGTCTCCAAAACCAGAACAAAAGCATCTAGATTGGTTGTTAACTAAGAATAATGTGCAGCTGTGTAGTTGTCTCTTCAGGGATGGCTGGGATTCAGTTCATGAAAAGACCTCAACATTTTCTTAAGAGTTGCAGGTTTGTAAGTTATTTTTGTCTCTTGTTGCCTGTGTAACAGTTGGAATGTTAATTTAATTTTGCAGAATATCATTTATGTAAATGTAATTAGAAGGGAAACAAGATCGGGAGATGCACAGCACCAAAGAAAATTTATTACTCCAAGGGGTATTGCTCTAATCATTCAACTGCAATATTGAGTTTCCCCAGATTTAATCTAAAAGCAATAAATTACAAAAGGCTAATGTCCTACTCAACAAAAAGCTGTCATGAACCCAAGTTTCAGGGAGAGGGAGAGAAAATCAACTTTATTTCAGCAACAGGCTCTCTGTCTTCACATTCCTTTTATGATTCAAGTCAAGTTGAACTAAAATGAATATGAATGTGCAGGCTTCCAACACTTTTCGTGAATATGGATGGATGGGTATGATGACAATTATAATAATCTACAATCCAGAATGTTGGGACTTCTTTATCTAAAGCCGTAGTAATACTACAATCGCACACAGAGGCAACTTTTTATTTTGAATGCATAGTGATTCCAGGATCTATATGAAAATATATCAGGCTCTGATTCATTTCAGGATCTGTTTGAAAGACTGAAGATGATCAACTTGCTGATTTGTAGAAAGAACGAAAAATGCCCGCCTTCTATCTGGTAGCGAGGAAACAAGTAGGACTTCTGTACCATCACAAACAATAGCATTTTTAAAAAGCCAATAGGAATCCTTATTGCTAAACCCCAGTTCAATGGCGTGCATGCAGAACAGCTGGGGTAAAAAGTATGGAATGTTGATAAATCAACTAGCAGGAAAGGGAAAACTGGTGTCAGGATCAGTTTGAAAGGATGGCAGCCCCAAGATCTTCAAGGGGCTCATTTCACTTTACCTGAAGCATGCAAGATGAGGGAGAGTGTCTTCAGCCTCTGTCTGTTCCAGGTTAAGGCCAACCAGTAAGAGAGGCTTGCTTGAGGACCCCACAAATTCTGATCTCTCTCACATGGTCTGAGACATTTCTTGCAGTATTGTTGAAGGTCCATATAGTTAAAGCTATGGTTTCCCCAGTAGTGATGTATGGAAGTGAGAGCTGAACTATAAAGAAGGCTGATCGTCGAAGAATTGATGCTTTTGAATTATGGTGCTGGAGGAGACTCTTGAGAATCCCATGGACTGCAAGAAGACCAAACCTATCCATTTTGAAGGAAATCAGCCCTGAGTGCTCATGGGAAGGACAGATCCTGAAGCTGAGGCTCCAATACTTTGGCCACCTCATGAGAAGAAAAGACTCCCTGGAAAAGACTCTGATGTTGGGAAAGATTGAAGGCACAAGGAGAAGGGGACGACAGAGGACGAGATGGTTGGACAGTGTTCTCGAAGCCACAAACATGAGTCTGACCAAACTGCGGGAGGCAGTGGAAGACAGGAGTGCCTGGCGTGCTCTGGTCCAGGGAGTCACGAAGAGTCGGACACGACTAAACAACAAATTGTTGCACATACCATACAATTCCAGCACCTCTTTCAGACAATCAGAATGCCTGTTTTAGTTCATTTCGTTTCTTCCAGTAATTTAGTGTCTCATTTTCTTTGCCTAGTTATGCGATTGATGCAGATGAATTGTCCTGTAATACAGTCCTTTCCAAGCTTTGTTGAACTTTTCCCAATCAGGATGCCATTTTCTAAGGATTTTTCTTTTCTAGGGAAGTATTTTTATTAGCACCACAGAAGTCAAAGATGTTGCAATAGATAAAAAACATGCCCAAATGGATGGATAAGCACTAAAAAAAGTCATTTTTAAAGTTTTTAAGTTTGTGGATTTGTTGTGCTAGATAAAAAGCGTGCTTTAATTAACTGTGCAAACCTAATTTAATATTGGCATGCACCCTTAATTGCTGGTTGCCAATATTAACAACTAGGGACGCGGGTGGCGCTGTGGGTAAAACCTCAGCGCCTAGGGCTTGCCGATCGCATGGTCAGCGGTTCGAATCCCCACAGCGGGGTGAGCTCCCGTCTTTCTGTCCCAGCTCCTGCCCACCTAGCAGTTCGAAAGCACCCCTAAGTGTAAGTAGATAAATAGGTACCGCTTTCTAGCGGGAAGGTAAACGGCGTTTCCGTGTGCTGCGCTGGTGCTGGCTCGCCAGAGCAGCTTCGTCACGCTGGCCACGTGACCCAGAAGTGTCTCCGGACAGCACTGGCCCCCGGCCTCTTAAGTGAGATGGGCGCACAATCCTAGAGTCGGACACGACTGGCCCGTACGGGCAGGGGTACCTTTACCTTAATATTAACAAAGGAGGTCAAACAAGATTGGGCAGATCTAAGAGGGGTTTTTTGTTTAGTCTATTTGGAATCCATTAGGTGACTTGACAAAGAATGTGACCATTGTGCCAAGATAACAGCTTTTGGCTAAATCAGCCTTCCTCAACCTTGGCCCTCCAGATGTTTTGAGACTACAATCCCCATCATCCCTGACCACTGGTACTGCTAGCTAGGGATCATGGGAGTTGTAGGCCAAAAACATCTGGAGGGCTAAGGTTGAGGAAGCCTAGGTTAAATAAATTTTAAAAATTGTCCAGTTGCACCTTAAAAGGTAAAGGGACCCCTGACCATTAGGTCCAGTCGTGACCAACTCTGGGGTTGCGGCACTCATCTCGCTTTATTGGCCGAGGGAGCTGGCGTACAGCTTCTGGGTCATGTGGCCAGCATGACTAAGCCGCTTCTGGCGAACCAGAGCAGCGCACGGAAACGCCGTTTACCTTCCTGCCAGAACGGTACCTATTTATCTACTTGCACTTTGACGTGTTTTCGAACCCCATCACAGGGATTCGAACCGCCGACCCTCTGATCAGCAAGACCTAGGCTCTGTGGTTTAACCCACAGCGCCACCTGCATCTCTAAGTAGCACCTTAGAGACCAACTAAGTTTGTTTCCAGAATGTCAAGCTATTTTAAGAAGGTGCCTATATTGAAGTTTGGGTAATATGTTATTCATTTAATTTTGTTGTTGTTGTTGAGTCATTTAGTCGTGTCCGACTCTTCGTGACCCCATGGACCAGAGCACGCCAGGTACTTGTGTCTTCCACTGCCTCCCTCAGTTTGGTCAAACTCATGTTGGGAGCCATTTAATTATAGTTATTTAATTGATTGATCCGTTAAAAGCATACAATTCTAATTATTTTATAGGTTATCCAACATTTCTCTCTGTGCTCCATCCAAGTATGATAGAGACATCGCAGCTCAAGGAGTGAGTTTGGTGAACTCACTCAAGCCAGGGGCACAGCAGGCCAGGTAAGTCATGGTCTGGCTAGAGTCCCGAGGCCAGGTGACATTTGGGTCCCAGGGCCAAGGTTTCCAACTCCTGCTTTTATTGACTTCTTGCTCCGCTTTGCATGGAACCTCAACTGCAGGGGTTTGGTTCATATGGCTTCATATTCTTAAAAGGATTCTTCTTGCTTTCTAGTGATCAACATTTAACTTGCTAAAAATGTATGATAGGAAATTCAACATGAAAACTGCAATTCAACCAAAATCAAGTACTTCCTTCCTAAAACAATGCGACAATCAATCAATCATCAAAGACATTTTAGAAAATGAAAGCCTGATGTGTTTCCTACACCACAGACATCCACAATTGTAATTATTTATTGCAGTTCCTTCCCATTGTAATTAATTCCAGAAAGATTTATTATTATAAACTAGTAATTCATTAAGTTGATGCCAATATGGAATTCTTTGGGAATATTGTTGTGATCTGACGTGAACATATATGGTGGGGTCACTTCTCCCGGTACGATTTTTCACAAGCCTCTGCCATAGACTTGTGCTGTGTGCTGATTAAAATGGTGAGGTTTGAAACGCATGTGTATTTTTAAATGTTTGCATTCATCATGAAAACATGGTGGAACTGGAAACTGGGCTGAGCTCCATGACAGATGGTTCCTTGATGTACACAAGGATCACAAAATGTCATAGTTTAAGGCAATCCTTTTTCCGGGGTTTTTTTGGGAGGGGTTGGTTTCTTGTTTTTAAATGAGGTACTGGTGTACATATCTTGATAACAGTGCTGTGGATGCCATCACAACATGGCTGGTTGAGGAGTGGGTCTGTAACAATACTCATTAAAACCTTTCCTTGTGAAAGAGACCTTATTGATTACAACATAGCTTTGAAAATTGTATGATTGTGTGGATTATTTTAAATCGGGTCAGCAAACTTTTTCAGCAGGGGGCTGGTCCACTGTCCCTCAGATCTTGGGGGGGCAGACAGACTATACTTTTTTTGGGGGGGTGAACAAATTCCTATGCCCCACAAATAACCCAGAGATGCATTTTAAATAAAATCACACATTCTACTCATGTAAAAACACGCTGATTCCCGGACCGTCCGCAGGCCGGATTTAGAAGGCGATTGGGGTGGATCCGGCCCCCGGGCCTTAGTTTGCCCACCCATGTTTTAAATAGGCTTACATTTTAAAAGAACTCTTTGAGAGATTTTGGCTTTAATTCTATGCACTTTGACCTGGACGTAAGTCCCACTGAAGTCTGAGGGGCTTGTCTGTAAGTATACAACTCTAGGACTGTCCTGTTTATTTATTTTTCAGTAGGGATGGGGGGGGCTGATTCAGTTCATATTTAAAGGTGAATCTGTAAAATTCACACTTTCTGAAACAAAAAGTGAAGCAAACACGCTATCCTTTGAATGTTGCACTAAATGCTGAATTTTCAAGAGGATTCACTTTTTTTTTTAAAGTATAAATCGCTGCAGAAATATGGAATTTAAGGTTGGATGAAAGAGGAGCTGAGAGGACCGAGATTGGCAATACCTCCATCCCAAGTTTATTTTTTAATGATCACATATTTGTTTATAAAGCAGAATCAAAACTTGCGTTTCCACTTTGCTTTCGGAAGAACTCTTTATTTATTTATTTGATTTGCCCCATTTTCTGGAGTTTCTGTGTCACCCTGTGTATAGCTAATAAAATCTCCTCACACGACCTGACTCCGCACCCTTTCGGATCCTCTCAGTCCCTGTGTCTCAGTAAGGCGGTGGGGGAAAACATTTTGAAACAGGTTGAGTATTTCACAAAGTTTAAGCCCTTCAGATAAAAGAAATTGTAAAAACTATGTGCAAGGCTTTCATGGAGTGTCTAGTACTTCTAAATTTGATTTGCTCTTTAAAATGTGTTTATTGTTTCTTCAAATATGCAGCCCATAAACCTCGATTCTGTAGAAGCAGTAAAGTGAGGAAGACACTCTCCTCTGATGTGACAGCAACCAGAGGAACTGAGAGGCAGGTATAGTGTTTCCAAGGGTGAAAAGTTATTAAAAGTTATTAAAGTTATTAAAAATCTAGGTTTAATCCAAAATAGATTTTACTGTTAATAATAAATATTAGACAAATGCCTTGTGGGGGGATTAACCTCCCTCCAACTACACTGGTTCAGAACTAATGCAGTTTCTGAAGGAATAATTGATATTATATAATCATAACAGCCACTTTATGTCATCAAAGTGACACTTACATTCTCCCACTAACCAGCTTAACATCATCAGTTAATACACCACTTGGTTAATGACATTTTAGTAACAGGAATATATAATGAAATAGAACATCAGATTTTTTATGAGAAAGGCCTAGGAGGAAAGGGGTGGTTTGACAGTGATAGTGGTGTTAGAAGACTCAAAAGCCAACATTTTCCATCATATGCTCAAAGGGAAAAAAAATAGGTTGCAGACCTATAACACTTACCGTATTTTTTGCACCATAACACTCACTTTTTTCCTCCTAGAAAGTAAGGGGAAATGTCTGTGCGTGTTATGGAGCGAATGCCTATGGGTGGCATGCATACGGATTTTCCTCCTCTAAAAACTACGTGCATGTTATGGTCGGGTGCGTGTTATAGAGCGAAAAATACGGTACTTGAAAGTAAGTGCCATTGAATTCAATGTGACTGAGACAGGGAGAGGAAAACTCTGTATCCACTTTCTAGTTGGTAGTTCTTGGGGTTCTAGTAAAAAACAATGTGCATTTGATAAGCTGCATCTGATATACAGCCTGATCCTGTGGACAGACTTTAGCTGCTGCAGCTGAATCCTGTGCCTGATAAATGCTTCAAGTGCATTATTCCCATAAAGATAAAGGTACTTCTGATCTAGTTCTAGTCACGGACGACTCTGGGGTTGCGTGCGTATCTCGCTTTATTGGCCAAGGGAGCTGGTTTTGTCTGCAGACAGCTTCTGGGTCATGTGGCCAGCATGACTAAGCCGCTTCTGGCAAACCAGAGCAGCGCACGGAAACACCGTTTACCTTCCTGCCAGAGCAGTACCTATTTATCTACTTGCACTTTGACGTGCTTTCAAACTGCTAGGTTGGCAGGATCAGGGACCGAACAACGGGAGCTCACCCCGTCGCGGGGATTCGAACCGCCGACCTTCTGATCGGCAAGCCCTAGGCTCTGTGGTTTAGACCACAGCACCACCCGACAACAGAAATAGGGCCCACCCCTTTTGTGTTAGCATCCTACGCTTTCAGAAAAACCCATAGGGCGTTGTGCAAGAAGTAAAAGACCAGGGGAGCATCTTTGGGACTTAACCTTCCAGCAGGGTGTGTGTGTGTGTGTGTGTGTGTGTGTGATAAATTGCCCTTGTGCTGCGCTTTTATTAATAAATTTGACTCTGAATCATCAATAGCTCATTTTTAAACTGACGTCCCGCACACAACTGTTGACATGTGTGCCATAATATTCGCATAAGGAAGGCAATACAACTCTCTTATTTCTATTTACATCTTGCAAATGTTAAAGGTGCTCAACATGATGATGCTTAGAATTGTATTTCCTCGGTGATAAAGCTTTCAGTAAACAGGTTATGCATGCCATCTTCCATGCAGTCAAGAGATGATTCACTCTGGAAGATATGGCCTGAATTCTCGATGACTTATATCTCAGAACTGCATGAACTAACTCCACAGTTGCTTCGCTCCCCCCCCCCAAACGTGTCATTTTAGCAAATGCAGTACACATTTTAATGTACCGCACAAACAGTGCACTTTTAAAACATGGTCTTGCTTCATTCCCATCACCCCTGCTGTTGCACAAAACATCCTGAAATCACAGACTGAATTTTCTCTCATTCTGAAATTTCAGCAGGTTATTTTTTTAAAAAAAAAAGTTGAAAAGTTATTGCTTTTTTTAAAGAATCAGCAGCGAATGCTCTCTAAATTAAAACAGAGCGGTGTATGGCGCAGCAACAATTTTGTAACAAAGAATGTTGGTGTTTATTCTGGGTAAAAGTGTTGTTTTTAATTACAGTAGAGTGAATTTATCACCACAGAGCGAGTTTATCTGTAATGTTATATTACACTCACAAATGTTTGGGAAGCCTACAGTATGTGCACACAAGTCTTAATTCAGAGGGGAACTATGCTAGTGATGGAGAAATATCCCAGTTCCAGTTTCATCTCTGTTTCTCATTTTTCCTGTCTTCAGTTCTTCACATTTATGGGCCTCATATTAGCAATGTTATACAAAACATCTCTGGATATAGCTGCTTCCTTATATGTGCAAGGGGAGAAATGAAGCATTTGAAGCACCCTTATATTATAGAGAAATAGATCTGAAATGTGCTCCGTAACAATAAGCCTGGCAAAAGATGTAGGCCCTGATCTATCTGTGCATGTGTGAACTGTGTTGCTCAACAGTTCGTAGAGAAAAGAGGAATAGGAAGAAAAGCCAAATTCAGTTCCTCTCTGTTCTCCTTCCTTAAAAGGTAACTGGCCTTGTTGTTGATTTTCTAAAAGGCCTAGAAGCTGGTCCTAGAAGCTGGATTTGAGGAGAGGGGGGTTCCATATATACTACACCGGTTGCATGTGTAGGTTTCCAGTTCATCTTCCTCAAGCCTTCTTTCACATGTGTAGGACCCCTGGCTAGATGGTTTTGGGGTTTTTGTTGTTGTTTTTGTTCTTCCTGCAATTAGAAACAGGAATGATTTCATTGGGGATGATTTCATATCCATCTGCATAGGTCTTCTAGTGCTATAATTGACTGAGAAATCATTGCAGAAAATCCCATTAGCCATCATTCCATCACAGGATACAGTCACTTGGCTGGAAAACAAACACTCACCTAAAATGAAAGGAAAACAATGAAAGTGGAATTTGAAATCTCAAAAGGCATCTCTGTGTTTCCTGACAATTTTCTTGCTGAGTTTCGAATATTAAAACCCTCCCAGTTGTTAAATAAAGAATGATGAGAAAAAGCATGCATTTTAATTTCCACTGGGAATATGTTTGGTGTGAGACAATTGTGTTATTACTTTTGTTTTGAAACGCGCACTCGGTGCCGTAATGTGTGGGAGACAGGTGGCGGCGAACAAATAAGCTGGAACAATGAAGTATACCTTGAAAAACAGGGCTGTTTTGGGTTTCACATAACTTACTTAACCAGACAGGCCCTTTACTAAGTGCAAAAATCTCAGTGATCCTGGTTCTGAATGTATTTGCTTTGCTTTAGGAAAGCTTTCCAGAAAATATTGCATCCAGATTGGTAACAGTACTTTGACCCATGCAGACACTTCTAAGAATTTTGAAACAAAACTAACACAGCAACCCTAACCCCACATTTGTGGTAGTAAGCCCCATTAAATTCAATGGGGGTTACTTCTTAGTAGAAATGGTTCAATGGACATTACTACTACTACTATGAACCAAGATTCAAATGGCTGAACAATTAGTTTTGCACGTCAAATGGGGCTTTAAGCTTATGTTCCTTTTTTTTAAAAGCAGCTTTCTATACCACATAGCACACCTCTCTTGAAACTGAGTGGGCTTTCAAAATGACCTCTTCTGTTTTGGTGTGCTCCTGCAGAAAATGTTTCCCAATATTTTTATAATTTTTATTATTATTGAGCATTAAAAGTTTTCACTTGATAGTTTCCTCATAGGACATTGGCAACCAAATCCACCTGTGCAGCTGTTTTTTTTTAATTCTGTTTGTCTTTGTAATGCAGCTGTTAGTGATCCTGGGGTTTTTTCCTGATTTTTGAAAACACTCTGTGATATGGCATAGGAGCTTGCTGTGAGAAAAGGTTTTTAAAATGCCCTTGGGCACACCTAAAATAGTTCTTTAGATCCCTGGCCATTGTAAAATGTTGTCAACTTAATTGATATCCCTTTGAAAACTTGAACAATGGGCCGGTCCACTGACCTGGGCTTTATAACCAGCTGGTGCTTGTTAAATATGTAGGAAAACTACCTAGATCTCAAACCTTCAGCATAGAAATACTGGACATAAAATGGAACTCAAAAACTGTCAGCTCTTACACCCTATTGAAATTTTCATGGTTGATTGAGAATGAAAATAAGGAACTGTGAACGGTGGGACCATTCCTCTTTAGGCAAATGTGGTTCTGATCATCGTTATCAAATATGAAATTGCTATGACATTACTCCAACTTGGGTCTGCTGGAGAAAGTAGCACATCAGATACCCTCAAAGGGCCAAAATATGTGATTATTTGCTTTGGTGTATGAATTTGTTCCGTTCAAAATGCTTGACTAAGCATTTTTATGACAAACCAAGGTTGGGAACACAGCAGAAAATGGCCGCCGTCTCACCTCTTGGCATGGGATGCAATGTCCCTTCCCCCCAAATATTAAAAAAATATCTAGAGCCAGGATCATGAGACCAGGTACACTGTTCGTTGAAGTGCTGGCTGAGGTCCCAGCTGTGCCTGCCATCTTCATTGTGTGCCTGGAACTTTGAGTGATGCTTCAATGGGCCTTGCACTCAGCTTCTTGACCCCAGCCATTAATTCTTTCTAAAGGGAGGGGGAGCATCCCTTTCTGCTGCTGCCTCAAATTTTGGGATGGGGAGCAGCATGACCAGGGTGGCAGCAGGGGTGGCCAAAATTCTGTGGCAGCTATATACGCTGCACAATGTGTTCACCTCACTCACGCGCCTGAACACTCCACATTTGATATTGGGATGAATGTACACACCATGGGCAACTGTGTCTAGCATACTATTTAACGCAAAATTTATATCCTGCCTTCCTGGGGGAAATCACACATGTCTACATAGGGTCCCCAGGCAGTCTTCCATGCAGGCAGTAACCAGACACAGACCTGCTTAGCTTTAGCAGAGTTGGTGCCTGCTGTGCCTTTGGACCATGCCCTGGGCCCATATTTACTTTCAGCTCTCATCTGTCTCTTGCCCCCATCTTCATTTCGACTGCTCACTGGCTATGTTTCATGTTAACACTGAACTGTTTAATGTTGAACGGTTGGGATTGATGTGGCATTTTTTTCCTTCTTCTTCTCTGCACTGGGGCTGCTTCTTCAGCAAAGTAAAAGGAGTTTCAGTGTGAGAATCAGTCATTCGGATTTTTTCCCCTACCCCTTAAAAAGCAAAAGGCTAAAAGGGTTGCTCAGATTTAGAAGAAAACCCCGCCAGAAGCACTTCTTTGTTATTTGGACTGAGAACAAAGTGGAGCCTTACCTTCCTGTCTAGGAAAAGGTAAAGGGACCCCTGGCTGTTGGGTCCAGTCGTGGCCGACTCTGGGGTTGTGGCGCTCATCTCGCTTTACAGGCCGAGGGAGCCGGCGTTTGTCCGCAGACAGTTTTTCGAGGTCATGTGGCCAACATAACTAAGCCGCTTCTGGTGAACCAGAGCAGTGCACGGAAATGCCATTTACCTTCCCGCTGGAGCGGTACCTAGTTATCTACTTGCACTTGACGTGCTTTCGAACTGCTAGGTTGGCAGGAGCAGGGACCGAGCAACGGGAGCTCACCCTGTCGCGGGGATTCGAACCGCCGACCTTCTGATCTGCAAGCCCTAGGCTCTGTGATTTAGACCAGTTTCTTGGCTCATACCAAAGGCAGTTTGCAGTGGGGTGTCCCTCTTTCTCTTTCCTCCAACTCTCTCAGGGGATCTTTGCTTTAAGGCCTGTGTTGTCTGTCATGTGAGAATGCTCACATATGTACAAGGATCCGGGTCCCTGCTATGCACAGTCCAATTTATTTATTTGCCTGCTTAAGTTAGGTGTGTACACAGTGTGCTGCAATCTGTGTCCCTCATCCTGTTCTCTTCCGCCCTATCCGTACACACTTTCCTACTTCATTGATACACACTAAGCAACTTCTTTCTTTTCTTTTTCGTTTTGACATTACATTTTTTTGTAGAGTCCAACATGTGCAGGCTCTTATCAGTTGCAAATCCCTGGGGTTGTTAATGGTTAGAAATGTGTGACTTTTTGAATGTGTGTGGACGCTCTGATGTACATCTTATGAACTGTACCAAACCAAAAGCCGTAAGGGAAAGTTGAAAAGAACTTTGAAGAGAGAGCTCAAGAGGGTGCAAAACAGTTAAGCGTCACCCAGCTCATGGATGCTGTGAGGCTGGCAGAAGCTTCTGACATGCTGGGACCAGGTCTTCTCGGAGTTGAGTTGCTTGGTAATGCAGCCCAGAGCAGATGGTTGACTCTATCAAAGGCTAAATACTGGCACAAGACCGGATCTGTACCAAACCAAACGTACTACAAAGCAGATGTATAACGTATAAACAAACTTTATCCAGCAAGGGAGTATTCTGAGATGCTGAATGCAAGTATACATAAGGCTGTGAAAGATTATTTACAATGGCCAGCGGTATCTCTTCCACTTATCTCTGTATTGCTTTTCGTAACTAAGTATAACCAGTTCATTTTTAGAAATAAATACACAGAGAAACCCAGTTAACATTTGTTAAATTTAACTTTTAAAATATTCATTGGAAACATTGAATGTGTTTTGTATAAAACTCTGTGCTTCAGAGACCTTATGTAAACTCTGTTGCAGCAAGTAGGATATCTTTCGAGGCATTTATGATGCCTCCTGAGTCCTCATCATGTTGTTGACTTAAACCCCTTTTCTTTTCTTTTTTTGGTCTGGGGTCCTTTCCTTCCAGCTATTTCCTGAAGTGAAAAAAGGATTTTTAAGCTTACTTTAAAAGTCCTTAGTTTAGCAAAATAAACAGTCAGTCAACTCCATTCTTGATACTTTCCTACCTCCTTGAAGTATTTGGGGGGTAATAAATCTTCTCTCTGACAAGTCTCTGATGATCCATTACATTAATGCATCATTATGACAATGCTGGTGACGTACTAGAGCATTGTCTACTGAGCAGGTTGCTCCTCTTCTAAGATTTATACTTAATTTAAAAAATTAAGAGGAGTGGAAGAGTGTTATATCCCAGTAAGGAAATATCTATGACATTTAAAATGGAATCTCTCTGCACGTATATCTCCACCAGCAAATTTTACATGCACACAAATCATTGTTTCTTAAGTTTTTCAGATTTTGCTTTATAATTCTTAAAGCTTTGGTGCCTGCTAATGTTGAAAGCAGCCTTCTGCCCTGCATTCTACAGCAATCTCTAGATCAAATAGGAGAACAATTATTTGGCAGAACACTCCGTGCATCAGATGCAAACAGTAAGAATATATGTTGCGTGTTCACACCCAGAGAAGAAGAAGAAGAAGAAGAAGAAGAAGAAGAAGAAGACCCAGAGAAGAAGAAGAAGAAGAAGAAGAAGAAGAAGAAGAAGAAGAAGAAGAAGCAGCAGCAGCAGCAGCAGCGGAGGAGGAGGAGGAGGAGGAGGAGGAGGAGGAGTTTGGATTTGATATCCCACTTTATCACTACCCGAAGGACTCTCAAAGCGGCTAACAATCTCCTTTCCCTTCCTCCCCCACAACAGACACTCTGTGAGGTGTGAGTGGGGCTGAGAGACTTCAAAGAAGTGTGACTAGCCCAAGGTCACCCAGCAGCTGCATGTGGAGGAGCGGGGAAGCGAACCCGGTTCACCAGATTACAAGTCCACTGCTCTTAACCACTACACCATACTGACCTCCCCCTTAAATAAAGACACATTTGACTCAAATTATAGTTTTGGTTTTTGGCAGAATTTAGGCCGCAACTTTTTTGATTACAGAAAAGTGAGTGGTTACATAGGCTCTGATTCAACTAGCTCCGTACACCCTTGCAGGTAGCGCTGACCCAGAGCTCTATCATAGGTCAGCCAGGGGTGAACACCTGAGGCAGGTGAAAAACCTGGGAACAGACTCTGTTCACTCCGCAGATGCTCCCCTGGACTCAGGCACGGGCACAACCCCCTTTCAGGGGTTGACCAAACCAAGTTGAGTCCCTGGATTTCTTTAACGGAATACCCTTCACATAGAGATGGCGAAACCGTTTTCCCATCCCTATCACATGAACCAGTGCCTATCCGCAACCTTACAAGTTGTGACGAAACCCAATGGCAACAGTCAATCAGCCAAGTGGGGAAAATTCCTGCTGTGCCCCTGTCCCAACGACAGACGACACATGATGGCATAGCAAGGTCAAGCGCAAAATGCCCTAAAATTAGGGAGAGGTGGGCGGGTGTTTTTTTTCCCAAAGTGACACAGAAAGTATTGATAGACTGTGTTGTGTTCCTTCGGGGTGGACGCTTTTTGCAAACTCTTTGAATTTATTTACTACTAAGCCCATATTCAGCCATCATGTTGATCTACAAATGCCACCTATTTCATATACACAGTTGCATGTAATTAACATATTTTTAACACATGTAGATTGGCAATAATATGCTTCTCCAACAATAGAAGAGATCCTTTCGGAGCACATTTTGAAATTGTTTCCATCAATTAAGAATTTGATGTAGCCTGTGAAATATGTTTACACAATCATTATCAATCCTTATTAATATTTAGTTTGGACTTTGCTTTTAACATGCCTTCTTTTTCTGATTCCTCTACCCCATCGGCAAACAGGCAGCATGATGCTATAACGCTTATTCAAAAGTGAATCCCCAAAGAAGTGGTTGTGAAATTACATGAGAAGTGCTAGGAACATGATTTAAAAATAAAACAAAATTGGGGAGTCTTACGTGGGCCATATAAGTATCCTAATGTTTGCATGTAACTCCCAAGCCACTTGCCATGAACTCCTGCCTTTCTTAAGCTAATAAATTAGTATCCTAACAGTCACCAGAGTAAATTGTCTGAACTTACATCTGACAATTTGTTTTCATGCAGCGGGACAAAGCAGCAAACTGGGTTACATTCCCAAGGCATCCTTTGCAATCAGTAGTTTACTTGAAGTTACTTGTTTAAATCCCCAATGAAATCCCAGTTATGATCAACTGTGTGAGGTCTGAGAACTGCTTTTGAATAGACCTTAGAAAGATTGCAGAATATGTCTTCTTAAAAGCCTAACAGTTCCACGTATCACATTGATCCTAATTATTTTGATTAAGGGTCGTAAAAGTACATACAGTTACCAGGACACATGAACATTTTGTTCTCGCTAGAGAAACAATGTGATCTACAGTTTTCTGGCAAACCAGATTGTTTCGTTGTAGTAGCTGTTTGGATCTTTGAACAAAATTATCTTGAGTTTAAGTCTGTACACAACAGAAAATGAACAACGGTGGGTGTTTTCCCATTAATCCCATTGTAGATGAATACTTTAAAAAAAGCTATTTTCATATTGCACAGTATTGGCACACTTCAAAATAACTTGGATAGAAATGGGTCCTTTAAGACATTTCCTGCAAGGTAGAGAAAATTTGTTAAGATCTCCCTATCTGTATGCTACTGCTGGGGTTACTACTCTTAACTACGTTGGTTCAAAAGCTACCACATCCCAAACAACAAGAGAATGTTAAGTAGCCCTTTTTTGTAGGCTGTCTAGCAGACTAGTCTGCTAGAAATTTTCAGGAACAGAATGGGGGTTAAAAAAATGTAAGACCCTGCTACGAGGTTGAGATAAATGGATTGTGACAATGCAATCAGCTCAGAACACAATTGAGACTAAATGCAAACTATTTGTAATTGTCAGGAGCCTTAAAGTAATAAACAGAACAAAAAAACAAAAACCATACTCAATTATGAGTAGGATCAGTTTGTGTCAACTTTACGATGATTTAAAAGTCTGCTGTCTGGATCTGTAACTTACTCATCTGTAAAACTATTTAAAGAGGTCTTTGACAACCAGTTGAGCTTGTGAGTTTCTCTTCCCCCACATTTTCTCAATATTTGTTGTAAAAACGAAGCCCTTGTCTGGACTGAGAGATGATCTATCTCAGACAGAAGCTTAACAAAGCCTCCCAGATGAAGCAGACCACATTTTAACTAAAATGAGACATTTCCTTGAACCTAGTCTCTCTTTAGGAATTTCTAGCTAGGTTTGGCCTTTTTGATATAGGGGGCACTGTAACCTAATCTTCATTACCCAAAAG
The DNA here is from genome assembly GCF_964106645.2 of Podarcis pityusensis. Lineage (NCBI taxonomy): Eukaryota > Metazoa > Chordata > Lepidosauria > Squamata > Lacertidae > Podarcis > Podarcis pityusensis. The sequence continues at coordinate 6,617,315 of NC_138026.1, read as the reverse complement.
AGCCGCGGCTATGCCAAACTTGGAAACATTATCTGTATTTGATGTGCAAATGATCTACAGTCAGCCAACAAAGAGGAAGGAGCAATAAGAATGCTTCTTCTATTACCTGGATCCCAGCATCATTACATGTGACCACAGCTTATTATCTTCCTTATTATACCTGTGGTATAAAATGACCTTGGATGACACCGCACCTGTGGTATAAAATGACCTTGGATGACACCGCAAGACGGCACACAAAGGAGAAGCCCTTCTGGAAATTCCAGTTCCCTAATGCCAAATATGGCAATCGTCCTGGTCTAGAATCAGGATGTGTCTGGGATGTTTGGATTAGTTCCTGGTCCTCTTCACAAAATGTTTCCTTCCCTGTAGAGTATGGTTACCAGATGTCCCCATCCCGGATTTACAAATCTGTCCCCGGACAAAATCCATCCCCGGATTTCATTTAATGTCCCCGGATTAATATTTTAAGTGTTGTAGATTTATTAGTAGGGAATGCATGTTGTGTGATTGGCACAAGACACATCATATGGGGACTTCCAGCAAGGCAAAATGGCGGGTACCACGGCAGCGAGCAGCTCCTGAAGCCAGCCAGAGCCAGTTGCGCTACCAGGCTGGCTCCAAGCTGCTGAGACTGCTGCTGCCACTGCCAAGGAGGAACCAGGGACACCCAGTGCATCAACTGGGGAACCGCTGGCACTCCCTGTGACCCAAATCGAGCTGGGAATGAGAGCACCCGGCCGACTGCCCAGTGGCGCTCTGGGGCCAGGAAAACCCAGGAGCTGAAGCAGGGAGAAGGAGGAGAGGAGAAGGAGAAGGAGGAGAGAGAAAAAGGAAGGAGAAAAAAGAGGGGAGCCCCGACCTTGTCGCACCACTGCCGCTACCACTGAGGAGGAGAGGTAGGAGAGCACTGGGAGGGCAAGGACACGTGGCCAAGCCCACGCCCGACCTGAGCCTACTCCACGGCAGCTAGCACTCCAAGAGAACAGGCCAAGGCCCAGAGGAAGGCTGCGCGACAGAGGAGACCACAGAAGAGAAGATATTGCTTCTTAATTATTATTATTTTAAATAACTTTTTAAAAATAACTCCCCCCCCCTTTAAAAAAAAAAGGGTCCCCGGATTCTTTGAAAATTTTTTGGTAACCTTACTGTAGAGGGCAGGCTGGAAAGAGCAATTCAACATCCTCTGTTTGTTTGTGTGTGTGTGTGTGTGTTTGGGGAGGGCAAAAAATAAATAAATGAGAGGCCAGTACTCATATCTTGATAAACGTGCCATGGATGCCGGAACAAAACCTAGACAGCAAAAACAGAGGTGCCTGTACTACATAACAGTGAGTACCATGAGTGCTTTGTGCTGTAGTGGGGACTGTAAGTAGGAGTTGCGGATTTTGACCTTTACCTTGTGCCTGATGATTCCTCCTCACCTTTTGTTAATTACTCTTCCTACCTGTAGCTTTCAGTTAATTATGGGTATGCTTTTGTTGAGGAGGTATGCCGTTCATGGAATGCTCCCGCAGGGAGGTTTGCCTGGCGCCTTCATTATATATATATTTTTATATAATGCTGATTAATATTCTACAGCCTTCTAAATGTGTCTGTGGGAAGGGGGTGGGGTTATTGTTTTGCTGTTTTGTTGTAGTTATTCACTTGTTTTTATCTTGCCTTCGATTCTGTGAACCGCCCTGAGATCTTATGATGAAGAAGGGTATACCACTCTCACACACCCACATATATGGAGGTGTTAACAAGAACCTGTGAAGTTCATCTGTTAGCTTACTTGCTCCATCAAATGTTCCTTTTTAAAAATAAAGTGTGCTTTTAATTTATACACACACATATATATATGTAAATACAATCAACTGTTTGACCATTAGAGCTTTGAACAAAGTTCTTTTCAACCAGATACTTCTCAGGTTCTTCCCTTCCTGGCTTCCAACAGACACGTTTGCTTTGCTTTTCAGTATAATTCAGTCATAGGCCTAAGCCATTTTTCTGCCTGAAGCAAGGCTTGGCACCTGCAGAGTCTGGTTTATCACGTTGTCCAAACCTGGACACATGGTTCATTTCCTTCAAACACATCACATGCAGACCCTCCAAGTATCCCTATATTCCATGGACTTCCCTGAAGCAGTCCCGGTTTCTGATTTGATCCCGGAATGTCCCACTTTGCCTTAGGGTGTCCCTAGTTTCATTGGAGAATTGTTGGAAGGTATGGAGTTATCTAGGGACGCGGGTGGTGCTGTGGGTTAAACCACAGAGCCTAGGACTTGCCGATCAGAAGGTCGGTGGTTCGAATCCCCCATATGGGATGAGCTCCTGTTGCTCTGTCCCAGCTCCTGCCAACCTAGCAGTTCCAAAGCACTTCAAAGTGCAAGTAGATAAATAGGTACCACTCCGGTGGGAAGGTAAACGGCGTTTCCATGTGCTGCTCTGGTTCACCAGAAGCGGCTTAGTCATGCTGGCCACAGGACCCAGAAGCTCTACGCCGGTTCCCTCGGCCAATAAAGCAAGATGAGCACCGCAACCCCAGAGTCGGCCACGACTGGACCTAATGGTCAGGGGTCCCTTTACCTTTATCTTTATGGAGTTATCTGACCCCTGAACCATCTGAAGGCATTCCTGTATAGGGAAGTTTTTTAATGTTTAATGTTTTATTATTATTTTTATATGTTGGATACTCCCTACTGATGTGGATAGATTCCTCCAAGTTGGTAGGCCCACCACCTGCCTCCTTGATCCGTGCCCGTCTTGGCTGATTAGGGAGTGTCCAGATGTTGCGCGGACCCCCCTGGTTGAAATTATCAATTTGTCCCTTGACACGGGGACATTCCCAGCGGAACTGAAGGAAGCAGTGGTGTGTCCACTCTTAAAGAAAACTTCATTAGATCCCTTAGACCTATCCAATTACCGCCCAGTTTCAAATCTTCCATACCTGGGTAAGGTAATTGAGAGAGCGGTTGCTGAACAGCTTGGTAGGTTTCTGGACGAAACATCGGCATTAGATCCATTTCAGTCCAGTTTCCGTCCTGGTTTTGGGACAGAGACGGCTCTGGTTGCCCTACCAGATGATCTCCGTAGACAACTGGATCGAGGCGGGTCAGGACTGCTGACCTTTTAGATTTGTCAGCAGCCTTTGATATGGTCGATCATGATCTTCTGGGCCACCGCCTCGCAGACGTGGGGATACAGGGCATAGCCCGTAACTGGCTGTGCTCTTTTATCTCTGGTTGGGGACAGAGGGAGGCACTAGGGAGGGAAATGTCGTTGCGCCACTCCTTGGTGTGTGGAGTGCCGCAGGGCGCAATTCTCTCCCCAATGCTTTTTAACATCTTTATGCGCCCCCTTGCCCAGATTATCCGGAGCTGGGCTGGGCTGGGCTGTCACCAATATGCTGATGACACTCAGCTCTATCTGCTGATGGATGGCCACACCGACTCGGCCCCGGACACACTGACCAGATGCTTGGAAGCTGTGGCTGGATGGTTTTGTGGGAGCCGATTGAAACTAAATCCTTCAAAGACAGAGGTCCTATGGCTAGGTCGGGATGGCATGGGGATGAGGGACCAACTCCCTTCTCTTGCGGGGGCCCAATTAGTGCCACTGCCTTCCGTTAAGAGTTTGGGTGTAATCCTTGACGCCTCCCTTTCCATGGAGGCGCAAGTTACAGCAACAGCCAAGGCGACATTTTTCCACCTTCGCCGCATCAAGCAGTTGGTCCCTTACCTTTCCCGCGCCACCCTGGCCACAGTGATCCATGCGACGGTCATCTCCAGGCTTGACTACTGTAATTCGCTCTACGCGGGGCTGCCCTTGAAGCTGTCCCAGAAACTCCAGCGGGTACAGAATGCTGCAACAAGGCTCCTCACGGGGTCTCTGCCATGGAAGCATATTCACCCAGTGCTATTGCAGCTGCACTGGCTCCCGGTGGAGTACAAGGTCAGATTTAAGGTGCTGGTTTTGACCTTTAAAGCCCTTCACAGCCTAGGACCCTCGTACCTATGGGACCGCCTCTCCCGGTATGCCCCACGGAGAGCCTCAAGGTCCATAAATAGCAACACCCTAGTGGTCCCAGGCCCTAAGGAAGTTAGATTGGCTTCAACCAGAGCCAGGGCCTTTTCAACACTGGCTCCGGCCTGGTGGAACGCTCTGCCTTATGAGACCAGGGCCCTGCAGGATCTGATTTCTTTCCGCAGGGCCTGTAAGACAGAGTTGTTCCGCCTGGCCTTTGGCTTGGAGCCAATTTGATTCCCTCCCTCCCTCTCTTTCTTTTTTCTTTTCCTTCTCCTCCTGCGATGAGGCTACATTTTAATATTTTAATGTTCCATTATTTTAATGTTGTATTTTATTTTTGTTTTTAAGTTGTAATCATTCATCTTGTTTTTATTATTGCTTGTAAACCGCTCTGAGCCCGGCCTTGGCTGGGGAGGGCGGGGTATAAATAAAAAATTATTATTATTATTATTATTATTATTATTATTATTATTATTATGGAAGCTGCCCAGAGTGTCTGGGGCAACCCAGTAAGATGTGTGAGGTATAAATAGTAAAATTATCATTATGGAATGGGACGGCCCTATTTTCATCAGAGAAATGTTGGAGGGTATGCACAAGTAGTAATCCACAAACAAATATCTGTTACCACTCATGGTTTGTTTGGAGCAAATGAACCATGAACCCAGGTCTGAACAAGGCACAGCAAGGGAAGCGGGGAACACTATGGGAACTTTTGAACAGTAGGATCCAGTATGCTGCTTTTTCACATTAAACAACAGCAACAGTTTGCTTTAAACTATGGTTTAATATTTGTGAATCACGTCACGGTGTCCCTCTGCTGGTATGGTGAGACGAATCAAATCTAAATACTACACAGAACCCCTAAAGGCCTGATGCTCAAGCCCAGCTTTGCTCATATGCAGACTGACTAACAGAACTTCTGGATTTTGCTTCTATAAAACAGATCCGGAAACATTTCTGAGTTTACACAATAGGCTGTTTTTATTCAGTTAAATTATGCTTTGTTTGGTGGCTTTTAAAAAGAAATTTATTCTACTTAACTCTAGCCAAGAACACTTCAGCTGAACAGCATGGGTTCCTTTGAACAGGCACATGCAGGAAGACAAGAACAAAAAAATAATAATCCTGTACCTTCCCACTCTGGTTGCATTTACATCAGTATTCGCTGCATTTCCAGTGCACTCCGTCCACTGGAGTTTGAAGCTGGCTTCACACTATATTAGCCACAATCCATCTGTGGCTTGAGAAATTCTCCCCACTGATGCGCCTAACCTCAAACCAGCTTCCAGAAAATGGAAGGTGTGGTTACACTGTGGTGTGAACAGTTTAGGAGGCTTTTGCGTATGTGCAGGTGATGGCACATGCGCCGACGACCACTTCACTGAGTTTGGCATGGGGCAGCAAATCATCAGGTGAAGGCAGCCCTGCCCTGACTCAGTTGTGAACAGAAACGGAAGAAAGCAATTTGAAAGTGCAACAGATGTAGAATGGTCCCACAGCATTCCAAGACTCATGTGAACATAACCTTAGATTCCTGTGACTGTGCCAATATGACAGTAATAGGCTTTGGTAAATGGAAGTGGGGTGAAAGGGGGGAAAGACACGCGCGCACCCCTTTTCTCAGAGTTGAGCTGAACTCTGTATAGAGGAGCTGTGAACAAAAAGCGCTGGGACATCCTTAAGTGTTGAAACATAGGAGACCAATAACCAGAGCACAGCTAGTGGAGCCACATCTGAAGCTGCAAAATACACTACCACCTTGTGAGCATTGTTTAAGAAAGAGTTAATCTGCCAATTTTGTTTCCTTCTTGCTTGCTTGCTCCCTCCCTACACACACACACACACACACACACACACACACCCCCTCTTTCTGGCTCTAATTTAAACAAGTTGCGAACGCGTAAGTTATGATATATGCACAGGGTTTTGCATTAAGTTTGCAATGTCAGGTTTGTTTATAAAAATCGTATTTTTAACCACTTGCCTGGAGGCACTGTTCAGGGGAGCCGTGAGCAGCAAGCTGATTTTTAAAGAGGCCGTTTTCATTCTCCATGAACTTAGAATGGAGATTTCGGCGTTCTCGATGGCGTGCTTACTTTAAAACGTCTCAGTACGCCACAAATTTGCAATTAAGTTTATTTACTTAGCAGCAGGGAATTGACTTGCTTTAGATGATTGGCGCATGACCCCTCACATACCTCAGAGAAGTTGGCAAGGCCCCCTTTACCTCTCATGGGGAAAATTGCTTTCCAACGGTTTGGAGGCCTGTTTACAATGGGGTTTTCCCCCTCTCTCCTCCTATTGTGCAACGTTAACATCCTCCATAAACCTAATAGTCACACAGTAGTTAATAAGGGGCAGAAAGTTTTATGGTCTCTCCCACAGTTGTTAAATTATTGCTACTGTAATTTACTCCAGCCAGGTAATTTTTGGAAAATAAGGGGCATTGTATTCTTGCAAACTGAAGAAAGACAGACCCTTCGCAACTGTAAGTTTATAGTGTCATTGCACTGTGCTCTGTTGAGCTGAGTTATAAATGCTTCACCATCTCAACAAATTGAAGGGACATATTTTGAGATGATTTGGCTAGGATTGCCCTTCCGCAAGTTCAGTGTTACGATTGCTGAAGAAACTCCCAGACCAAAACTGCTAGCTTTTTCCTGACCCTGCTTCTGTACTGGCAGCCGGATGAATTGAAACAATTAAGCAGGAGAAACTTTTCCTGGCACAGAAATAAGGTGATGGGGAATGTGTCACCTGTTACATTATGTGGTGTCACATGGCTGGTAAAGACTGACAGAGCAGTACTAGTGTAAAAAGATGGGAATTCCGTCAAACATTCATCTCTGTGTTCATCTAAAAGGAAAATTAAATAGCTCTGGTGTACATTCCGGTAAATTTCCAAAACAAAACAGAAATCAAAGTTGATATAACCAATTTTGGATTCTCTCTCTTTCTCTCTCTCTCTCTCTCACACACACACACACACAGCTATCACCAGCACAATCCTATCTATGTTTACTCAGAAGTAAACCCCAGGAAAATGTGTATAGGATTGCAGTCTAAAAAAATGCTTTTGTGTACGGCGACTACTTAAAGCATCATATTTAGCATTCAACAAACAATTTTTGGGGGGAGGGGACAAATATTTTCTGGGGAATACGTATTTCCTTAACAAGCATACTTTTTAAATAAATGCTATAGCTGTGGAACCCACAATTCAGAAAGCGGATGGATAGGGTAGACATGATTTTCCCTACAGAAACAAAACTATTAATATTTAGAAAGTGCATAAGAGGTTTTATTTTCTTTTGAATTCTCTGCTATTCTTTTGATTCTCCAAAGAGCTATTAGTTGATGCTTTCCCCATAACACAATATTTGCCTTCTATTTTGCAAAGAACTTACCATTATAAATGTTGTTCATTTGAGTCTAGGTGCTGGGAGAAAGGTTTCACCAGTCGGAGCAGTTAGCATCAAACCCCAACTGTGCTGCACTCCTGTCTGTTAGAAAACACTTGAGTGGCAGTCCTAATTACCTGTTTCTACATATAGTTCTCATGGGAAAGTGCAAGCTGTCATAATTCCTGGCCACTTGTAAGGAGAATGACCTACCGAGAACAACCGCTAAATCTGAACATCCAATAAATTAAGGCTCCGTTGCCTTCGTTTATTTTTATTAGTGTCCTAGAAAGAATTCTAGCCAAACGTTCCACCTCGTATACAACTTGCAGGGTGATAAATAGGCATGCATGCCCTCTGAGGACTGCCTGAGACTTTCCAAATATCCTGTACAGAAAGCACTTCTGTGTTGGGAGGGGGGGAAACATGATGACCGCGTGCAGATTGCATGTGGTGGCTTGACATGCGTGCACCCCACAGATATGCTTCACCTTAAGAACCTGTTAGCAACTGCTCCCTTTCAATGCATGTACACACAGCAGGAGAGAGATGTGGGTGATCATCAAAAGTGAGGGCCAACGGCCACTCGGAACTGCACAGAGAGCAGAGGGTTTTCCCTGGCATTGCAGTGGCTCTGATGCTTGTGGTTGGCAACCATCTGTCTCAAGAGACAGTGGAGTGTGCCTCCTGGGGTGAACTCAAATCACTGCATTAGCACCACCAAAGTGACCTCCCCAGGGTGCAAGCCTGGGCAGTGTGTATGGAGACCCTGGGCTGCCCAGACGACAAGACCACCACCCTGCCTCACTGATGTGGTCCAAAGGAAAGCAGAGCAATACGTTTGGCACCAGCTGGGCTGAAGGAGTTGCCAGAAGGAGGCGTACAAGGAGCCATCCAACCATCTTAGGAACTCCACACTGCATTTGTGTAGGGTTCACTCCTTGTTTTTTTCTTCTCCCGACGCTGTCCCACAAGGCAGAGGTGGTTTAGGATCAGAGTTTTCCTTCTGCTAGATCAGGGGTAGGCAATCTAAAGTCCAGGGGCCGGATACGGCCTAATCGCCTTCTCAATCCAGCCCGCGGATGGTATGGGAATCAGCATGTTTTGACATGAGTAGAATATGTCCTTTTATTTAAAATGCATCTCTGGGTGATTTGTGGGGCATAGGAATTCGTTCATTTATTTTTTCCCCAAAATCTAGTCCAGCCCCCCACAAAGTCTGAGGGACAGTGGACCTGCTGAAAAAGTTTGCTGACTTGAAACCATCTTTTTATATTTAGTAACCAAAAGTAATCTAATTGTGTTTTCCTTACTGCTGCATGGAATAACACCTTTGGATTTTGTAAGTAAAGCTTTTAAATTTACTTGAGGGTGTGGTCTCTTTGTTGCCAGAGGGGTAGAGAGAGGGACAAACACTGTAGGCAGATTAAAAGGGATATGCAAAGGGGTCTAACAACCCATATTCCCACACTATACTGCTGCTTAACTCTGTGAATGTTTAAAACTTTGCTGGGTGCTTTCTCCCGCTGGAGAGTGTGCAGAATCCTAGGAATTCATTCATTTATTTTTTTCCAAAATGTAGTCCAGCCCACCACATGATCTGAGAGATGGTGGACCAGCCCATGGCAGAAAAAGGTTGCTGATCCCTGTGCTAGATGGCTGGTTGAGTGAGCTTCATGGCTCAGTGGGAATTTGGAGGCAAATTTCCTCTCTGGCACCCCATACACTGTCTAAGAGGGACACAGGTGGCGCTGTGGTCTAAACGACTGAGCCTCTTGGGCTTGCTGATCTGAAGGTTGGCGGTTCGAATCCCCATGACGGGGTGAGGTCCCGTTGCTCTGTCCCAGCTCCTGCCAACCTAGCAGTTCGAAAGCAAGTAGATAAATAGGTATCACTGTGGCAGGAAGGTTACCTTTACCTTTTTTACACTGTCTCAGGTCTGTGAGCAAAGGGCAGCAGGGGTGGTTCCCACTCTTACGTATATTTGCAAGAAGCAGTGAGAAAGGAGTTCCTCACACAGCAACCAAGCACCTAGTTGCTAACTACACAGTTGTTTCGAGCGTAGGTTGCTGATGTCTGCAAAGGTGCCTATTCAGGCCAGAACTGCATGCTAGAATGATGCTGAGTGCTAGCATGGCTGAATGTCAACTCCCAGTGCTTAGACCAGGGGTCAGCAAACTTTTTCAGCAGGGGCCGGTCCACTGTCCCTCAGACCTTGTGGGGGGCCGGACTATATTTTGAAGAAAAAAATGAACGAATTCCTATGCCCCACAAATAACCCAGAGATGCATATTCAATAAAAGGACACATTCTATTCATGTAAAAACACGCTGATTCCCGGACCGTCTGCAGGCCAGATTTAGAAGGCGATGGGGCCGGATCAGGCCCCCGGGCCTTAGAATCATAGAATCATAGATTCATAGAGTTGGAAGAGACCACAAGGGCCATCAAGTCCAACCCCCTGCCAAGCAGGAAACACCATCAGAGCACTCCTGACATATGGTTGTCAAGCCTCTGCTTAAAGACCTCCAAAGAAGGAGACTCCACCACACTCCTTGGCAGCAAATTCCACTGTCGAACAGCTCTTACTGTCAGGAAGTTCTTCCTAATGTTTAGGTGGAATCTTCTTTCTTGTAGTTTGGATCCATTGCTCCGTGTCCACTTCTCTGGAGCAGCAGAAAACAAACTTTCTCCCTCCTCTATATGACATCCTTTTATATATTGGAACATGGCTATCATATCACCCCTTAACCTCCTCTTCTCCAGGCTAAACATGCCCAGCTCCCTTAGCCATTCCTCATAAGGCATCGTTTCCAGGCCTTTGACCATTTTGGTTGCCCTCCTCTGGACACGTTCCAGTTTGTCAGTGTCCTTCTTGACCTGTGGTGCCCAGAACTGGACACAGTACTCCAGGTGAGGTCTGACCAGAGCAGAATATAGTGGCACTATTACTTCCCTTGATCTAGATGCTATACTCCTATTGACGCAGCCCAGAATTGCATTGGCTTTTTTAGCTGCCGCGTCACACTGTTGGCTCATGTCAAGTTTGTGGTCAACCAAGACTCCTAGATCCTTTTCACATGTACTGCTCTCAAGCCAGGTGTCACCCATCTTGTATTTGTGCCTCTCATTTTTTTTGCCCAAGTTTACATTTCTCCCTGTTAAAATTCATCTTGTTTGTTTTGGCCCAGTTCTCTAATCTGTCAAGGTCGTTTTGATGTGTGATCCTGTCTTCTGGGGTGTTAGCCACCCCTCCCAGTTTGGTGTCGTCTGCAAATTTGATCAGGAGGCCCTTGAGTCCATCATCCAAGTCGTTGATAAAGATGTTGAATAAGACCAGGCCATGGCTTAGACAGTAAGGACTTCCCACAATGTGCCCTCCAGTGCTGGCCAGTGGTTCCAACCAGCAGCCTGGTTCACTATATGCTGCTGGATCTACTCATTATGCTTTTTTTAAAATTCTTTTTTACATAGAAGTGCTTCTCATCCAGGGATACAGACACACACACATGGACACACACACACTCCTGTAAGACACGCTGGTTCCCCCTCCTTAAATCTTTGTCTATTGCTTTCATTAAGAACCTCTTTGTGAACACCACTTGCAAGGAAGAGAGCAACCAGAAAAGCAAACTAACTAGACAGGTAGCCCGTGATGAACATGGCAGCCTATCCCAAGAACAATAATTGAGTCAGACATATGGGTTTTAAGTGCTTCCTAAAGAGGACAGTTATGAAGCCGACCACACACTCAGAGACCCTTCTGCAAGAAAGCAGCCTGCTGAAAAGTGGAGCCTCAGCCTTGCAGCTGCCGATTTTGCTCTGTCAGTAGCCACAGCTGCTTGCCTTTTTCTTCTAAAGTTAGTCGGGCATGAATGAAACTAGAGAGAAGCACATTAGCAGGACATTTCTCTCAACAAGAAGATGCTGGTCCAAGTTCTCAGCTCATTTGTCATTTTTTTAACCAAACCTCAATTGGATTAAAGTCAAAAGCATAAAAGTGTTTTATTATTGGGGGTAGAGAATCAGTTTGTAATAGGTATAGAGCGTCTAGTTGGAAGAGCCATTTCTCCATTGCCCCCTTTGCCCAACTATTATTTTGTGCTTGTTTATTTGATTTGGGCATTTGTCTTCTCCCCAATAAGCTATTCTTTGTAAAGAGTCAACTGACTGGAAAGTTTGGGACCAAATTCATGGGATGGGCTGGGATTCTTTGCTTAAGGGTACTTCAAGCAACCCTCCTCACAGATTAAAAAGCACATATGAAAAGGTTGGAGTCTCCGGCTGCCTAGCGCGACCTCCCTGCCAAAGACATACATGTCTAGGGCTCCTTCACGCAAGGAGGAATCTGTGGGCCATTTAGGATTTCCTCCTCATGTAAGATCCTTGACATGGTTGCTGATCAAGGTGTGTGTGTGTGTGGCTGGTTCAACTGGCACATGTCATGCAAGTTGGCATTGCCTCATGAACCCTCACATCTTGAAACCAAGTGTGTGATAGGGTGTGTAATGACAAACCTAGACAGCATCTTAAAAAGTAGAGACATCACCTTGCCAACAAAGGTCAGTATAGTAAAAGCTATGGTTTTCCCATTAGTGATGTATGGAAGTGAGAGCAGGACCATAAAGAAGGCTGGTCGCCGATGAATTGATGCTTTTGAATTCTGGTGCTGGAGGAGACTCTTGAGAGTCCCATGGACTGCAAGAAGATCAAACTTCTCCATTCTGAAGGAAATCAGCCCTGAGTGCTCACTGGAAGGACAGATCGTGAAGCTGAGGCTCCAATACTTTGGCCACCTCATGAGAAGAGAAGACTCCCTGGAAAAGACCCTGATGTTGGGAAAGATGGAGGGCACAAGGAGAAGGGGATGACAGAGGACGAGATGGTTGGATAGTGTTCTTGAAGCTACCAGCATGAGTTTGACCAAACTGCGGGAGGCAGTGGAAGACAGGAGTGCCTGGCGTGCTCTGGTCCAGGGGGTCACAAAGAGTCGGACACGACTAAATGACTAAACGACAACAACAACCCTTTTGTGTTTATCAAATGCCAGCCGTAGTTTGTCTTTCTTGAGACAAGACTACTTAGGTGTCTTCAGGGTTGGAGTTGGTCAACATTATGGCTGCAAAGGAATAAGAAGAGGTGCAAAATCACCCATCACATGAGGTTAAGTCTGTAGTCTTATTTATGAAGTATTTGCCTGCTGGCTCTTTCTGAACTGCAACGTACTGCCATTATTTACAGACAGTGCTCTGCTTTTCCTTGCACATGGTGATGCCACGTTACACGTTTGACTGCTTGGCTTTTAATAATGCAGAAACCCTCAAACTCCTTCTGTAACAGATAGCTTTTTCAGTAATTCCTGGTCACCGTAACCCCCATAACTCATGGGGTTTGTTTTTCCTCTCTCAAATTTGTGATTGGGAACGTCTGACGGTTGGCAGTAGCCTGTAGCAAGGCTGCCAAGAGAGTTTGTCGATCCAGCGCAGTGACGCTTACAGCTTCCTTCACGGAGATCTTCCAATAACCTTGCCTTGTATGGCATCAAGACAATTGAATTCCCCTTGATGTTATACATTCATATAATCTAATTATTGTGTCTCAAGTATCCCCCAACCAAAAAGAAAGAAAGATTAAAACTACTGCTACAATGAAACTGAGCCTTAAACAGCCTCCCTACCATGCAAATGAAATATTTTAAGATTCAGATGGTTGTGATTAGAACTTTTACGTTGTTTCAATGTTTTTCTATTTGTGATGGCTCTCCCTTTGAACTAAGAGGTCCACTGATACTTCTTGCCAAACTCCAACAGGCTCAGTAAATAGGATCAGGCAGGAAGTGATGGGAATGTCCTCTGCTCAAGACCCTGGGGGTGTTGCCCAGTGCTGGGCTTGATGGACAAATAGTCTGATGTGGGACAAGGCAGCTTCCTGTCTTTGACAGGAGGGAAGCAGGTCACACAGAGCGATCAGTTTGTGTATAGAGGAACCATTTTCTGTAAGTTATACTAGCCTGATGTGTTCTCATTTAGATATTTTAGGAAGTAAGAAGGGTAATGAGAACAATCAAAATACCTGTCCATGATAAAGCAGCGATGGGAAAACGGTGGTCCTCCAGATATTCTTAGACTACAACTCCCATCATCCCATTGGCCATGCCACCTTGGGCAGATGGGAGTGGTGGGCCTCAGGCTTCTTCTCCTTGTTTTAAAGCAACACATGTTCCAGTTTTTCTCAACCTTGGGTCCCCAGATGTTGGTGGACTACAACTCCCCACATTCCTAGCCAGTATGACTAGTGGTGAGGGATTTCTGTAGTTGTAGTTCAAGAACATCTGCTAACCCAAGTTTGAGAAAGGCTGGGTGTTGTAAGAGAAAGCTAGCCTATAGTCATACAAAGCAATTTTCTATGCCACCAAGTTTAAACTGTGACGTCACTTGCTGATGTTTTTTCATTATTCATTGCAACTGGCAGGTTTTTCCGATAGAATCTTTGCTTTCAAGAAAGAGGATTCGTACTGACTTTTCACTGGAGATGCCATCCATAATAAAGGAGAGCAGCTGTGACAATAGGACAGCAGAAGGTGACAATTTTGTTGTTGTTGTTTTGTTGCAAGGGGTGGTGTGTGCCTGTGTGTTCATGCCCATACAAAACAGAAAAGAAACAGACTTAATTTTGTTTACAAGTTTCATTCACAGCACAGCAGGCAGCGTTCACACTGTAATAGTCACTGTAACAGATAATTTGATTTTCAACCTGGTTATCATGCATTCAGACATAGCAATACAGGGAAATGTGCATTTTAGCAGTGCATTTTAAACAAGGTTGCACACTTTAAGTCAGAATATATTAGGGGTGAGTGTTAAAGTTAGCAATTGGAGAGGGCCTCGAAAGTCTCATTCACCATACAGTGTGTTACAAGATTGCTACATGGAGGCACGACTGATTTTTACACCTCCAGCTGATAGTGCAACTGGCAAATGCTGGGTTTTCTGGAATTTACACATTTCAAGTCTGGAGTACTATGGAAATTCTGTAAATGATCTTTGTCACACTGGAGCTGACTGAAGTATATATTTAGTCTGAGAACTCATTGAAAATACTGCTTTGAGGGGGGAACGGCTTTGGTCTGGACAAGCAGATGTACTTTCTACAGAATCAAGCATGTACTTGATGTACTTTACACGTTCTCAAGCAAAAAAGATGTCAGGGAAGGCACCTGCACAGTTAGATAGCAAAAAAAATGAAAGGATGGTTACAATCATAGAATTGTAGAGTTGGAAGGGACCTTGAGGGTCATCCAGTCTGACCCAATGCAACACTGAAATCTCAACTAACACATCCATGACAGATGACCATCCAACTTCTGCTTTAAAATCTCAAATGAATGAGAGCCTACCACGTTCCAAGTGAGTCCAATCCATTGTTGAACAGCACTTACCATCAGAAAGTTCTTTCTGATGTTTAGTCAAAATCTCGCTTCTTATAACTTGAAGTCATTGGTTCAGGTCCTATCCTCTTACTTCCCATAATGCACCAGCCACCAATTAGTGAAGACAGAACTATGAGTGATAAGTTATTTATTTGGACACCAGGTTATTGGATCTCTGCAGTCCTAAAGAGCTGCTGTTTCTCCCTCTCTGCATTTTTCGTTTTTGTTTCATTTTCTACTCTTTGGGATTTCTATAGCTTGAAAACATGCTAGATACTTGCTTTGTCCTTTGTTTCTTCCTAACAACCAAGATGCGTGTTTCCTCTGGTGGTTCATCTGAGATCAAGAACCCCCTGCAAGTTATTTCCTGGAAATGCTATTACACAAAAAGTATTACACAAAAAGTCCAAGCAGTCATTTTGGGGGCAACATCATGGGAAGTGTGTTTCTAGGACTGTTGTGAAATTGTCAAGCTCCCTTGTTACTTTTCCTGTTGGATGTCATTATTGTAATCTTGCTATATTTATAGTAGTGACATGTTGGTTTTCCTAAAGGTAAAGGTAAAGGGATCCCTGACAATTAAGTCCAGTCGCAAATGACTCTGGGGTTGCGGCACTCATCTCGCTTTACAGGCCAAGGGAGCTTGCGTTGTCCGCTTCCACAGTTTTTCCGGGTCATGTGCCTAGCATGACTAAGCCGCTTCTGGCAGAACCAGAGCAGCGCACGGAAATGCCATTTACCTTCCCGCTGGAGCGGTACCTATTTATCTACTTGCACTTTGACATGCTTTCGAACTGCTAGGTTGGCAGGAGCAGGGACTGAGCAACGGGAGCTCACCCCGACATGGGGATACGAACCGCCGACCTTTCAATCGGCAAGCCCAAGCAGCACAGTGGTTTAACCCACAGCACCATCTGCATCCCTGTTGGTTTTCCTATGCTGAAAGCAAAGAAAACCATACGGTGCAAAAATAATTCCATAAAACTAGAGTAAATATAACAACGTTGGTTTTCCTATGTTGTGATATTTGGTCTGGTTTTATGGAATTGTTTTTGCACCGTATGGTTTTCTTTGCTTCAAGCATGATTTGGGGTTTTTTGGGGGGGGGGAGGCGGCGTAGCAAAGTGGCCTGCAAATAAAATAATGAATGAATTATAAATCTGAGGGGGAAACTGCATTCTTCCTTTTGAGCAGAAGAAAGTGCTTTGAATGTGCTTTAAAAGTATAGTGTTTTTCTGGAAACCAATCTAGGAAAGAGTATTAAGGAGTTAGGTCTTCTATTAAAAGCACCTGTATTGAATCACAGTATGATTGCACTTTAGGTGGGCGTTTGGTTCCAAGGATTCCACATTTGCACAAAGATTGTGCACAACCCTTGGAGAGCAGTTAGCATTTGACGGGGGAGGGAGTCCCCAGTACTCACACAGCCCACATACCAAGCAAGCCTTGCCCAGCTAGAAAGTAAGGTAAAGGTAAAGGGACCCCTGACCATTAGGTCCAGTCGTGGCCGACTCTGGGGTTGTGGCGCTCATCTCGTTTTATTGGCTGAGGGAGCCGGTGTACAGCTTCCGGGTCATGTGGCCAGCATGACTAAGCCGCTTCTGGTGAACCAGAGCAGCGCACGGAAACGCCGTTTACCTTCCCGCCGGAGTGGTACCTATTTCTCTACTTGCACTTTGACGTGCTTTCGAACTGCTAGGTTGGCAGGAGCAGGGACCGAGCAATGGGAGCTCACCCCATCGCAGGGATTTGAACCACCGACCTTCTGATCGGCAAGTCCTAGGCTCTGTGGTTTAACCCACAGCGCCACCCGCGTCCCTAGCTAGAAAGTAGGAGAGCTCAAAAGTTCTCTTCGTGCCAGATAATCCAAGTGGACCTTGCACAAAAAGGGCTTTTAAGCTCCCTGTCTTGCTTGGGGAGGAAGTTCCACTTCTGCATAATCTCACCAAGGCAGACGGGGGGTTTTGAGGGGGTTTCTGAGAAGTGTTGGGAAGCGGGGCAGATATGGAGGACTCTGTACAAAATTTGAAAATAAGAGCTGGAACAATGAAGTATTCCTAATGCATTGGATTCCACTTTAGAAACAAGACCAGGCCATCTAGAAAGAACTACAATCAGGGGAAGAATCTGGATGAGGAGGAATTCAGAATCGTCCTTACTGCCAAGCAGCTCTTCACACAGGAGAAGCAGCATGTGGGGTGACAAGTCCAGCTTCCTGCTGCCCCCTTAAACAACACATCAGCAGTATTTGGAATATTTAACTGAGGCTGTGCTTACATAGCTTCAGCTGCTGGACCTGGCAGGAAAATAGCATCCACAGTGCCCATCTGAACATGGTATTCCCCACCCAGCTAAAGATCGTTCATGGAAGCCTGCTTCTGTATGCATATATGACCCCAAGGTGGATTGGCACACAGGTGTTTTGATTGGTGCTCACTGATATTCATAATATTGTCACTCCTGTCATCACATTCTCTGTGTCTCTAACTTTTAGAATAGTTGTTAGGAGCCTAAAGCAGGACAGATGAGCAGTGGAGGTGAGGGAGATGCAGAGAGAATGAGGGGAGAAAATGTCAGACGATACAGCCCAATCTGCAGCTTAGTGCTGTTCATGGAAGTCTGCCAGTTCATGCCATCATAAAAGACTCTCCTATTATTATTGTTGTTGTTGGAGTACAATGTTGATGTACTCTGTAATGGACTCCAGTGCCACCCCATGCTATGAGAAGCAGCTGATGAAAGTTATGTTTATGCTCTACAGATGGATCAGTGGTGTCAGACGCAGAGCTCTCAATATCTGGCAAACAGGTGTTTGGTTTTTTGCGTTTTCCAACAAGCCAGCAGCTGCCAGATTATTCTTTCTTTTTTACTTTCTTTTTTCTTTTGGTAGGTTGTAGTGCATGGGGAAAAGATATCAGTTCAGTTGTTGACAAGGAACAGAGAGTTATTATGAGTTCCATTTGAGAGTGGTGGGGATTTGGGGTGGGAAAAAGAGGGAAGCAGAGCAAAGCACATTGCTGGTGTTAAATGCGCCTCAGCAAATGATCAGGACCAGATTGCCCATTCATTGTTGGAAACTGAATGTTGAGAAAAGCTGTCAGAGAAACAAGCTTCCAGGAACAGAAACCAAAACTAAATCTATACATATTTAAAAATACTAGTTATTTAAATGAATTCTATTTACATTCCTAATGTGTCGTGGCGTGCTTCCAAATGACCTTTGAGCATGCATCCCGATTTGTTTTGCAGGAAGGTTAGATGACACTGCAACAAAGAAGGGGTTTCCAGCGCATTTTCCCATCACTTTCCTTATTGCAAAAAGTGTGGGAGAAAAATAATGAGATCTGTCACCCATGTGTGGGTTAATTAACAAAAGAACTGGTTAGATACCTGGATTTCTCTCCAGCGGGAGAAAGCACCCAGCAAAGTTTTAAACATTCACAGAGTTAAGCAGCAGTATAGTGTGGGAATATGGGTTGTTAGACCCCTTTGCATATCCCTTTTAATCTGCCTACAGTGCTTGTCCCTCTCTCTACCCCTCTGGCAATGAACAGACCACACTCTCAAGTAAATTTAAAAGCTAGGTTGGCAGGAGCAGGGACCGAGCAACGGGAGCTCACTCTGTCGTGGGGATTCAAACCACCGACCTTCTGATCAGCAAGCCCTAGGCTCGGTGGTTTAGACCACAGTGCCTATATATAAAAATTAACTTAGTTTGCACAAAATTTCTTTTCTTGGTTAACGCTAACTACAGTTTGTGGAAACCCTGCTTCAGTCCTGACAAACAGAACCAATAGTATGGGACTGTGAGCATTTCTTTCTCTTTTGCCATTGCATTTCAAATTTACCATATTTTTCGCCCTATAGGGCGCACCGGCCCATAGGACGCACCTCGTTTTTTTGGGGGGGGGGGGGAAATGAATTTTAAAAAATTATTTCCACACCCCAGCCCCCAGAACAGGCTGCTATCCACAAGCCTAGGGAGCCCGGCGGCAACCCCCGCCGGGCTCGCAAGGCTTGCGGACACCTGCGCCCCGGAGGTCGCCCCGTGCTTCGGGCTGCAGACTGCTGCCCGCAAGCCTGGAGAGCCCGCAGGAACTCCCGCCAGGCTTGCAAGGCTTGCGGATAGCTTCCTGAAGCCTGGAGAGCGAGAGGGGTCGGTGCACACCGACCCCTCTCGCTCTCCAGGCTTCAGCGAAAGCCTGCATTCGCCCCATAGTTCACACACACATTTCCCCTTCATTTTTGGAGGGGAAAAAGTGCGTCCTATAGGGCGAAAAATACGGTATCTCTCCAGTCATGAGGGCTAGATGCTTACTTTTATTTCATTTAAAGCTGACATTCTTGAGATTTTAACAGGAGAAAACTGCCTTGAGAGATAAAGACAGGTTCTTCACTGAGGGAGTAACTAATTATGTCTGTGGCCTCTTTTTGTTCTCCTCCTTTTAAGTGAAATGGGTAATGTGTGTTCTTTTCAAGCATAGTTTTTGAGAGGTGCATTTCAGGTCAAATTTTATCAGTGTTTTTTATATTTGGTTTTAAGGCTTTTTGCAATTTCAACGTTTATTATACAAGTTGCTTTGAGACGCTATGGTGCAGAAAGCAACAACAATAATAAAAACTACAGTATATTAGTGTTTTTATTATCATTGCTATGTTGTTCATCAAAGGTTGCTTCCACGATAGGAATTATTTTTGCAGAGAGATGCAGGAGGTCAGAAGTCGACCTTTGGTTTGGGGCCCACTTCTTACATTAATCTTCTCTAAATTCCTGCCCATATAGAGACAGGCCGGTATGAAGCCTATATTGCATGACAGAAGATGACTGGTATTTTCTGTGGAACCTGAAATTGGTATGCAGAAGGAAAACATGCAGTTCTGGTTTGGAACAAAAGCAGGCTGTACGGAATGAACAAGAAGAATCCCACCCCACAGGTTTGCTTCCACTGGAAACCTCCCTGGTCAATAATCAGAGATGAATGGAGGTACCCGATGAATAACCTCACTTTGCAACTTTTATGTGAAGGGTTGATAAATGAATGCAGGGAGAGGTACAAGAAAGTGATTAAAACCAGCCTGCACAAAAGGAAATAATAACCTCCCTGATCTCTCAACATTTCCCCCCTCTGCCTCAGTTGGTTGGAGCGTTAACCCTTCTTGCTGTATACATTAGCGAGTGTGTGCATGCATGTTGTGCAAGAGTAATAAAGAAATAACCCTATACATCAGCTTGGCACTATGTCTTACAAAACACACAACCAGATATAATTTCCCAGGATGTCATGCTAAATTTTTATTGCTTTCAGTTTTCATTGTCAAGGTGCCATGTGGGGGAGAGGGGTGATATTTATTTATTTATTTGACTGTTTGTTTATTAAATTTGTATACCACCCTTCAACTGAAGAAGGGGAGGAGCAGGGTTCACAACATAAAAATATAAAAGCGTTACTTTTATTCACTTATCAAGTGAGTCTAGCTGGTTTTGTTCCATAGCTACTGGGTTATAGATTAAGATGTAAGGCTTTGGTATACAACACATTATAAATATATTGTGACAGCAGTTGGAATATTTTGAAATAGAATTGCAATGGTGGGAGTAAAATAGGAACCCTTCCACACACTTTGTGAATCAGTAGTGGTTCAGAGAAGCTGTTTCTACACATATAAAGTACAGTGGTACCTCGGGTTAAGAACTTAATTCGTTCTGGAGGTCTGCTCTTAACCTGAAACTGTTCTTAACCTGAGGTACCACTTAAGCTAATGGGGCCTCCCGCTGCTGTCACCGCGCAATTTCTGTTCTCATCCTGAAGCAAAGTTCTTAACCTGAGGTACTATTTCTGGATTAGCAGAGACTGTAACCTGAAGTGTCTGTAACCCGAGCTACCACTGTAGACCCTCCACACACCCCCAAACCAAATACATGTTATAAGGTTTCCCCAGGGCACTGCAAGGCTATCATTTTCCCTCAGAAAAATGAGCGAATGTATACCTTGCATCTCTGTACTCTATTCCTCTCTGTGGATTGAGCAAAAATCTCTGTATTTTTGTCTCTCGTTTGGTACATTCACACATTCACAATTATCTTGATTCCTGCTCGTTGGAGTATATTCATCTGAGTTGAGAGGGATGAATGGTTGTGCTGGACTGCCAGTATTCCTGAAGCATGATCTAAGAACCAGCCTTCGCTTCCATTCTGACCACACAATAATCCCATAATGAATGAGGGAGGGAAGGAAGGGGGGAGGAAGACTTGCATAAGTGGGCTTCAAAACTTGTGTGGTAAAGAGGTGGACAAGGATGGACCCTGACGATTCTGAGCCCCAGTGGTTCTGAAAATATTACTGGTGTCAGAGATTAATTTGAGCATGTCCTGTCATGGGATTTGTTAAGCATGTGACATAAGTGGCACTGATCCATGAAAGCTAAAATAAGGTGTGTCTTCCTCCATAATGAGTAACTCCAGCACCCTCCCATAAATCTAAGACTTGGAGGACAGTATTTGCAGAGCAGAAGATGTGTCCAAGCAGGCTTGAGTCCCAGAAGCTCCATTTTTAGTACTTAATTGCTGAGCAGTTGTTACGTCCCATGTTTTAAGCGTTCCAGAAAACATTTAAGAAACACCCCCTCCATCCCAAATCAAAAACACACTTTTATTTTCACTACGAACCTGTGAGGTAGGTTAGGCTGAGAAACAACAGCTAGCCCAAGCTCATGCAACAAGCTTTGAGATGAACACTGATTTGAGCCCAGTCTAAAAGCACAATCCAGTCTAACCCCAGAATCCTGTGCATACTTGAGAGCAAATCTCACTGTGTTCCTTGCAGCTTACTTCTAGGTAAGTGTGTATAGGATTGCAGCCTAAGACTTTCTGTATAAAGCTCCATTGAAGATAGTGGGCATGATCTGAGTAAACATAAATAGGAATGCACTGTCAAACCAAATCATAAACATGATATATTGGCTCTCTTAAAATAGTCCAGCCATCGGTTTCAAAGGGAGCTTGTGGTGTTGGATACTGAATGTTCCAATTGCCAAGGTTTTTGCATGTCACAGTGCCTATGGTCCTCAGACCATTTAATCTTCTAGACAAGCCGTCTGTCTCACTAACCTCAGCTTTGCTACTTCAGTTTGGAAAATGCAGCATGAGATTTCCATGCCAGATCAGCAGTCAGTCCTGAGAGAGGAAATGGGTGTTCCAAATGAGAATTAGCTTGTTTAAGAAATAGCCAGAGCTAGCTTTAAATCATGTGTCTGATTACAGAACAGATTTCAGAATTTTTGCTAACCTTCCAGCTCATGAGAGAGAATACAATGGAAATGGATTTTGACTCAACCGGACTTTCAAAGGTGTCGTTGTATGTTTGTTGAAATGCATGAATTAAAACTTTGCAAGGAATCAAAACTCCTGTTGGGAAATGTCAGGTTTTCCTGGCATGCAGAAAATTCATGAGCTTCAGAAATGGCAATCTTCATTTGGGGGTTTAATCCCTTTCGTATCATTCACTGAGCTGTTGTTACAAAGAAACGCACTTCCTCCCTGCTAGCAGCCGTTTTTTGTAGGCCTTCACCATACCCACTAAAAGGAAAGCGGTCACATAAATCCCTATTTCTGGGCATGCTCAAACTGGTCTCTTATTGTCAGACTAATTTATGGTACAGTGTTTGGTTGGTAATCTTGAAAAGGAACTGGATGTTGTTTGAAGGTCTGCAATTACAGGTGACCTGAATGCAAGCAGTGTGTGTGTGTGTGTGTGTGTGTGTGTGTGTGTGTGTGTGTGTGTGTAGAGGGAGGGAGGGAGGGAGACTAGACAGAAGCAAGGTGTTCCCTGTGTAGTTTATGATCTTCCTTCCTTACCCCCTCCACACACAAAAACCAGCTTGTCCTTCGTAACAGGATGAAAAACAATTTTCATTTGATGGCTCTAAATATCTGTTTATCCCACCAACATGTTTCTGAGCATGCCCAGTTAGAATGATTTAACACTCAGTTGATGACTATCAACAGAAGAACTTCATGTGAAAAGGTAGTCTGTCAAAGCTAATGGGCTCTTGTTTCAAAGGGATGTTGTGCGTACATTACTAGTGTGTGGAGAAGGTGCAGAAAGGCCTCAGCAGACATTAGGGATGGAGTGTTGTTGATGATGAAAAGGCACTTTGCTGGTGAGGGAATGGTGGGAGAGAAAGGGCTTATCTGTCTTTTTGATTAGAAATGCATGCTTCCTTTCATCATCTGAGCTGAAAAATTGGCTCCCGCTCTTGGTTTATGAAACCATTTTTCTTTTTCCTTTCTTCTCAGGTTTGCAAACCCTTTAATAAATTAGTTGCTCTGAGGTGCCAAGGTGTCAAAGCAACCTTAGAGGCTTTTCCCAAATGCATCTTTAATATTTTATAAGTATTTTAAATAGATTCATTTGGCTTGAACAATCTGATTTATTAATGCCAGTGGTCTGCCACAAAAAGCAAAGAGGGAGGGGGGAAAGGCCTTGCTACAAATTGGATTGTGTCACAAATTTTTAAGAGTCAAATCTCAACTTAAGAATGGATGTTCAGAAAGAGGAGGGGACAACCCATTCATATTACAGCATAGCTAAGTTTTTGGTGTGGGATGATGGAAACATTGGAGAAAATTGCCCAAGATGTGGGAGAATCCTGAGTCAAATTAAAACATGGCTCAAATGAGCATGCTTTTTATTGGTGCTTCTAGGGATGTTCTGAGCATGACTGACTTCGAAGTTCAGGAACAAACCAGAAGGGCTGTTAAAGTAAGACAAGTACAAAATGTAAGTGAAAAGCATATTATATTCTTATGAAAAGCTTAAGGCGTTCTTTCTACACCAGTTCACCTTTCAGTCACATTTGCACATCAAGCCCCAGTCCCAAAGAATGAATATGACATTCTGCTGTGTACCACCACTAAAGCAAAGAAGAGAATGGCCCAAAATTGACAAATTGACTTGAAATATATATTTTATTTGATAAACCATGACAACCAGAGATTCATGTTTTGCTTTGATCTTTGGTGCATTACATAGGCGACTTTTGCTGCCTGTACTTCACTGAATTCTCTTGGCACCTTTGATTAAAACAGAAAACAGCCAACTTAGTCACCGTGCAACCCTTGACACTTTCCTTTTAGTGTGGATAATAGATAGTGCCCAATGAAGAGAGCATGACTCAAGTAAGGACCTCAGTCAGTGGAAGATTGGACCAGCAGTTCCCCTAATACAGGGCCAGGGAACATGTAACCCCCCCCCCAAAGGCTGTTGGACTATAACTCCTTTCATCCCTTCCCATTAGGCATGCTGGCAGAGGCTGAAGGGACCTGATTCTCCACCCCGTTCTAATACCAGTTCTTGATGTTTCATAATGAAGGCAAAAGAGGGAGGAGTCACATGCTTCATAGGATCCCCTAAGTGAAGAGCTACAAGTGGAGATATCTTAAAATATTCACTCTGATTCTGATTCTGCTGATCCCACTAGGGCGGGTGGCACTGTGGTCTAAACCACTGAGCCTCTTGGGCCTGCCGATCGGAAGGTCGGCAGTTTGAATCCCTGTGATGGGGTGAGCTCCTGTTGCTCTGTCCCAGCTCCTGCCAACCTAGCAGTTCGAAAGCATGCCAATGCAAGTAGATAAATAGGTACTGCTGCGGCGGGAAGGTAAACGGCATTTCTGTGCGCTCTGGTTTCCGTCACGGTGTCCTGTTGCGCCAGAAGCGGTTTAGTCCTGCTGGCCACATGACGCGGAAAGCTGTCTATGGACAAACACCGGCTCCCTCGGCCTGAAAGTGAGATGAGCGCTGCAACCCCAGAGTCGCCTTTGACTGGACTTTACCTTTTACCTTTTACCTTGCTGTGCTAAATGGAACCCATTAGTAGCCTCCACATGGACCACTCCCACACCAAATGCAATGAATGCTAAGATGGCAACAACCTGGGTAAGGTAAAAAGGTAAAGGACCCCAGATGGTTAAGTTCATTCAAAGGTGACTATGGGGTGCAGCGCTCATCTCGCTTCAGGCCTAGGTAACCAGCGTTTGTCCACAGACAGCTTTCTGGGTTATGTGGCCAGCATGACTAAACTGCTTCTGGCGCATGGAGGACCATGGCGAGTGCCAGAGTGCACGGAAATGCCGTTTAGCTTCAGGAAGGAAAGGAAAGAGAAGCTAACATATACTCCTGCTACGTTAGAGCACACTCACAATCTCTAGATGTTCAAAACTCGTGAGCTAGGCTCTGCAAAAGAATTGGAAATGGCATCAATATATTCTTTTTAAAATGATATAGTTGCAAAATGGATTGTATGGACAGTTTTGTCTTTATGGTAATTCAAGGCTGACAACATTTGTTTGTTTGCAGCTGCTGTCTTCATGTTACCCCAAGCCTGAAGTTGCATACTGCCTGAGCTTCCTCAGCTGATGAGATGTGGCAATAAAATTTCAATGGTCAACAATGATATCTTAACTGCCCCAGTATGTTATCTAAACTACTCTGGGATATGATCTTAACTACAGCTTGGACCATTACAAAAGCTATAAGCAAACTTCCAGTAGTCAATTAGCTGTGCGGTTCCTTCAACAAAGATAGTTTAATGCAAGGCAATTGCAGTCCTTTCATAACCTTGATGGAGCCTGCAATCATAGCCAAGCCTCGCTAAATTCTCAGCCTGAAGATCAACAGGAATGGAAAATAACATTCAGGTTTAAGTTTATAACAATGTAGTTAAGCACCCTTGTTGATATCTCAAATTTTTAAGTAAAAGCATGAAAATGAAGGGTGATGCAAGATTACATTTAATACTGTTCTCAGAGCAAAAGAAATTCACAAAAGCTACATTTTTTTTTGCATATTTTAATATGCTTGTCCACACAGGCCTACAAAATCCACTCCAGTTTCCACTGCCTGTGTCAGTTGTTACATGCCTTGTGTGTTTCATTGCTCTGCAAACAAACCATTAACGACTGCTGAACCCATTGCTAGAGTTCTAAACAAAAGCTGAAAAGAATAGTTTGATCTCTTGAATATATTTGGCCATACATTATATGTGCGCAATGTTCTTTAGCTGAAAATAACAATTAGTAACAATAGTTTAAGGTTTGATTTTCGTGTTTCACAAGGGAACTAATTTGGGCTTGTGTCATTAGTGTAAGTCACTCTTCTAACGAACCAGATTTCTGTTGGAAATCATAGCTATGGCTTTGACAGCTTGAAATTCTGGCTTACATTTTTGAAAGCCCCCAAATTCCGTTGTAAAAAGTCAGCCAAGCTAAGATGCTTTGTTAGTTTTCTGCGTCTGTCAGACTCAACCCAGAGTCTGTCACACCTTTATCCCTGACTAGGGCTTTCCAGGAAATGTTTTCTTTATTATTCCTGTCTGTCACTTTGGCAACCCAAAAACCTGACATCCTGTATTTCCCATATCTAAATGCTAACCCCACATATTTATATAATAAAAAAAAACCCTTAAATTGATAGTTCATTTTTCTGGAACCAGGCTTTCTGGTTCCTTCTTCTTAGCTTTTTTCTCCATTTTCCCCAAGGCAAAAGTGAAGTCTGTCCATTGGGGAGGGGCACCCAAGGCTTTTAGCTCACTTATAATTAGGTAATAGTGTATCATTAATCTTGTTTTTTAAGTTGTATTTCAATCAACTTGTTTTTATTATTGGTTGTTAGCCGCCCTGAGCCCAGTCTTGGCTGGGGAGGGCAGGATATAAATAAAAATTATTATTATTATTATTATCATCATCATCATCATCATCACCTTCCCCCCCCCAAAAAAAACCCCAAAATGTTTTTCTAACTCATGATTTATTTCAAGCAGATATTGCAGATTTCTTTTGTAAAAAATAAACAATGAACATTTAAGAATTGCTCTATGAATAACAATCTAATTATATTATTCGTGTATTTCTCAATGGGCAGATGTGGCTGAGTCATTATATTGCACAACAAGCAACCGCAACAGTTACTGGCTATGTAATATGTGGAGAAAATGTATGATTTCTATGATTTCTTACGATCTGAAGCAAAATAAAGCTACCAGCTGCTGAAAGCGGTCTGGGTCTGGTCAGTGGAAAACTCTCGTATACCATGTAAGAGTTCTAAAATGGAAGAAAGTTAGGTTATAGATATAATGCTGAAAAATAAAATAAAAATATAGTGCAGTGTTAATACTGGATGTGAGGCTGAGAGAGAAAAGTCCTCAATGATCCTGCAATCTAGAATCACTGTATTGCTCTCATGCTGCAGGGCTGGGAATGATTTAGTGGGCCAAAACCTGAAGTATAGCCCAGTGTTACCCGCCATTCTCAGGCAGTTTTCCCCCCAACTTACTTTGTAAAACGTATATTGGCAAGAAAACTCAATTTTTTAATAGAAACACCTCTCTTCCTGTTTGTGTTCCATTTTTAACAATGACCAGACACAAGGCAGATTTACAGCCCAATCCTATGTGTTCCTTCTCAAAAGTAAATCTCATTTGAGCTCAGCTGAGCTCACTCCCAGGCAGGTGGGTATAGGACTGCAGCCTGAATACAGTTTAGGCCACCCATATAAAAACACTCAACAAGCAAAGAGGCTTAGAATGGGAGCTTTTTACAAATTATCTAAAAAGACAACGAAAGGAATTGGACTCCTTGGCAGGTTTTGAATAAACATACACAAATTTATTGGTAGATAGACAATGTAAGGATATGTATAATTTTATAACATGCAGAGAATAATATGTGCTGAGAAATCAGAGAGAGGAACTGAGGGAAGTCTCTGGGATGGGGAAGGGAGGGTTCAAAGGGGGTGGGAAAAGGGGGAAAAATAATGAATATGATATGTTTTGATAATTTGTTATGTTGAAATTGTTAATAAAAACATTTTATTAAAAAACAACAACAAAGAGGCTTGAATTACCTTTGTTGGGCAACGCTTATTTGAGTCTCTTCCCTCAGTTCCCTGATGAGGGGCTTCCTATCTGCTTCCTTTTTGCCTTTCTGAAGATGTGTTTTGGCGAGGGATGGGGGTAAAGTCAATTCAGCTTTCATTTAAAGGTGTATCTTTCAAGTTTGCACTTTCCAGAACACTATGAGAAATGAAACATAGCCAGCCTTCAGAATTCGTAATTATTAGAATTTTGCAAAACAGTTATCCAACCAAAGAAATGCATATATGAGGTGAAAGTGTGCACAAAAAGGTATATATATTGGGGGAAATGACATACAAAAATGCATTATATTAGCAGAAATCACCTGCAAATGTATACAATAGTCAAAATTGCATATGTGCTTATTGGGAAAAATCCACACTGAAATGCTGCATAATATTTGTGATGATTTATTGCAAAAAAATCATAAATTGATGCATAAATATGGAGACCAGAATTTAAGGCTAGAAAACTGAGAAACAGAGAACTGAGACTGATGGAACCTTCTGTCCCTAGTTTCTGTTAGGCCACAGCCAGCTCCCTTTCTAGATAGGCGGGTAGCTATCATAATAGTGTGTCTCTGTTTGTGGCCAGGTTTGCATATGCAACTAAACTGTCCAAGGTCATTGAAACAAAAAGGGGTTGTGAAGAGACCCAAAAGGACCTCCCCAAACTGAGTGAACGGGCAGTAAAATTCTGCATGACATGGAGAAGGGGGACTGAGAAGAAGAAGAAGTAGTTCTCCCTCTCATAGCACGAGAAGTCATGGATGTCCCAAGAAGCTGATTCAAGGCAGGTAAATGAAAGCAGTTCTTCATGCAGCACATGGTTCAACCATGAAATTTACTCCCACAAGAGACAGCGGCCAGGGGCAGCCTATCCCGTTTCACCAGCTGAGGCAAGGAGGGAATGATTGCCTCCTGCCCCCACCACTGCCACACCCCCACCACAACCTCCATCACTGCTGCATCCCGACTATAGCCGAACTCAGGGGGAACCGAGACGCGCCTCCAAGTGATGTTGCTCAGTTCCTCCGCCTGGGGGCAGGGAAGACAGGCTGCAAAGCCACTTGCCAGAACACCTCTCTCCCCACAGCAGAGGCCGTGGGACAAGAAGAGCACCGCCTCTTGCGCTTCCACTGCCTGAGGTGGGCAGGCTGGCTCTGGTGATAGCAGCTAAGTTGGGTGGCTTTAAGAGGATTAGACAAATCTAATCAATGATGGCTCTGCTCCTCCTGCGTGCTTAGAGGCAATGTGCTTCTACAGTGGTACCTTGGTTCTCAAACTTAATCCGTTCTGGAGATCTGTTCCAAAACCAAAGCGTTCCAAAACTAAGGCGTGCTTTCCCATAGAAAGTAATGCAAAACGGATTGATCTGTTCCAGCCTTTTAAAAACAACCTCTAAAATAGCAATTTAGCATGAATTTTAGTATCTAATGAGACCATTGATCCATAAAATGAAAGCAATAAACAATGTATTGTAGTCACACAACCAATTAGTAGCTGAACTGGGTTCCACACGGTCACAAAAACAAACAAAAAAAGAGCAGCAAAAACACAAAATAAATAGCAAAAACAGACCTCAGCGTAACACTCAAAACAGAAGTGTGGCACTCAAAACGGAGCACATTCAGCTTCCGGAAAAAGTTCGCAGACCAGAACACTTACTTCCGAGTTTGCAGTGTTTCGGTTCCAAGTTGTTTGAGTACCAAGGTGTTTGAGAACCAAGGTACCCACAAGGTATCTACCAAAGTACCACTGTATATGCTAGTTGCTGGAAAATGCAGGAGGGGGGCGTACTATGCACCTACTTGCCTGCTTTTCATAGGCATCCAGTTGGCCACTTGCAGCCCTGCAGGGTCAATAGCAATGTGTAGCACTTCTGGTGCTGGAGGAGACTCTTGAGAGTCCCATGGACTGCAAGAAGATCAGACCTCCCCATTCTTAAGGAAATCAGCCCTGAGTGCTCACTGGAAGGACAGATCCTGAAGCTGAGGCTCCAATACTTTGGCCACCTCATGAGAAGAGAAGACTCCCTGGAAAAGACCCTGATGTTGGGAAAGATGGAGGGCACAAGGAGAAGGGGACGACAGAGGACAAGATGGTTGGATGGTGTTCTCGAAGCTACCAGCGTGAGTTTGACCAAACTGCGGGAGGCAGTGGAAGACAGGAGTGCCTGGGGTGCTCTGGTCCAGGGGGTCACGAAGAGTTGGACACAACTAAATGACTAAACAACAACAACTTCTAGACTGTTTCTAATTTTGGATGGGATTTGCACACATTCCAAAAAATTCACGTTTCCACAATCATGGCAAGCTGCACAACTGAAGCTGATTTGCTGTTCTTGTGCAACAAATCCACTTCTCCAAAAGACTGGACTTATTGCAATAAGGAAAGGGACACGGAAACACACTGTGAAGTGGGGGGGTGATACTTGCTTCGAGGCAGCGTTGTCTAGCCTCCCCACAAACAGAGCAGAATGAATGCTTAAAAACTAGCTGGTATGACCCAACCTTTCTGAAAACAACCCAGGATGAATGCTCAGTAAACAGGCCATCTGGCAGCGATGTTGATCCTGCAAAGATCTGTAGAATATTCTTCTGGCCAGATAATCTGATCTATTAAGAAGCAGCTATTTGTATGAGACAGTATTTTCCCTTCTGTTAAAGTAGAGTGAATATTCATGTGTGCCTGTATTTCAACAAATTTCAACTGCAAGGAAAGGCCAGAGAGATGCATACATACATACAGTATATACATACACATACACACACCTGGACAGATGGTGAGGGTCACAGCTGTCTGTTAAACAATTCTTTAAAAATACAATGCCACAATATATTTATTCTGTTTTCCTTTACTGGGATATGTAATTTAAAACTCCCACCATCACAGCCTTGCTCTGTATAAAGTGCTGTCTAGGCCTGAAAATCTTTGCTGGAAGTCTTTTAGGAAACAAATGAACTGGCAAGGCACAGTATCTTAAAGGAAGCTATAAATGGGATAGGTCAAGGACTAGGCATGTAAGCGACAGGGAAAAAATCTTCCTTTTAGTTTATACAACTTCAGTTTCCACGTCCGTATGGACTCCAAATAAGGCATAGTAGCTTTTCCAAGCCGTGGGCCTGTACATTTTGCCTGACCTTATAATTCTCACAGTTCTAGACATTCCAAGGTAGAGAGAGGGTCATTCGGACAGAGCCGTAATTTCTAGTGCATATTTGCTTCCAAAGTATCTTTTGCATAGTTTCCCAGTGAGGTCATGTAACAGGCTTAGGGAATTTTAAATAGGTTATTTTTCAAGCTTGCCTACAAAGGACCTGTCAAACTTGACCACTTTGGACTTATCAAGTAAAAAGTGTGAGAACAAAAATGGTACACTGCAGTATATTAGCTTCCCAAAGCTACTACTAGCTGTCCCGAAACTGGCAGCGTGTTGGATTATAATGACCTACACGTCACCAGGTTATTGTGAAGCTTATGTAACACTTTGCACATTTTCAATAACTGTGCTGGTTCTTTTTATTATTAATTGTAACAGGGCTCATTATTTCCACAGGTTATTGTGTGGCCTCAAGATTTTCAGCAGTATTGTTTCCTGCTGCAATAGTGGCTGCAGCCTAAAGTCACTCCATTTAGGATTGCTTACCTAGGAGAGCAAACTCCCTCTACTCAGGACTTACTTCTACATAGATGCACAGGATTGTGATGCATAGCTGTGGTGAATGGGGGACCGGGAGGAAAGACAGAGCAGGAAAAGGAGCATGTCATGTGTGCATGGCCCATGGGATCATGGGTAGGGGAGCTTGGCTTTAGCAGCAAGGAATGGAAAAGGGGGAAGCCCAGCAAAGAGGAAGAAGGCAGGATGAAGGGCTGGAGCTGAGATGGCGCTAAAAGGTGCACAGGAACAAAAGAAGAAAGGACATAGTGGGCCATAAAAACCACTGACAGAGACAAGGATCCTGAGAGGGTCCTGTGGGTTCTAGAATGTTCTTCTCCTTACAGAAGGCATTGGTGCAACACCATAAAGTCCAGAAACTTTGATTTTTTTGGCTTGTTCAAGTGAAAGTTAAATACAATGGTACCTCGGGTTACATACGCTTCAGGTTACATACGCTTCAGGTTACAGACTCCGCTAACCCAGAAATAGTACCTCGGGTTAAGAACTTTGCTTCAGGATAAGAACAGAAATCGTGCTCCGGCAACACGGTGGCAGCAGGAGGCCCCATTAGCTAAAGTGGTGCTTCAGGTTAAGAATAGTTTCAGGTTAAGACCGGACCTCCCGAACGAATTAAGTTCTTAACCCAAGGTACCACTGTAGATGGGAAACAAGAGACACAGCCTTTTCTTTTAATCAGAGAGCCCAAATTTACTTCCTCTCTGATAGAAAAGAATAAAACCTGTAAAACAAACAAACACAGATTTTCACGTGATACTTTGTAAAAAGGTAAACGTTACTTTGTAACTGACATGGTCGATGAAATATTAGATAAAGAGCTCTGTGTCCACGTGGGTCTTCCGCTGCCACCACACGATTTCTGTTCTCATCCTGAGGTAAAGTTTTTAACCCGAGGTACTACTTCCGGGTTAGTGGAGTCTGTAACCCAAAGTGTTTGTAACCTGAGATGTTTGTAACCCGAGGTACCACTGTACCTTGGCATTATTGTTGTTGTTTAGTTGTTTAGTTGTGTCCGCCTCTTCATGACCCCCTGGACCAGAGCACGCCAGGCACTCCTGTCTTCCACTGCCTCCCGCAGTTTGGTCAAACTCATGCTGGTAGCTTTGAGAACACTGTCCAACCATCTCGTCCTCTGTCGTCCCCTTCTCCTTGTACTTTGGCATACCCTTCAACATTCCTC
The DNA here is from genome assembly GCF_964106645.2 of Podarcis pityusensis. Lineage (NCBI taxonomy): Eukaryota > Metazoa > Chordata > Lepidosauria > Squamata > Lacertidae > Podarcis > Podarcis pityusensis. The sequence continues at coordinate 6,584,704 of NC_138026.1, read as the reverse complement.
AGAAAAATAGGGACATTACATTCTACATCGGTATCCCTGCCTGAGCACTTCCTCCTGGTCTAGTACAAAAGTTATTAGAGGAAACAAACAAAACTGCAGTATTTTAAGCACAGGAATCGTTGAATTTATGTACTGCATTTGGGGCAACGATTGTACAGTATGGCATGGGGCATCCCAATGTTTATTTTGGGGTCCAGGGTATATAATCTTTTGACTTGGGGGATACAAAAACTTCTCTTTTTTTAGGGTCTCAAACTTCTGAGCAAGTTAGGAATGTGTAAGCAACTTCATCACCCTGGTACTGTAGTGAGTCTTGGATAGATCGGCTGCACAACCCCCACCCCATTGCCTCCCCAGCTGCCCTGGGACTCCTCTTCACCCAAATGCACAAAATGAGGAAACTCATCAGATTTCAGAAGGCACCACCAATTCGCCTCATGGGACAGATCAATGTCTTTCCCCTGTCCACATGAGAAGCGAGGCAGGAAGGGGCTTTGGAGGGAGGTGTTTTTGCTCTAGAGCAGTGTTCCCCAACCTTGGGCCTCCAGCTGTTTTTGGACTACAACTCCCATCATCCCTCGCTAGCAAGACCAGTGGTCAAGGATGATGGGAATTGTAGTCCAAAAACAGCTGGAGGCCCAAGGTTGAGGAACACTGCTCTAGAGGACCCTTCCCCATCTCCCAAAATCCCCTTCCTCTCTAGGAATCTAGCCCGGTTCATTTTGAGCAATACAGAGAGCCAAGTTGCAGAATCAGATCTCTGCATCTTTCTCAAAGCAGGCGCCAAAGAGGAAACACCTGCTATGCATGCAGGTGGTAATGGCTTGGTGTCATTTCAGGTTCCCAAATGAAACTGGCAATGAAAGGTGAGGCAGCAATGCAAAGAAATTGGGCAGGTTCTGTGGCGATCACACAGGGTCCCCAGACATTTCACCATCTATTGATCCCTGTGCCACCACTTTATTTCTTGCTGCCACCACCCAGGCCCTACCTGGTACAATACTGAGTCCAGTTAGGGTTAAATTGGAACATAAACTTCTGTTTAATTATTGCAGTTTAACAAGCGTGTGGTTTCATAAACGGTCTCAGTCAATTACAATCATGGGGTGCCTATCCAGACCTATAACTTCCGCTATCTGCTCTCACTCACTAAACCACCTCTCAGATATTTACTTGTCTTCCTAGCTCCTAACTGTTCCTGACTCAGCTTATTTCGCTACACTCACTCAACCTGCCCACAGACTCTATCCCAATTCACTCCCACTCCAACCAACCTCCCAACGAACTCCTCCTTCGACCCTCCCAGAGCTGCTTTTATAGTCCCTCTGACTCCACCCCCCGGGTTCTGATTGGGTAACCAATAGTTAAACAGGTGTTTAACTATTTCACCTCCAGCACTCTCATATGTTAACGTCACAGGGACCTAAGAGGTTTGGACACAAAGCAGACCCTCTTCTTTGTGCACAATGTTTCTGACCCTCTTAGAGAGCCAGTGTGGTGTAGTGGTTAAGAGCGGTGGACTCGTAATCTGGTGAACCGGGTTCGTGTCTCCGCTCCTCCACATGCAGCTGCTGGGTGACCTTGGGCCAGTCACACTTCTCTGAAGTCTCTCAGCCCCACTCACTTCACAGAGTGTTTGTTGTGGGGGAGGAATGGAAAGGAGAATGTTAGCAGCTTTGTGACTCCTTTGGGTAGTGATAAAGCAGGATATCAAATCCAAACTCTTCTTCTTCTCTTCTTGTAGCCGCCCAGAGTTGCTGGGGAAACTCAGCCAGGTGGGCAGGGTATAAATAAATTTATTTTTATTATTATTATTATTATTATTATTATTATTATTGCGTGCAAATGGGAACCTGAAGTCGGGTACTGCTTCCCTCTTTCCCTGGCCAGGAGATGGAAGGAGCAATGAATGAAAAAGTGGAGAAAGATTTGAGAGGGATGGGTTGAGGCAGATGGGAGGAAAGACTTGAATTTGAGAATTCAGGACTCCGCATGACAAAGTGAGAAGTCGTGATGGCTTAAGAGTTTTTATGACGGTCCTGGGGTTTTCATGGAAATTGGAGACTATGCCTTAGTATTTCAGAACATGTCTTTGAGGTCTGTTAAATTCCAGAATATAGTTCTGATTTCAGAAGGCATAATGAAACTCCTGTCTTGTTATGCCATGAGGCCTAGGAACTTTATTTTGTTCGAATGAAAGCTGAACATCTGCAACAACCTTGCAGAAACCTTGGAGGTCTGCTTGGAACGTCGGTCCCTTTCACTTATTCACCCCTGTTCAAACACATCTTTGTGAAACTTTAAATAAAATGTGTTAAAGAACGTCCAATGTATTTTAACTAGCAGACGGTAATTTACTAAATTAGTTTGAGCTGTTTGGGGTCAAAGGATGTAAGTTTAAGATAAAAGAAGACATTTGTTAGAAGAATGCTTGGCGGTATTTTTTGATGGGGAACAGGTGGAAGGGACTTCTCTTTGAGGTGATAGAGTTCAGCAGTGTTAAATATATTTAAGCAATAATTGGATAAATACGTATAATTTGAAAAATCTAAAAAGGTTGCCTTTTTAAAGAATCCGGCCTAGTTCAAACAGAAATGCTTCTTGCTCATGTCTTGCATAGCCGTACTGCTACATTTTCACATACAGATGAGATGAGGGCATTGAACAATTGTGATTATTAGCTAGCAGCAGTTTCCAGGAGAGGGGGCTACTGTTTGACTCTCAAGGATTATTAAAATTGCTATGGCAATAGTGAAAGCAAAGCCCTCACTCACATTTGTACACACAAGTGCACTTGGGGACAGCTTGCAATGACTCATATAAACAAGAACAAGTACTGACAAAATCCAAAGACAGAATATAGCTTTTAGCAGATAGTCACTATCTCTCAGCTTAGCCTGCCTCACAATGTTGTTGTAAAGATACAATGGGGAGGAGGAACCATGGAGTCTGCTTTGGGCTCCGTGGAGGAAAGGAGTACTTGAAAAAAGTATTTTGGGGTTTATTTTCTAATGGATGGGCCCAGTATTTATTCAGAAAGCAATATAGAATCAGGACAATGAGGCGTGCCTGCGCTTGTCCCAGACCTTTGTCAGTCTCTTTATCTGAATTTAGGTCCAAAAGACCAAGGAAAAGTGTGGCTGCATGAAGAGTAAGTTGTGAGCAAACACAATTTGTGACACTGCACAACATTGTTGCTGAATGCTGATCACTGTAGGCACATCTGTGAAGGCGTTAGCCTTATCTACCAGCTTTGCGGAACCTGAGCTAACTTGAGGTAGCCTTAGCTGTGATCTTAAACTGGCAGGTTTTTAAATCATTGAATTGCCCTATTTTTGAGGGAAGTAGGGTGTATTAAAATGCTAGTATCTGCTAAACATGAAAGTAATTGTTTTATACAGTCAATTATGTTGACTATAAATGGTAGTTTTCAGTTATATATACACTTCCATTCCTACTCTAAACTGCATTTGCAAATTATTCTATGATTTCTATGTTGAGATTCCTGAATTCCAGGGTGGACTTCGAGGTCCCTTCCACTTCTACAGTTCTAGGATTCTTGTATTCTAACTTGCTGTGAAGGATACAGACTGAGGACTCCTCCAGATGGTCTACTGTTCAGCATTCGTGGTGATTTGCTTAAACAAAGCTTACATGATAGATCTAGTCTTTATTGAGCATTCGTTCTGATTTGCTTGTTTACACCTCTTCCTCAAAATCATTCATTAATCCCACACTTTTCCGTGCATATCCCCCTTCACTTTCCTAATTGCAAAAGTTCTCTCTTTTTTTAGTAGATTGGTTGTGCTAGGGTGACAGAGCACTTCAGTGATGCCAACCTAAAGTTATCATAAGCAACATCTTAGTACACCATCTAGCAATTTTTTCACTTTCTAAATCATTCAGTCACTATCTGTGTTGTCTTATTCACACATGCAAATTTGAAATTTGAAGTTGACGTCATCCAAGTGATGAACACTTTATGCTGCACACTGACTGCCCTGAAATCTGATATTATGAAGATGAATGTAGAAATATTCTAAACAAATGTGTTTGTGTGTACTGACTATTACTCACACCTTGATCCTAAACATATTTATACAGAATCAAGTTCCGTTCACTTAAATAAAGCAGAAGAATGTGCCTTTTAAGTATGATGTGACTATGAATCATCTAAGTAGAGACCACCAGGTCACTTCTGTGTTCAGATTTGAACTTCGCACACGGTTGGATACTAATAAATATTAACTAGCAGTAAAGTGTCAGCAGCACAGTGATTTGCACAACATTATGGGTCATTTATCTTCTCATACTAAGATTCTTCCCTTTTGCATCTTAATTCCTCAGTTAACTATTATGGGTCACTTACTATTGGTTTACCAGAAAACTGTGTTCAGCATTATTACTTATTGGTCATAATCAATTAGGGAAGTTTCTAAGACCTTGGCAGTTTTTACATAAATACCCTGGCAAAGTTCACCTCCTATGATTTTTGACAATTAAATTGTTCTGTCACTTTGGGACTCTCATTAATCTCAACTTGTCATCCTTGTTTATGCAGGTTATAATGGGCTGTGTGTGTAAGTAAAACGAGATGCTTAAAAGTCCTTGGGTGTTTTAACTCCTTGGTGGAAGTACAAGTGAAAAGGTTGCATAGAAGGTGGCCAGTTTTGGGGGGAGGGGGAGCGGCTTGTTTTCTTTTCCTAAAAGAAAGAATACTTTGAAAATGATTACATCTTCTGAAATCCCATCCTTAAATAACATGTACAACTGAAATACAGTGGTACCTCAGGTTACAAACTCTTCAGGTTACAGACTCCGCTAACCCAGAAATAGTACCTCGGGTTAAGAATTTTGTTTCAGGATGAGAATGGAAATTGTGCTCCGGTGGTGCAGCAGCAGTGGGTGGCCCCATAGCTAAAGTGGTGCTTCAGGTTAAGAACAGTTTCAGGTTAAGAACAGACCTCCAGAAGGAATTAAGTTCTTAACCCAAGGTACCACTGTAAATGGAAAACAAGAGACACAGCCTTTTCTTTTAATCAGAGAGCCCAAATTTACTTCCTCTTTGATAGAAAAGAATAAAACCTGTAAAACAAACAAACACAGATTTTCACGTGATACTTTGTAAAAAGGTAAATGTTACTTTGTAACTGACATGGTTAATGAAATATTAGATAAAGAGCTCTGTGTCCACGTGGGTCTTAAGCCTTTCTGAGTTCCAACATTCTCATAGAACAGGCTTGCCCAAACTCTGACCCACCAACCAACACAGCACAGCAGCCATGTTTGGTGTTGACCAGGACTTTAGAAAACTCGGTTCTTGCTGCTTCCTGGGACCCCAAAAGCCACTGGAGATCATCAGGTCACTGTCACAAACTGCAAAGGCCTCTCGCAGATGAAAGCTGAATCAGTGGGGGTTGGGGGGAAGTGAGATTCAAACTTTAGTTTCAGGCATGTTTGCTATGGGACTAATGGTGTTACAGCATTTTGCTCAGCAGACTATTGTCCCCGTTGAAGTATCGTAAAAGAAATACAACCAATGCAAGCTCAGATCTAGTCTGACACTCTATGGGAATATTCCTAAAGAGCTCTGATTAATTCATAGCCCCCAAAGCGAGCTAGTAAATATTGTCTCTCGTTTTCTTCTCTCCACTTTTTAAACATTTGATTTCAGTATTTTTAACATTTGCTTTGCCACTTGAGTGACTTGCTACGTACAGGACTACCACCCAAAAGGATAAAAAGGTAAAGGGACCCCTGACCACTAGGTCCAGTCGTGACCGACTCTGGGGTTGCGACACTCATCTCGCTTTACTAGCCGAGGGAGCCGGCGTACAGCTTCTGGGTCATGTGGCCAGCATGACTAAGCCGCTTCTGGCAAACCAGAGCAGTGCACGGAAACGCCGTTTACCTTCCCGCCGGAGCGGTACCTATTTATCTACTTGCACTTTGATGTGCTTTCGAACTGCTAGGTTGGCAGGAGCAGGGACCAAGCAATCGGAGCTCACCCCGTCGCAGGGATTCGAACCATCGGCCTTCTGATCGGCAAGTCCTAGGCTCTGTGGTTTAACCCACAGCACCACCTGCGTCCCAAACCAAAAAGGTAGATTGATCTAAATCTATTATTTAAATCAGCGGGGGGGGGGGGGGAACCAATTTCAATCACAGATTTTAACCAAGTTTCCAAGTAAGTTTCATTGCATACTTACTTTTTTACTTTCAGAGGGAAAGATTTTAAAATAGGAGCTCCGAAAGTGTGGTCTACAGACCACCAATAACTTCTGAGCTTTTTTCAACTAGTCTGCAGTGGCGACAATTCTCTTTTCTGGTTATCATTCATTTCTCAAAATTCTTTTTGTTGATTCTTTTATTTCTTACTGACTTATTGTATTAAGATTTGAATTCCATATAATTTTAAAACATACTTTCGCATCCAGCACAAAGCGTGTTCTCCCTCATGGAGAACACGTGTTGCGGTGGGGTCTGCCAAGCCACCCCTCTGTTGCCAGGCAAGATTCCTATGGAAGCCTGTGGCAACAATTGGATGGCTGGGTTGCTGGGGTAAATTCTATGTTGCAATTTGGTGGGAGGGATTGGGTGTTTTAAATCGTGTGCACGCAGCTTTGAGCTTTCTCTTTCGTTGCGTGCACCGGATCACCCGCCCTAATTTTAGGGGGGTTGCGTTGACCTTGCTATGCCTGTCACGGGGTCGTCTGCCCTTGGGGCAGGGCCTAGTAGGAATTTTGTCCATCTGGCCGATTGGCTGGGCCATTTGGTTTTTGCCTACTGCGTAGCAAATCGTCACAACTTGTAAGGTTGTGGTTAGGCATTGGTTATCAATTGGTTGGAGGAGGGGTTAGGATTGGGTGGGCCTGCCCCTACAAGGTTGCTGCAGAAAGGGAATTCCGTTAAAGGAATCCAGGGGCTTGCCATTTTCTCGTCCAAATCCCTGGAATGGGGCTAGGGCCAGCAAGCCCCAGGGAGCATGTGGGGAGAGGTGAGGGTCTGTGCCTCAGCTCCAATTCTCCCCAATATTGTTTTCCCTTACTGACTTTTGTTGGTGTCCAGAAGTGAGTTCTGTCCCCAGGTGGGGGGGGGGGACAGATAGTCTTAACCAATGTCTAAGCAACCACTCACATTTATGTATTTCAGTAAAGTTGTGGCCAAAATCCTTAAATAAAAATTATGTGTGTGTTGTGAGTTATTTAAGGGGTGGTTTTGGGGACCTCAACACGCAACACAACTTCAAAGCAACAGGCAGAAAAATATTTAAGACACCTGCAAAAACCTTCAGTCATTTTCAAGTTTTCTGCAGGCGAGTTTGGGAACCCCAGTTTGAAACATTTCCACATAGCTGTACCTCCAGCATTTCAAATTGATCTCCAAATCCCATCAGCCCTGCCAGTATGGGCAATGGACAGGAATGGTGGGAGTTGCAGTTTAACAGCATCTGAAGAACCACAGGCTTTGCCATATAGTCCTTTTAATGACCAACTGCTATGACAGTTTATGAGGCTCTTGGGAATTTAGGAACCTGGACACTGGGCTTTATGTTGTTGTTCTTCTCTTCTTTCTTCCAGTGCTGATCCTTTCTGCTTCACTTTGTCTTGATCGAGCGAGACTCTCACAAAAACAAAAGAGCAAACAACAAATGAAATGCCTGTGACTTGCAGGTAAACATTAAGGTTCAGTTGTTTCTGGGAAAACTAGAGCAGTTTATTTTTATCGGGTGAAAACAAAAAGCCTGCGTTTGGTAAGTACACTGTAAAACTTCATATTTGAGAAAGGATCAGTTTGGTCCTGCAGGAAAGCAGTGCATTTCATAGATTCCTCTTAGAGATGAACTGCAAAGCTAACATGCTTATATACAAATTATTTAATATTAACCTAGCTATTATTTAGGAGAAATTCGGTATTTACATTTTTAAAACATCAAATTAAATGTTTTTAAAATCCATTTTAATATATTTTCTTGCATCATCATTTTTTTTTAAAAAAAATCTACCCAGCAAGCTAAACTGCAACAGGTTAAACCACAGAATTTGTGGCCAAATTGTTAATTTACTTGTTATTGGACTGAGCTGTGATTCCCTTCCACATTAGGCAAGTAGAGTGTTGTTGTGTTTTTGTTTTTAAAAAAATGTTTAGGGGTACTGTCATTTTCCTACTCATACTGCCCCTCATTGAGGCCAAACTTAGATTCACAAAATGTTTAGGGGTACGCGTACCCCTGCGTACCCCCAGAAAAAAGCACTGGGCAACTATATGTGCGTGTAGCTATAATGGGAGGACATGGGCTAGGCTGATGTACGTAGTTGCTTTCTGGGGTATACAGAGATTACCTAAAGTTGACAGTTCCATAATCACCAATATCCCTTTATGTAAATGAACTGTTCCCAGGTCTGGCCTAATTGTCCCATTCTGCATTTTATAGATTTCAAAGATAAGGTTTCAACTTGGGATTTTCTAATTTGGTGGCACAGTCTTTTAGTCCCTTTGCTATTTGAGCGTGGCTCAGTTTATTCCCCCTGTGCATCTCTATTAAAATGACACCTGATTCAAGCTCTAGGCCACATATTTCTATGCTGCCCAGTTCAAAATGTTGAACAGCCTCAGCCGAGAGTAAATGAGTGAGGGAGACAAAAAATTCTGGAAGGGGTCATCTGGTAGACTGGTCAGAACTGAGGGGTGCTACCTTTGAATCTTTAATATATAGTAGCCTTCATCCCATTAAAATGTCTGATAATTCAGCTGCAAGGTATATAATAGCAAAGCTGCTGTATTGGTTGAGTCCTTGTATAAATTGCAAAGCAAATTTCAAAAGATCAGCTCTAATATTCCGTGCTTGGATACATCATATAGGATTATTTACTTCTTCCCATAACTGACGTATACAAAACCAGGAGCAGCTCATTGAATTAACCAAAAAGCTAAAAGAACTAGATGAACGCTAACCTAATAAAACCCACCCACATCCAATTTTGCTGCTATGATAATAAAGTTAGATATGAAATTAAGAAAACCTACAGTCCTAAATCTAAGCCTATTGCATCATGGATTCTGTAAACTGGCTGTGCCCTACAATCTGTGGTGAGAGAGAGAGAGAGAGGGAGAGAGAGAGAAAGAGAGAGAGAGAGAGAGAGAGAGAGAGAGAGAAGAAACCTCTTATTCTGTTCTACGAGCTGCTTTGGGATGACTTTATTTATTCCAAAACATTTCTACACCACTTAATATTTAAAATCTCTAAGCAGTCCACAAAAATACAGACAAAAACTGTGGGATAGCATCGTTTAAAAAATAAACAAAGGTAAAAACAGAAATGTATAACGGGCAAATCTTATGGGTCAGGGAAAGGCTGGACAAAACGTTATACGCCCTTACATGACATACAGTTCTGGTAAGTGTGCATTATTATTTTTTTATAATGATATTTATTAAGAATTTTAAGATTACAGAAAGATAAAGAGAAAAAGAAGAAAAAAACAAGGAAAAAACAAACAACAATCAAACAATACAAGTCGATAGAAATCAAAAGCAAAAAGCAAAAAACAAAACACATAACACATCAATCAAAATCAAAAAACAAGAATAAACCACAAAAGTTTAAAAACAGTTCCAGTGCTCCCAAATCCTTAACTGTCGTTACCTTATTTCATCGACCTCCTCACCCCTCCCTTTTTTGTATTCTAGTTATTGATTATCACAGCAAATCCTTCCCATTTTTCATAATATTCTGTCATTAAATTACCTTAATCTATTTTAACCTTATCTTGCAATAAAAAACCCTAAAACTTGAAACTTGAGTCTTATCTATACCAATTTCTCATAACCATAACATATTCTTGCATAATTCTTTTTAACATTTCTGCTAAAGCCAAATAATTTCGTTCCAACATTTTTCTAATACTCATTAATTTTAGAAAACATTCCTCAATAAAATTTTTGAAACTTTCTCCAATCTTCTCCAACGTCTCTTCCTCCTGGCCTCGGGTTTTGTCAGTCCTTTCTATCCCATCCATCTAGTTCATTAACCTGGTAACCTTATGTCCGAGGCCCTTAAGTCTCTTCCATGTCCCTTCCGCAGATCTTCTTCATATTTATACCTGTACTTTACTTTGTCTTCTGCTCCTTTCACTCGTGGAGACTCCAGCTTGACAGTATTTTTGTCCCTTCTCGACAGATCAGCCCCTTTTCCATAGTCCACACTAAACTCCATGTGGTATTTAAAAACATGTTTCAAAGTCCCTCCAAAATTGAGGACCCCCACAACTCCAAACTCCTCCCAGCCCAACACCAGACTTGAAAAGTCAAAACATCCCTGCATAGGGGGGTCTATCCAGCCCCCATCTCCAAACCAATCAAGACTCTATCTCTCCAAATCTGGCTTTTTCCAGGTTCATTCGTCAGGTCCAACCACTCATGTTCCTTCTGGGCCACGGTTCCCTCCATCTCTGCCTCCCGGGGTCCAGCCACAACCTCCTCCTTCATCTGATCTGTCAGAGCACACTCCTGAACTGATTCCTGAGTGGGTTTTATATAGGTACCCACTACCTGTTCAAAATTTCTGATCGCAACAGTCATCAAATCCGTCTTCTCATGTAACTGTTCCAATAAAGCACTTGTTTTACAGAAAACACGCACCAGAGCCTCTGAGTACATTGTTATACAAGGTCAGAAGTCTATTCCCACAGTCTTAATCAGTTGCAGCTGCGAAGCTCCCCAGTTCAAGTTTAATAACAATTTCACAAGCTCCCTCTAGGGGAAGAACTTCTCTTTGTATCCAACTCTTTTCTTTTTTTTATAACAGCAGATCTAACAACAAAGTTTCCTTTTTTCAGATATTTTGTCAATATTTGTTCCTTTAAAGTGCGAAAGATGACAATGGAATCACTATGTTTCTCTTCTTTTAACTATCTGTCAAAAACATTTGTCTATAGTCAATGAACTTCCCAAAAACGTCTGTCCTGACCCCCCGCTCCCAGGTTCAAGACGGTGGAAAATTACTTTTCTTACACTCTCTTCTGCAGGTTTAAACAATCCGGAAAAATCCCCCCTCTTCTCCTGCTTCCGAAGGGGGTTCAGTAATTTTAGATGATGAAAGTTGATCCTTTACAAACGATTTTCTATACTCTAGTTTGCCATGTCTTTGCTTTAATCTATCTACAAGAAACAGAAGGCTGACTTCCTGTTTAGACCTTCCCGTTTCAGTGCCAAATTAAGAGGAATTTCTTAATCCAATTTTCCGTTCTACTCACAGATCGTTGTTTAAAGTCCAATTGTCCAAATTTGATCTGCTCACGGGTAGTTGTTTTTGTAGCCAAATTGTCCCAGGAAAAGGGTAGCGCTCTCCGGCAACAGCTGTGCGGCTTCGCTCCACGGAAGAAGCAGTTGACTCTCAGCACCGTGCCACAAACCCCTCTTTGCTCCGGAGCCCGTAGTTGGGTTCCTTTACGAATTGGGGGGGCGCACAAGGTGCCCGCCGAGTCCCATGGTCACAGGCTTCATCCGCCGGGGTTTTTTTTAAAGGGTCCCCGCTTCGCCGTAGCGGAACAGACCCGTTTCCCGTTGAGCCAGTCCCTCCGGATCAGAGGGAATCTGCCATTACCGATGGCGCCACCCCGGAAGTCGCTGGTAAGTGTGCATCTTATATCTGTGCAAATTCCATGCAAGATGCAACATTCAGAGTTGCATCACACTGGTCCAAGCAAGTTGTATTTCCAGCTTTGCTGTGGATATTGATGGTGATGGCAGTTAAAAGAAGCAATAAAAAGTAGTCGTAGCCCTTGCAGAAGCAGCAACAGCACTGTATCCTCTGTTAAACATATCTTTTAGGCCTCACATTCAGTGGAACAAACTTTCTACGGAGACAATCTTATCCATAGCAATCACTGTACTAATCTATAGTCTCATAATTATCCATAAGTATTTTTACTTATTAAAATGATAATTTAAAGAAATATATTTAGAGGTTCTGGAGATTACATTCCCAGACAGTTGTGTGTGTGTGTGTGTGTGTGTGTGTGTGTGTGTGTGTGTGATGAAACTACTAGTTGAATGTGTCTCCTGAAAACTGAAGCTCATAAACAGGCGCCTTTCACATATTCTGTATAGAGTGCATGGAACACATCTCACGTTATAATGCAGACATCTTAACTTTAAATGAGATGAAAACAAACATAAAATTAGCACTGTAGGGAACCCCTAGTCACTCAATTTATTCTGGGTTTAACACCTTATTTTATATATCCTCCTACATAAACAGTTTTTATATTAGCCCTTGATAGGGTGCCTTCCAAGAATTAAATGTTGAGTTGTTTAAAAGCACTAATTAGCAGCCTGAATACAAAGGGGAGCACATTTATTAGTAAAATCTTGTAAACCAAGAATACCCTATGGGCTTAGTCGGTGTGTGCCTGTGAAGTAACTCAATAAAAATATTATATTGTTAATCACAAAACCTTCCAGGAAAATAATCAATCTGGAAAGAACTATAAACTATACTTTTCAAAACAAAGGATGGAAAGCGACAGTCCACATGAAAGCTAAACAATAAAATCCCCACGAAGCGTAAACTCATTTCTCAATGCAGGCACATTTTATACTCAAGGTTTAAGGGTTCTGCAACATTATATGCATACACCAATGGACACATGTTAATTGTGTTTAGTTTCACCAGGACCAGCAACACATTTATTAAATTAACACTTTATTCCTTTCAATCATGTCTTAACAATGTCAAGGCCTTCAAAATATCCTTAGAAAAGATTATGGTAAATAAAAAGAAATGCCTCTGTACTTTCTTCCTCAGTCATTTATGCTCCAAATGCATTTAGTTTACAAAACTCTAGAAATGTTTGTTGTTGTTATTGTTGTTGTTGTTGTTCTTTAAAAAACAACCTGGGTGTTTTTAACATTAAAAACGGCAGGGCCATCATTTTCATCTAACTTGATCAGACTAATTTTATTTGTGGCAGTGTTTTTGCTGTTGTCTAGCACTTTTCACTTTGGCTGATCGCCAAAGAATTGATGCTTTTGAATTATGGTGCTGGAGGAGATTCTTGAGAGTCCCATGGACTGCAAGAAGATCAGACCTATCCATTCTGAAGGAAATCAGCCCTGAGTGCTCACTGGAAGGACAGATCCTGAAGCTGAGGCTCAAATACTTTGGCCACCTCATGAGAAGAGAAGACTCCCTGGAAAAGACCCTGATGCTGGGAAAGATGGAGGGCACAAGGAGAAGGGGACGACAGAGGACGAGATGGTTGGACAGTGTTCTCAAAGCTACCAGCATGAGTTTGACCAAACTGCGGGAGGCAGTGGAAGACAGGAGTGCCTGGCGTGCTCTGGTCCATGGGGTCACGAAGAGTCGGACACGACTAAACGACCAAACAACAACAAGCACTTTTCATATATTTTGTGTTACCGGCTAATATGTTCCATGCATATCTGTGAGTGTCATAGAAACTGAACCAATTCCTATTAAGGAAACAAAATTCATTTTCTTCAGTGAATTATAGTTCAGAAGATGTGAGAGGCGAAATGGTATGTGTATGAAGGGGGAAAGGAGTTCTTTCTCATTGTGCACATGAGGGACTTGTTCCTGCAGATCACAGAGTTCCACATGCAGACATACATATCCAGGGCACAATCCTTGGGAACGTCTCACACCAGGGACTTGCACAAAGAGAAAAGATCTACCATATATGAGAAGCCTGTTGCTCCATGGAGAAGCAGATCTGTGGACTCTAGCCAAAACATTAAGCACCTCAAAATTTACATGCCATTAAAAATAACAATACCACATCATAACCACATTCCAGCCATACAAGCATCGCTGGTGCAAACCCCATGGAAATCAACTGCACAAAAGTGGTGGTTAGCAGAAGCCATCCAGCAAAGGAGGCTGTTGCTAATAAATGGGACTTATGCACCTCCTTTTTCTCTGGGTTGGACCCTGTGATTTCCATGGCACGTCAGACTAGAAGTTGTTGTTATTTAGTCGTTTAGTCGTGTCCGACTCTTCATGACCCCATGGACCAGAGCACGCCAGGCACTCCTGTCTTCCACTGCCTCCCACAGTTTGGTCAAACTCATGCTGGTAGCTTCAAGAACACTATCCAACTATCTTGTCCTCTGTTGTCCCCTTCTCCTTGTGCCCTCCATCTTTCCCAACATCAGGGTCTTTTCCTTGGGAGTCTTATCTTCTCATGAGGTGGCCAAAGTATTGGAGCCTCAGCTTCACGATCTGTCCTTCCAGTGAGCACTCAGGGCTGATTTCCTTAAGGATGGATAGGTCTGATCTTCTTGCAGTCCATGGGACTCTCAAGAGTCTCCTCCAGCACCATAATTCAGACTAGAAGTAAGTGCTATTGAATGCAATGGAGCTTGCTCTCAAGTAAATGGAGTTGGTGGGACTTAGTTGGCAGACCCTCCAAGTGTCCCTATTTTCCAGTAGTGTTCCTGACTTAGAGAAGTCATCCCAGTTTCTAATTTGATCCCAGCATGTCCCACCTTTCCTTAAAAACATAAAGGTAAAGGACCCCTGACAGTTAAGTCCAGTCGTGAATGACTCTGGGGTTGTGGCACTCATCTCGCTTTACAGGCTGAGGGAGCCGGCATTTGTCCGCAGACAGTTTTTCCGGGTCATGTGGCCAGCAGGACTAAGCCGCTTCTGGTGCAACGGAACACCGAAACCAGAGCAGCACACGGAAATGCCGTTTACCTTCCGCTGGAGTGGCACCTATGTATCTACTTGCACTTTGAGGTGCTTTCGAACTGCTAGTTTGGCAGGAATTGGGACCGAGCAAAGGAAGCTCACCCCGTCATGGGGATTCGAACCGCAAACCTTCTGACTGGCAAACCCAAGAGGCTCAGTGGTTTAGACCACAATGCCACCCACGTTCCCCACCTTTTCTTAAAGGTAAAGGTAAAGGGACCCCTGACCATTAAGTCCAGTCGCGAACGACTCTGGGGTTGTGGCACTCATCTCGCTTTACTGGCTGAGGGCGCCGGCATTTGTCCGCAGACAGCTTCCAGGTCATGTGGCCAGCATGACTAAGCCGCTTCTGGCGAACCAGAGCAGCGCACGGAAATGCCGTTTACCTTCCCGCTGGAGTGGCACCTATTTATCTACTTGCACTTTGATGTGCTTTTGAACTGCTAGGTTGGCAGGAGCAGGGACCGAGCAATGGGAGCTCACCCCATCATGGGGATTCGAACCACCGACCTTCTGATCAGCAAGCCCTGGGCTCTGTGGTTTAGACCACCTTTCCTTAGGATAGCCCTATTTTCATTGAATAAATGTTGGAGGGTATGGAGTTATCTGACTCCTGAGCCGTAGGAAGGCAAACCTGTATAGGGAAGGGTTTTTTTTTTTAATGTTTACTGTTTTATTATGGGAGACAAAAGACAAACAAGTGAAATCTTCAGTGATACATTGGGCAAATGTAAAGAGAAAGAAGGTACCTTTTTCCATATGTGGTGGTCTTGCAATAAGGTTAAAGCTTACTAGGAAATGATATATAATGAATTGAAAAAGATGTTTAAGGTAACATTTGTAAAAAAAACCAGCAACATCCAGAAGCTTTTCTTTTGGGGATAATGGGATTAGAGATACCTAAGCAATGTAGAAATTTATTTATGTATCCAACTACAGCTGCAAGAATGTTCTTTGCCCAAAAATGGAAAGAAGATGATGTTCCAATGAAAGATGTTCCAAAGAAATTAATGGAATATGCAGAAATGGCAAAACTTACCGGTAGAATTAGAAATCAAGACAACAAACTCTTTATCGAGGAATGGAAATGGTTTATTGAATATTTGCAAACTGCAAACAAATCAAGACATTAGCATGACTACTGTAAAAACTTGCAGTATATATAAAATAACAGAGGAATAAAAAGAATGAGACAAAATAATTTTGGATATGCAAGGAAAGATGAAAATAACTTCAAGGAAATGCAGAAAGAGTGGAAGGGAAGTTGAAGTTAGAATTTTTGTTGAATGACTTGTGAAATTTGTGTTATAATCTAATTTGTGTTATAATCATTTGTGTTATAATCTAAAATTATAAATTAAAAAATAAGAGATATTATGTTTTTATATATATTGGAAGCTGCCCAGAGTGGCTGGGGCAACCTAGTAAGATGTGTGGGCTATAAATAGTAAAATTATCATTATGGAATGGGACATCCTTATTTTCATCGGAGAAATGTTGAAGGGTATGAGTTGGAAGTTCTTAATAGCTGGGTATAATATTAAGCTCATATTAAGTGGGGCAATAACCTAGTTATATCTGTCTGTTTTGTTGCAGAATGAATCTGATAGCTTTAAACTGTGCAGTTATTTCCCAGTGAAATCAATGGTACTTTAAGGTTGAATCTTAATCACGCTTTCCCAGGTGTAAGCCCCATAAAAGTAAACCGGACTTACACCTGAGTAGACATGACTAGGAATGCACTTTAAAATGGCTCGAATTGGAATAACTCATGTCCATTAGTGCATGGTTTACTTTATTTAAATTAGGCATATGAAACTGAATAGCCTTTTTTGAAGCCTGGATATTTTTCCTCCCTCTTTGTAGGTTCAGTTCTCCCCGCACTACAGCTGCTAAGAGGGAAAGAAACTTTTATGACAGCGTTTCTGTTTTCCTTTACATTGTGAAATGAATCCGAAGTTACTTGTAGGTTGGGTAATACCTCACTTTGCTTTCAGTTCCTCCCAGCTTTTAGGCACAATTAGAAATAGATCAGCCCAAAGCCTTCATGTATTGTTTATAAGCACTCGCATAACATAACATTAAAAAGCTAGTGAGGCCTTAGGAGTCTTGCCATTGGTTTTTACGGTGTTTTATGTTACAACCTAATTAGTCTCTTACAGCGCCCTTGCATGTACTTAGAGTGTAGAGTTTCACTAAATACACTGAATGCTTTATTTTTGAGGACCTCTGTGACACACTCTAAGCAGTTTTAAGCAGGCTGAAAATATGTTTCCAGTCAATCAAGCCCTTCAGAGATACATTATACACCTCTGGCTACTGCAGAGCCATAAAACCATCACCATTCCTGGCTGCATGATGCAGAATGTTATTATACCAGTAACTGCCCACAGCTACAGAATTCAGCAGGAGGGGGGGGGAGAGACAATTATTTCCAGTTCTTCACAAAGCCTCACTCTAACAAATTATATGAAGATTAACTAATGGCAGCTGCAGCCGTTGGATAGTTAGTCAAATTAGGCATGACGTGTCTGCCTGATGGTCTGTCAGTTCTTGGAAAGGGTCCTTTGCCAGCAGTCGGTACACCAGGACGAAAAAAGCAGGCTGGATTTCCATCTTCACCATGGTTTGGCTAGGGGCTGGGCTCATGAAATCTACCATTAAAGATTTAGAAATGCCCATAGACTTTAAAAATCTAGGCGTCACCACAGCAGCAGCAGCAGCCCCTTCCCCAACTAAAAAAAAACCCCCAATGAGCATAATGACGTGAATACAATGTCAGTCCTGGCCCAGAAGGTCATGATGAATTAAGAACACCCAATGGTTAATTCTTCTTTCACCAAAAGCAGGCTATCCATCAACGCAGAAGGAGGGGTTCTGTCAGAACTTGTTTCCTTAGGCGTCTTCAGCACCCTCCTAATTTCAGAGGCATCCTGAGGAGGGCACCAGGATTCAGCCCTATCTCTTCACCAAAGGACATGCTGTAGATCCTGAAGGAAAGAAGAGGGCTTTTCCTTTAAAGAAGGAGCAATCATGACTTTTGTTCAACTGTAGGCAAACTAAGGCCCTGGGGCCAAATCCAGCCCAATCGCCTTCTCAATCTGGCCCGCGGACGATCCGGGAATCAGCGTGTTTTTACATGAGTGGAATGTGCTCTTTTATTAAAAATGCATCGCTGGCTTATTTGTGGGGCATAAGAATTCATTCCTTTTCCCCCCAAAATATAGTCTGGCCCCCCAGAAGGTCCGAGGGACAGTGGACCGGCCCCCTGACCCCTGAACTATAGTGAAAAGAAAGGACTAGTCAAGATTTTTCAAGGCTTTTTAAAAGTTTATTTTTCAAATTATTATACAGTGGTCCAAAGCAAGTTCTGGAGGAGATACTGAAATCCTTAGGAATTCAGTTACTCATCAAACATAACAGCCATTTCAGCGTGCATCCATCTTCTAAAATTGGGTGGGGAGAAATAAATGCCTGTGTTTAAAATACACTTTTATTACATAGAGTAGGAGTCCCCAATGAAAGTTCTGAAAGTGTTTAGGGTTTGGCCATAATAGTCCACTGAGTTCAGCAGAGCTGTGACTCCACATTTTGAAAAGTGAAGCTAGATTACCATGCTTAAACATGGCAAAGCAAAGGTGAAAGGAGAAAAGCTGCTGTTTTCTGATGTTCTCGCATCCCATCACTGCATAAGAGAAAATGGGTAACTGCAAGTACAGGTGGAGTTTACATGTAAGCATAAGCTGATCGTCCTAAACCCTGCAAAGACCATTTATTTCCATCTGAGGTGAGGATATGATAACCGAGTCAGGCCAGCCCCTCAGTCACCAATCACAACACTGACTCCTGACATTTGCCTAATTATCTTTCCTCGTCATCTGTCATCTCTTGGAGGCTTCGCTTCATTCAGATGCCAGGTATTTCCGAAATTAATCATGTCATTGAAGGCGGCATCTTTTCATGTAAATGGCCTTTATTGTGTGGATAAGGGGAGGAAGGCTTTCCTTTGAGCGGCAGGAGCCCATTTGTAGAGAAAGTGTCTGAAATCTGACATGCTGCCTCCTCAAGAAAGATGCTTCATGGCGACCTCCCAGCAAGAGCTCCGCATCCGTCACTAGGAGTTTGTGTGTCTGCCACATACACCCTTGGGCTGGATGCATGCTAATTTGCCCCCATTGTTTCAGGGTGAGTTGCTTTCCAGCCCTTGCAAACAAAGCCCTCTTTGCATAAGCCTCTCTGTGTACAATTATTTTATGTTTGCATCATGCCATCATATATAGAGAGAGATGGTAGAGATAGAGAGTGCCTTTGTCTTCACCTTTCACTGAGGTTTAGAGGAAGGATTTAGATTCTTAGCAAAAAATAATAATAGTGGTTTTTCTCTTTCGTTGGAGCTGCAGTCCTAGGTCTTCTTACAAGAAAGTACATCCCATTGAACTCCAGACTTCTGTTCCAAGTATGCAGGCATAGAATTGGGCTGCAAGGCTCGTCTAGCAAACGTGCAGGATGCTGTCGGGAGCACAGTTAGAGAGCACATAAGCAACCCTTCAAACTTTCTGATCACATGGATATATTCCTTGGGACACTGAGCACCTCAATATTTGGCCAGTTTGCTACCTCTACACTTTGGTGGCTATTTTTTTTAATAATAATAATAAAAAAATCAAGCCGACCTATGTACTAGGTATAAAGTCCAAGCCATAAATCCTCTCTAAACGGTGAGTGACAACGTTAATTATGAGGCATCAGCTAAGGGAACCATTTAATCTTGAACGTACTCAAGAGTAAGCCTCCAAATCTTAATGAGAATCTTCCCTTCCCCTCTAAAAGCAATTCATTTGCCATACCTCAGGGATAACCAACTTGGGGCCCTCCTGATATTGTTATACTTCGGCTTACCTTTGTGCCAAACCAAGGTGGTGGGAGTTGTAATCTGAAGGGCACCAGGTTGGCTAACCCTGCTAACTACTGAAAGGGAGTTTGGTAGGATGTCATCAAGATCATAAAGGTAAAGGTAAAGGGACCCCTGACTGTTAGGTCCAGTCGCGGACGACTCTGGGGTTGCGGCGCTCATCTCGCTTTATTGGCCAAGGGAGACGGTGTACAGCTTCCGGGTCATGTGGCCAGTGTGACTAAGCCACTTCTGGCGAACCAGAGCAGTGCACGGAAACACCGTTTACATTCCCGCCAGAGCGGTATCTATTTATCTACTTGTACTTTGACGTGCTTTCAAACTGCTAGGTTGGCAGGATCAGGGACTGAGCAACGGGAGCTCACCCCGTCACAGGGATTTGAACCGCTGACCTTCTGATCAGCAAGTCCTAGGCTCTGTGGTTTAACCCACAGCGCCACCCGCGTCCCATCAAGATCATATGTCAGACTTTAATCTGGCATTTTATCCAGCTCATAGGGACTACCAGTTTAGTTTTCTTCTGTGCGAGTTAAATTTAACAAGCTCCAGCAACCATCTAGAATGCCGGCAGAACTTTAGTAGTGCTATTAGAATCCACTATTCTTGTTCGTGTAGGGTGTAACACCCTAATGTGTTACATAATTAGTCAAATTATGTGTCTGAAGATGCATTAGCTCCAGTAATTCATTCAGGCAAGTGGGCCCCCTTCTATGTGTACAATAACACATTTCCAAAGTCCTTACAACATCACAAACTCATTTTCTACTCTTTTGAGCTTTGAAACCCCAGTGCTAATGAATTGATACCTTTCCTTTGGTGGTGGTACATTATAACAATATTAATTCCGCATGAAAAGGTCTATCCTCCACTTAAAAAGGTGCAATCATGAGCCTTGGGCCACAATAGACTTTGTTGTTCCAAAAATGAAAGTAATTGTATTGTACTAACTCATGCCCAAACCAAAGTTTTCATATTCTATCCTAGACGTGGCTTTGGGTCTTTAACAGCTGTGTGATTTTGGTAGGTCAAATGCTCTGGTGAGACTATGTGTACTATTCCCAGCCTTGAAGCTCTATGGGCTAAATTACAGAAGGCAGTGGCAGTGGCGGTTTTAGGGCAGCATAACTATTGCAGCTTCACTGGAGGCTGTGCTGCTAGGGGTGCCACAACAATGCTGTAGAATGAAGCATGAAAGGCGAGGGACACTGAATTCTAGCGTTGCACAGGGCACCGCTGAAATTTGAAAGCCTCAAGTCAGCCACTGGCAATGGAAATCCATAACTGGATCTTCTATCTCTTTACCATTTGGAAATGAAAAATTGGATTCTCCTCTACAGAGGGTCCATGTTGCGCATGGTCCCCGGGATTCCACCCCCCCCCCAGCTGGTGGAGCCATAATCATGCTGCTTGCTTTAGCCATTTGGCACCATGGCATGATTGGGGCTAGCATATTTAAGCGGCAGTGCGACGTGGGGACTTCCTCTTGCTTTGCACTGCCGAACACCCACCCACCCTCCCGTTTTTTAGGTCAGTGTCTGGCCTTGCTTTGGATTTCGGTTGGTCACCTGTTTTGGAACGGGGGCCGGGTAGGAATTTTTCCAATCTGGCAAACTGGCAGAGGCCGCTTGGTTTTCACCTACTTCTTAGCAATCGTCACAACTTTGTAAGGTTTGGCGGTTAGGCATTGGTTGAGGGGAAAGTGGGGAGGGGAGGTGCGGCCATCACCTGCCCCTCCAATTGATAAGGTACAGTGGTGCCTCGCAAGACGAAAAGAATCCGTTCTGTGAGTCTCTTCGTCTAGCGGTTTTTTCGTCTTGCGAAGCAAGCCCATTGACGGATTAGCGGATTAGCGCTATTAGCGCTATTAGCGGCTTTTAGCGGCTTATCGGTTTAGCGGATAAGCGGCTTAGCGGCTTAGAAAAAGGGGGGGGGAAGGGAAAAAAACCCGCAGGAACTCGCAAGACATTTTCGTCTTGCGAAGCAAGCCCATAGGAGATTCGTTTTGCGAAGCGCCTCCAAAACGGAAAACCCTTTCGTCTAGCGAGTTTTCCGTCTTGCGAGGCATTCGTCTTGC
Organism: Podarcis pityusensis; assembly: GCF_964106645.2. Taxonomy (NCBI): domain Eukaryota; kingdom Metazoa; phylum Chordata; class Lepidosauria; order Squamata; family Lacertidae; genus Podarcis; species Podarcis pityusensis. Next base: position 6,563,002 of record NC_138026.1, on the reverse strand, counting down.
GGGGCACCACTGTATTCCATTAAAGGAATCCAGGGGTCTGAATCTTGTCCGGGGATGGGCTAGGGCCATGCCAGGACCCCTGGGAACCCCAGGGGTGAGCACCAGTCAATGGCCATTGATGGAGCTCCCCCTGCTGGTAGTTTACCCTTTTAGGCTCCCTGCAGGGTGGGGCAGGAGTCAGTGATACCGGTGCCTAAGCCATTACCAGTCACACTTGTGTATTCAATAAAGTTGTGGCCTAAATTTGCCCATTAACATTTAAACTAAATTCTGTCTCCATTGTGTCTTTATTTCCTTGGGAGCGGGTTTCGGGGGCTTGACACACAAGCCATAGCAGGCTGGAGCAGGGGGCATTGTCACTGGGAAAATGGCACGGAAAATAACTATATAATTATTCTGATATAAATAAACCCTTCTTCAGCACTATCGTTCTGAGCAAGGTTACCATCCTTCCACAGTTGTCATTTGCATTAAAAACAACCACAGACCATCCCATCGTGGACTTCTATAGACTGTTAGATCCCTACCTGAGATAGAAGAAGCAAAGGAAGATCAGTTTGAATGCTTATCAGATGTGAAGGTAGTGTGGAACAGTGGGTAGAAGTGTTGGGTTTGGGTATGTGGAATAATTATCCCAGACACAGTTTCCTTGGTTTGCTGACTTCCTTTCCGCCTAATCTACCTCATAGTATTGTGTGAAGAAAAATTTAAAAGCACTTTGCACCCTAAAAAGCAAAATATAAGCAGTAGGAGTTTTGCTGACCCTTTGTTATGGCTGTAAGTCACTTTAAACACCTGAAGAAGGGAGTGCTGGGCTCATATGGGATCACTGTCTTTTTTTTATGGCTGTGCTTGCATTGCCTTTCAGTGTGTTCATACTGCCACGTGTTTTGGGGCTTATGGCCGGCAACAAGTTAAAGCTTAGGAAGAAGAAACGTTTTTCTCCCCTGCCCCTCTTGTTTTCTCAGGAAACCTGTCAGCCAGCAAAGCTTATCAGAAAGGACATACATGCAACTTGAGGCTTAAACATAGACAACTGAAGAAGAAGATCTTTCATCTAAATACATATAGAAGGTGTTCTGTGTTGTAAAACTTCTGGAAATGAAAGCAACTTCCTGTCGGCAGTTGAGCATCCATTGCAAAGCTCATCTAATGCCTCTAATGCAAAGCTAACAGCACAGTCTTAAGCATGTTTACTTAGATATAAGTCTCATTGAGTTCAGCGGGACTTACTGCCAAGTAAAGGTGCTTTAACATTAGTATTTTCTCTTCCTTCAATGGTAATATGGGCTGCATCCACACTTCGGTTTGCTCCCACCACTGGTTTGGGAAACAGCGTAGCTGCAATCCGTGTCTATCTTTTGTTGTTTTTATATTGCATTTTGATTTGTCGTCCCCCCCAAACCAGCTTCAACCCAAATTAAGAAAAAGAATGGCCTAGCTATGTTTTAAACTGATAATCTGTACACAGCTACAGCCATGTTAAAATCTCTAGCAGAATTATTTCGCTAGTTAGCAGGTTATGTCAGCTGGCAGCCATTTTGTGAGCTCCAGTTTCACAGCAGCTTCAAACGCTCCAGCATTGCTTGAGGACTGAGCTTCTTATCTAGAAACATCTCCCTTTACCACATGAAATACAGCCCTTTATTGATGCTCAGAACGGCAGCAGCATACCTCAGTTTCAGAGGAAAGCTCTCTAGCCATGGGCTACAAAGGAGATAAAAAACTTAAACTGCTGCTTCTAATTGCTAAAGGAAACAAGAATTTTTAACTGTCCCCAATAACTTCCTTTCTCCCTAAAGGTAGAGCTAATTGTGCGATCATAATTGTGTAATCATGAGGGGGAAGGTATGAACCTTTCGCTTAGAACGTTACATGAGAGAAGTGAATTTAATGCAAAAGCAATATGGTGGTCTGTTATTTATTTTAAGGGTCTGTTTTCAAGAATCAGACCTGTTAAAATTATTTATCCCTACTTGCAGATGGAGGGGGGGGAGTCTTCAGGCCCCATCTTGGTTTGACAACTTGTACACTGGAATATGGGATGGGGCAGGTCCATTTATTTCTGAAAATCAGTGAGGAAAAAGAATGTGTGGGGAAATGGGCAGAGACAGGGCTGAGTCCAGGTTTGAGGGAGTCTCACCAAAGTAACCCTGGGTGGCAGTGACACGCAGCAGCAATGCAACTTTCAGAGCAAGGAGGAGGTGCCATTTTAATTCCATAACAAGGTACCATTGTTAAATCGATAATTATAGTTGCTTATGATAGACAACTAACAGCTGAAAACGTGCTTAATATTACAGGTAGAAAAGCAAGAAAAAACCAAATTATCTAGTTTGTGGCAGATGAAAATGATGGACTATATGGAATTGGCGGAAATGACTGGCAGAATCCGAGACCAGGGAGAAGAGTCGGTGGAAGAAGATTGGAAGAAATTTAAAGACTACTTACAGAAATATTGTAAAATTAATGAATGTTAGAATGATGACGGATTGAAGTTAAGCGGTTTCTAGCAGTAATGGTTAAAAGAATTGGAAAAATTGGTTTTTAATAGGTAAAAATTTAATGTTATAATATATTAAAATTAAAGATCAGGATTAAAAAGGAGGGAAAGGAATTGCTGGACTAACAAACTGAATTGGAATACAAAAGAGGGAGGTATGAGGAGGTCTGGGAAACAAGTAAACGTAAAAGAAGTGATGAAAAGATGGAATTGTTTTTAACTGTTTTTTCTTTTTCTCTTTTGTACTTTGTATTGTGTATTTTTCTTGTTATTGTTAATTTTCTTATTAATGTGATCCTTTTCTTGTGAAATTTTAATAAATATCATTTAAAAAAAAATAGTTTGTGGGTTGCCCCCTGCCCCTGATCAGCCACTCACAAAACCTAAGGACCCTCCCAAACAACCACAAAGCAAGTAAACATTGACATAAGTTCATATGCCCCTATATTTTATACAGATACCTTTTATACTACTTTAATTCTCATTTGCCAAAATGAGAATATTTGCCCTGCATGCTGTCTTTCTTCCAAGCCAGGAATGTGTATGCATTGGGAAAAGGAGATCAAATCTGGATGTTTCCTGGTGAATCGATATACAGACTGACATGCAGTGAGCATTTATCTTCATTAGCCCTAATGTTGAATACCTATATAAGTAGCAGATTGACACATTGCTGTGTGCTTTTGGTGGCAACCAGCAAAATGGGGAAACTTCCCCTCAGGGCAATTCAAATCCGTTTAGCTTATTAAAAAGTTAATAGGCAACTTGATTGTGGGATGTAACTACCTACAGGGGAGGAAACTCTATAATGGGCTAAAAGGCTTCCACACAGCATCATTGTGAGGCTGAAGCTGAGGGTTAGAAATAAAGCACATCACTTTGAACTGCAAGTGTGATTAACCATTGGAATAAGCTACCCAAGGAAAGTGCAGAATTCTCTGCTGTTCTCTTCCTTTTGCTGAAAGTGCTGCTCTCTTCCTTTTGCAGTTCTTTCTAAAGCTGCTGATATGGTAGAACTGTCCAGCAAATTGGATTCTCTCCACAACTCCATACAAATAACACTTCCTTTAAGACACGTTTCTCATTATTCTACCTCTTTTGACTGTTTTTCAGACTACTCAGATCAACAATGCTATCTTGTGGCTTTTGCTTACCTTGCCCCCTAATGCCAGAATTCTTTTAACTAACATCGGCTATCAACTAGGGGACATGGGTGGCGCTGTGGTCTAAACCACAGAGCCTAGGGCTTGCCGATCGGAAGGTTGGCGGTTCGAATCCCCGCGACAGGGTGAGCTCCCGTTGCTCGGTCCCTGCTCCTGCCAACCTAGCAGTTCGAAAGCACGTCAAAGTGCAAGTAGATAAATAGGTACCGCTCCGGCGGGAAGGTAAACGGCGTTTCTATACGCTTCTCTGGTTTCACCAAAAGCGGCTTAGTCATGCTGGCCACATGACCCAGAAAAACTGTCTGCGGACAAACGTTGGCTCCCTCGGCCAGTAAAGCAAGATGAGCGCCGCAACCCCAGAGTCATTCGCAACTGGACTTAACAGGTCGATTGCGATCTACTGGTCGATCCCTGCAAGGTTTTGGTTTATCGCTGGCCCCCTTCTGGCCCTGCCACCTCGCCCCGCCCCGCCCCTCTCTCCATTGTTGGAGAATGGAAGGCGGAGTTTACAAACCAAGGGTGTTTCCCCCCCAGCAATCCATCAGTGAGTTGTTCTTTCTCTTTGACCCCCAAATAATGCAAAAACGTTGCGCTCCCTCCCCCAAAAAAGCTAAGCCTTAAACAGGACTTTTCCCCTCCCCCAAAAAAGCTTCAACAACTTCAACCAGAATCCCAATAAAACGGGGGTAGATCCCTGCCATTTTTTCAATTCTTTGAGTAGATCGCAGTCTCTTGGAAGATGGCCACCCCTGATCTAAGTGATCTGACAGGTGTATACAGCAACAGGCAGCCCTTCAGGTAACTTGGCCCTGATGCATTCAGAGTTTTCTAGTTCACTTGGACCTGTCCCAGGAGCTAATCATCAGCTACTATAAATGCCTCAGGTCTGAATGTCCAGGTTCTCCACTCTGCAACCTGCTCACTGCACCCTCACCACCTGCAGCTTCCAGACTAGTCTCAAGGGAAGCCCCACATATACAGTGGTACCTCGGGTTACATACGCTTCAGGTTACATACGCTTCAGGTTACAGACTCCGCTAACCCAGAAATAGTGCTTCAGGTTAAGAACTTTGCTTCAGGATGAGAACAGAAATTGTGCTCCGGTTAGCTAAAGTGGTGCTTCAGGTTAAGAACAGTTTCAGGTTAAGTACGGACCTCCGGAACGAATTAAGTACTTAACCCAAGGTACCACTGTAGCCCATTGCAGTAGTTCAGTAGTGAAGCCATACTTAACTGGGCTGTTAATCACCATTGTGTGGTGAAGCAGATATCATATACAGAAAGAAATCTGAGTTCCAGAAGCTTTGCACGTGTGGCTAAAAACATGTAGGCTAAAATTCACGAACAAACCCCTCACATCACATTCTTACCTTTATGGTGAAGAGGCAAAAAAGGATCAATGAGCAAGATGCATTTATGAGCTTACCTTTCGGTTCTGCATTTGTCGCAGGGATGGTGTACAAGGGGAGCAGTTACTCAAATCATGTTGAAATAAGTTAGAAATAAAAAACCTGCGAGCAACATTTTTCATGGATTTATTCAGCATGAGCAAGTATTTTAACGACTCTAATTTATATTCACAACAATGTTGCAAGGCAGGTTATTAATATCTGCATTTTCTGGGTAGCTGAGGCCAGGTACCAGCAACTTCCCCAGCAAAAAATATAAGCTTGGATCCAATGTGCCTTCTCTGGACCATCGATACAAAATATTTCAGTGCTAACAAAGAATAAAGAGGGGCGGGGGGAACCCTCTCATCCCACAGCCTCCAACTGCAATCAGAGGAAATTTATAAGGGGGAAGACATAACGGGAGAAATTGTTTATCTGTTTGTTTGCCTTTATAAAGCCCATTTGGGAGGAACATCAGTTTATCTACCATACATCAGTTATCCGGCTTGCACCAGTTAAGCTGATGCTGTGGCCGTCCTTTGTTAGAAATTAATGTGTGCAATAAAGTTTTACATTTTTCATATGTTTTTGAAGTATGGGGGCTATAATTCTTGACTGCATAATTACTTTTTGTACACAAGAAAAATGAGATGCTTAGTCCTATGTAAATAACCCTCAAAACAAAACCCAGGACAACAGTTTCGTGCTTGAGGACTTGCATGTAAATATTTCCTAGGAATCTTAAAATATATTTCTGTATGTCAGGACAGGATGTTTAAAGACAGTGTGATGGTGATGAGTTTTACAGTCACAGGGGTGCAAAAGTTGCTCAGGGGCCAAGCCAGCTCCTCGCACCAGGTAGCATTCCTCCTCATGACCTAAAAAAGCGCAAGATCTACTAGGATCACACAGAGAGGAAGTACAATTCAGAATATATTCATGCATATGTACCTAGAGCATGAGATAATACCTTACGGCAGTCTTCCCCAACCTAGCACCCTCCAGATGTTTTGGACTTCAGCCCCATGCTGGATGGAGTTAATGGAAATTGATGTCCAAAACATCTGGAATGCTCCAGGTTAAACAAGCCTGTCTTCAGGACCGTTTACCTCTGTAGTGTCTTGCCCAGGCATAGGCAAACTCTGGCCCTCCAGATGTTTTGGGACTACAATTCCCATCATCCCTAGCTAACAGGACCAGTGATCAGGGATGATGGGAATTGTAGTCTCAAAACATCTGGAGGACCAGAATTTGCCTATGCCTGGTCTTGCCCTTCCTCTGCAGTCAGATGGAGAGAACTTTCTGCATATATGTCCAACACTAGCTGAGGTCCAGTTGGGAACAAGGAGATGAGCCTTTCCTGTGCCAGCATCTATCCTGTGGAACTCCCTGTCACAGGAGATTCACTTGCACCTTCTCTTACAGCTTTCACTGGCAAAAAGAGACAGAGTTTGCCTTCTGTCTGCTGGTTTTTTAGTCACCTGGTTTTATTGTTTTTCTCCTCTGTGGTTTAGTTTTTATTGCATTATTGTGACAACGTATCCAGTATGCGCAGTTTTTTTGTCCTTCACACTCTGATAGAGTGAAAAGACTAAAAAACCTAGTAAACGAACAAATACTGCCCCAGAACAAGGTGATAGAAAGAATGGTCAAAGGATTGTATCCATACTCTCATTGTCAAAAATGTTTTCTGATAACATGTGGGAACAGAAGGGACACTCAGAAGGTGGGAGATCAGAACAAAGCTGAATTTGGGAACACCACTACACAAATGTTCCAACCCAAGTTAAGCCGTTTTTAAACCCCATTGGTTTCAATGAGAGTGTTAGGCATGTATTTCAGTCTCTCTATTTTTATTCTTGTCAGCTGCCTTGAGCACTACCTGGTGAAGAGTCAGGATTACATTTTAACAAACAAGCAAATAATAAGGCTCTTTATGCCCTTGCAAAAGCTAGGTGGTGAAGCTGCCTTGCCTTGCCTTCAACAGCTAAACAGCTTAAGGCACCTGAGCTAATGCAGCTTCCGGATTGGGACTGCTGAAGACCTTTGCCATTCCAAATTTGCGCATTAGTGTAGCATAGTTCAGGTAATACGACCCAGGCATTGGTTTCTCCCTTTGGACTGCATGTAAATGGTTCTCTGCGTTCAAGGAGAAGCCTCTACATAGAAATTAAGCTGCTGGGAGAGCTAGGCCAGAGCCCTTCTCCCTGATGTCTAGTTTTATTTTGTATGGAAGCAGAGACACATTCAATCATGTGAGCTTTCACCTGCAGTATATGATCCCAACCTACAGCAAGGACCGAGGCTTTGTGAGGAATCCAGAAGATGGAGTCACAGATGGCACACACAAGCTTACTGTAGACATGGCATTCTACCATATGCATTTTGTCAATGAATATCACAGCTTCATGCTCTCTGTATCCTACTCACACAGTTCTCCCAGAGCTTCTTGGGGGCTCCTGCTGTACCTTCTCTCCCCAAAGTCAAGCATTTCCCTCCTGTTGAATTTGGAAAGGGAAGTGCAGTCTTTCAATAGCAAAGGCGATTTTTGAAAAATGTAAACAAAATTTACTTCCCTTGCCTGACCCCTTGAAGGGCCAGTTTTGTCCTGCAGCAAATATTTATGTTTGAGCTATAAACCCCTGAAACTGAGGGGTTATAGTGGAAATGCTGACAGAGAATTAAGAGACCCTTAACCCATGGTTTAAGATGGCCTTGCTATAATTAAAGGTCTGCCTTTTATTTTCAACAGCAGTCATCATGACCTTGACTCCGTTTTTTTAATTATAGGAGGGAATTACTCCTAAGTTGGGTTTTCACTCTCTCTAAATTAAACATATAAACCGCTGAAGAGGCAAGATTGATCTAATAGCTTTTCCTCCCCCTCCACCTCTACTTTTTTCATTGGCTGAAGTTGAAGTTCTAGCAAGAATCTTAAGTAAAATGAATATCTATGATTTGATTCTCCAGGTTCCCCAGTCAGCAATGAAATTGCCTGTACAATAAGCTTTAAAGGTTAATGAACAAGGAACAAGCTGACATTTTATGTGGGAAAGGTTCCAACGGTTCAGAAACTTATAGGTTCCAAAGTTAGAAGTTTTTTTTTAAAAAAAAACAAAAATGGTGCACATGTGTGTTTGGCTGGTTCGTTAGGTTCCCATCTATGAGCACAGCCCAGTTTTTGAATAGCTATGCACTGATAATTAGGTGCAAAATATACAACATCTCTTAATGTTGAATGTTGACTCGCTTTTAGACTTTGATCATACCTTTGATAAGGCAAGTGTTGAACACAGCGGCTGATCGCACTGAGTTCAACAGGACTTACTTCCTGGTAAGTAGGCCTAGGACTGCAGCCTTTACCGGTAAGTCTTTATGGATGTTTTGCCTCTCTCTCTCTCTTTGTCATAAACAAAACAGGAAAATACCTTGAATTTATGAATTATACTTAGTTTTCCAGAAGGGTGAAGCTATGGATCAAAATAATGAAACATTTCAATGAGTGACTTGACCCCAGTGCCCACACCTGGAATAGAAGGGAGAGGCACTTGTCACAGGATTAATAATAATAATAATAATAATAATAATAATAATAATAATTTTTTATTTATACGCAGCCCTTCCCGGTTCAAAAACCGGGCTCAGGGCGGCTAACAACAAATTTAAAACACTTAATTGTAAAAGCAGCATAAAATACAGTATAAAAACATGAATAACAATAAAATTCAAAAATCAATTTAGGGGAAATAAGCTTTAGATAATCCCCAGGGCTAGCTGGCTGAATTGGTCCTACTTGGACCAGCGAGGAGGCCAGGGAAGAATTAGCTGTGGGGTCTCAGAGCGGGTAATCTTCATAAAAGGGGAGGGGGAGGGAAGAGAAGGGAAATAAAAGATCAGGCTGAATTCAAATTAAAGGCCAGGCAGAATAGCTCTGTCTTACAGGCACTACGGAAGGAGGTTAAATCCTGAAGGGCCCTAGTCTCATGGGACAGAGCATTGCACCAGGTTGGAGCCATCACTGAAAAAGTCTTGACTCTTGTGGAGGATAGTCTGACTTCCTTAGGGCCCGGAACCTCTAAACTATGGTTATTCATGGACCTTAAGGTCCTCTGCGGGGCATACCAGGAGAGGCGGTCCAGTAAATACGAGGGCCCTAAGCCACAAAGGGCTTTAAAGGTCAAGGATTACTTAGGGCTGCAACTTTATTAGCATAAAGCTGGAGCTGCCTTGGGTCCTTCCTCTGTTGCCTTGGAGGAGTCCATCTGTTGACCTTGCCCTGAGTCCAGAAGCAGTGCTCTGACAGCTTCTGCCTCCTCTGACCACACCGTCCCAGGTCTTGATGGAGGTCTTCCTGAGTCACTGGAGCACAAGAACCTGCCCTATGGAGAGACAGAGAGTTTGTCCCTCTAACCCAGGATTGTCTAAACTGACTGGCAGCAAGACCACAAGGTTTCAGGCAAGGTGCATTGCAAACCCTACTGGGAGATGCCAGAAAGTGAACTGGGCACCTTCTGCATACAAGGCAGAACCTCTACCGCTGACAATTAATCATTATGTCAGATGCAGTCCAGGATAAGCAGTGCAAGGAGGGGACCAGGTCTGGTTAACAGGCAAAATATTCTGCCTCAACCCCTAAGTGACTTGCTGCTCATGCATTATGACCCCAGGGACAGTGAACAGGTATCAAGACTGTTTAAAATGTGCAGATAAGGAACAGGTGTTGACCTTATAACCCTCTGTATAAGCTTTGCCTTAGGTCACTCTGGAGTTCAGGGAAGGAGTGGAACTTCCATAACGCAACTGAAACAGGGGCCCACATAGAATCATAGAATTGTAGAGTTGGAAGGGACCCCCAAGTCCAACCCCCTACAGTGCAGGAATCATGACAGATGGCCATCCACCCTCTGCTTAAAAGTCTCTAATGAAGGAGAGTGCATCACTTTCTCAGGGAGGCTGTTCCACTGTTTAAGAGCTCTTACCATCAGAAAGCTCTTCCTGAGGTCTAGTTGGAATCTCCTTCCTTGCATCTTGAAGCCATTGGTGAGGGTCTTACTCTCCAGAGCAGGGAGAGATGAGCTTGCCCCATCTTCCATGTGACAGCTGTGGCACTTGCCTCCTTGGATGGGTCATAAGGAAAGGGTTAAAATGGGTGTGATGTGATTGGCCAGTGAGAATGCAAGGGGGGAATAAAAGTTAGAGTGGGAGGTTTTGAAAGTTGGTAGAGTTGAGGTTTCAGAGTTGAAGAAAGAAGAGGGAGGAATAGGCAGTGGGTTGGTCGAGTTGTATTGTGAGAGAGTGAGAGGAATTGTTAGGCGCAGTCAGATAGATAGTTGGGAATAAGAAACTGTCAGGAAAAACTAACTGAAACCATAAGCTTGTTCCTACATTTAAAAATAAACTTGATTCTTTGTTTATGTTAACAAGTGACTGGACTCCATGTGTCCCCGTGAGACATGGGGTGGTGGCAGCAGAAAAATCGCAGTGGTGGCACAGGGTCAATAGACTGTCAAATGTCCGGGGGGGCTGTGTGTGATCGCCACAACATCCCTTTAGATATTTGGAGATGGCTCTCATCTCTCAGCCTCCTTTTGGAGCTCCTCTTTTGGTTTTCCAGAGAGTTAGCAAGTTATTGCAAAGCAATGACTTCCTCCTCTCTGCAACTCCTAGCCAGGTTCATCTGTCCTCTCTGCCCATTCCCCCTCTCAGGTTTGCTTTCCCTCTAGGCCTTCTGTCACTGGACTCATCCTCATTTTCTAGGGGTGCCCTCAAGAAGTTGGACTACAATTCCCATCAGCCCCAGGCAGCACAGTCAGTGGAAAGGGGTGGTGGGAATTGGAATCCTGCAACATCAGGAAAGTACCACATTGGCTACCTTGCTTTCCTAGCCCCACCCCCTGCCTCCACTTCATTGGCCATACTGCCTGCTCCTTCTGTGGTCCCATCTATCTCTTCCTTTTTGCTCCCACAGGGGTGGGGGACCTCCAGATGTTGGCGGACTACAACTTCAACCATCGGTGACCACTGGCCATGATGGCTGGGGAGTATGGGAGTTGGAGTCCAGCAACATCTGGAGAGCCACAGGGTTCCCCACCTCTGCTCTATAGGATCAAGGCAGCTTACCGATGTTCTTTTGCTTATTGCTTGTGAACAGATCCTCTTTTCCATGGACAGCCTGACTGGTGCTGAGCATTACTCTAGGTTTTCCTCAATACGACTGTGGCATTTTCAGTTAGACCTCAAAGCACTGAACTGGTAATAAAGAACGTTCGTCTTAATATTTATCTGTACATAATGCAAACTGTGTACCCGTAAGGCACAGTTCCACATTTTAAATGATTGCTTGTCTGTATTATAGATGAATGATTAGAGTCACTACATGGGAGCTGTGGGATGGAGACTCACCAGTCTGAAATTTATTTATATGACTCAGTGAATGAATCTGTCAGGAGCATAACTTAGAAGTGTTTTTAAACCACAATTCCAAGTATCTCCTGCCTCTTTACATTGTATCAGCCCATTTGCCTAGAACTCTCCCATCTCTTAATGAGATAGATGGAAAATGAATGGGAACAGTCCTGTGTATGTAATTAATATTGTGTGGGTGAGGGAGGGAGGGAGAAAAGAGTATTATTAATGGCTTTCAGCTCATTTATAAATCTGCCCTACAATTGCCAACCATTATATCTGGGTCCTATGGGCCAATCCTATGAGTTGCTGCCTGGAAGCACTTAATATCGGGAATATGGACCGTAACTTGAGAATGCAAGTATATTTGGCTCACACCTCAGGTTTCCTCTGTATTTGATTACGGTTCCCTTTATATGTAACTGCTGAACATGTGAACCGATTCCACTGGCAAGCATTGGGATATTGGTTGATAATCGAAGCTCTGTCTGTGTTGATGGTCCACTATGCATGCAAGCCATCCCTAAATCAGGTGAGAAGCACACATGTGTAGACCAGCCTTTAGCAGCACCTTTTCCTGTAGATGGCATCCCATAATACCTTCTGCCGGGGTGCTTGCCTTCTACCGTGTTATAGGGCGACTATGCCATGCAAGTTATGGGGAACTTGTACTGCACCTGGTGACTGGACCCAAAGGCCAGGGGTCCCTTTACCTTTACAAGCAAATTGGCTAAGATTAATGGCAAATTTTGTCTTTTAACACCACTGAATATTTGATTCACTGTTCTAAAGCTGAGCATAATAGTGTGTGTGTGTGTGTGTGTGTGTGTGTGTGTGTGTGTGTGTGTGTTTAAAAGGTAGACTAAGGCTGGAATTTCCATATAGTTTCAGAAACTTTGAGTCAAGCAAAACATGGAAGCTTGCATACCTGAGCTGGCTTTGTGGGATCTGCAGAAGTCATTGAGACAACTCACAAGCTGACTACACTGAAGCTCCAGCCCTTTCTCAGCTCAAAATGAGTATTTGTCTTTAAAGTACAGTAATACAAGCCAGCTGCCTATCAAGTAAAGAAAGACATTTGCAGTAGTCTTATTTCCACTTCTGCTACTCCTGCTTAATGTTTAGTTCTTGCTGTTGTGGTAAAGGTGGCCTTATTCCCACCCAGAGTGTCACCCTGATTTTCTGCCATAATGATGAATCTCACATTATAAAGTTTCCAGATTTGATGTCGACAGCCTGGATCTATCCTCTCTGGAGCTCCGCCACATTTGTGGGAGTGGATCCTAACAGATCTCAATGGAGCCCTTTCATTTCACTCCCTCTTCCCTGCCAGTCCTTGGCCAGACATGAGTGCATGGCAACATGCCTAGTCATCTGGGTGGGAAGTCTTAGATGCATATGTACAGCATATGTACATCCAGCCATCTCACTTTTCTCTAATGCCACTCATCATACTCCAACCTGGAGAACTGACTCAGGTAGGATCCCAGAAGAAATCGGAATAAAGAGAAGATTCCATTGCTTGGGAAGAGTGAATTGCTCAGTCGGTGTGCTTCATTGTTTAAAAGAGATTGCCCTAAGGGTTGGCTCACACTTATATAGATTCTGTAACTCTAATTAAGAGTTTGGGTGTAATCTTCGATACCTCCCTCTCTATGGAGGCGCAGATTACAACTATAACAAAGGCAGCATTTTTTCATCTCTGCCAAGCTAAGCAGTTGGCCCCTTATCTCTCTCGCCCTGACCTAGCCACTGTGATCCACGCGACGGTCACCTCCAGACTGGATTATTGTAACTCGCTCTACGTGGGGCTGCCCTTGAGACTGACCCAGAAACTCCAGCGGGTGCAGAATGCCGCGGCGAGACTCCTTATGGGGTCTTCGCTGCGAGATCACATTCATCCGGTACTATACCAGCTGCACTGGCTCCCGGTGGAGTACAGGATCAGGTTTAAGGTGCTGGTTTTAACCTTTAAAGCCCTATACGGCCTAGGACCCTCGTACCTACGGGACCGCCTCTCCTGGTATGCCCCACAGAGGAACCTACGGTCTGCAAATAAAAACATCCTGAAGGTCCCAGGCCTCAGAGAGGTTAGGCTGGCCTCAACTAGAGCCAGGGCTTTCTCGGCTGCGGCTCCAATCTGGTGGAACGCTCTGTCACAAGAGACTAGGGCCCTGCGGGACCTGACATCTTTCCGCAAGGCCTGCAAGACAGAGTTGTTCCACCAGGCCTTTGGTCAGGGCGCAGCCTGACTCCCTCCTCTGGCAACCTGCACAGAATTTGCTTAACGGTTGCCATTAATTTGATTTTAATTAATTTTTATAATGAAATGTTTTAGAATGTTTGATTATTTGATTGTTTGATTATTTGATTGTTGTTAGCCGCCCTGAGCCCGGCTTTGGCTGGGGAGGGCGGGATATAAATAAAATTTATTATTATTATTATTATTATTATTATTATTATTATTATAACAAATAAACTGCTGAAATTCACATTAATTTATTTACTGATGAAGATTTTGTGGAAAGAGGTCCAGTGATCAGTCATTCACTGAGTATAGCATTCATTGTATTTTGTAAAAAAAGGTCAAAAAGGTAAAGGACCCCTCACAGTTAAGTCCAGTCACAGACGACTCTGGGGTTGTGGCGCTAATCTCACTTTACTTGGCCGAGGGAGCCGGCGTTTGTCCTCAGACAGTTTTTCCGGGTCATGTGGCCAGCATGACTAAGCCGCTTCTGGCAAGACCAGAGCAGCGCACGGAAATGCTGTTTACCTTGCCACCGGTGCGCTACCTCTTTATCTACTTGCACTGGTGTGCTTTCAAACTGCTAGGTTGGCAGGAGCTGGGTCAGAGCAACAGGAGCTCTCCCCATCACACGGATTCGAACCGCTGGCCTTCTGATCGGCAAGCCCAAGAGGCTCAGTGGTTTGGACTACAGCGCCACCCGCGTCCCTTTTGTATTTTGTAGTCTTCCCTATTTATTGTCAAATTAACCAAGGATATTCATTTAGGGACTTCATAACACATGGGTTTCTAATCCCCCCTTTTTTTAATTAATACCCAGGTGTATCAGTTCCTTTTACATTATCAAAAACTGATTGTTCCAGTTTTATACTGAAATAATTATATATATTAGTGGTCATCGCAGATGTTTTTCACCTTTGGGGTATGTCAGTAAGATTCAGCCTCCTTTTTTTCCTTCTTCTGGGTTAACAAAGGTGAAATCCAAATAAGTCATACTTGCATACTGATCTACTCTGGGAAAAGTTGGATAGTGTAATTTGGGTAAAAGAAATCCTATCTGAATCATAGTAAACAACCTACTGGGAAGCAGGTGGCATTTCTGTGTGCTGCTCTGGTTTGCCAGAAGTGGTTTAGTCATGCTGGCCACATGACCTGGAAGCTGTCAGAGGACAAATGCCAGCTCCCTCGGCCTATAGAGTGAGATGAGCGCCGCAACCCCAGAGTCGTCCGCGACCGGACCTAATGGTCAGGGGTCCCTTTCCCTTTCCCTTTAAACAACCTACTAAGAAGGAGGCAAGCTGCATAAAGAAAGGATATCTTATCGGCCTTTGGTGCATATAAAAAATTGAGTACATTCCCCTAAGAAGTTTGTTGAAAATATTTCTCACCAAGGATTCGAAATTACTGGATCTTGTTTGGAAAAGACTCAAATTGTCAAAATGGATTAATAACTGGCATTCCATTGCTCTCTGTGCACCATTGTTTTGGTTGTTCCATTTTTTGTATCAATTTCTTGAGTACACTATAGTATATTTTCATATTTTGGATCTGTACGTTGCTTGTGCATTTCCGTGGTGAGCATGGCCAATGTTGGTTATCGTGTGTAGAACATCTCAGGTTCACTTCAGTCCTTGGCATGCATCTGCGCATATAGAAAAATTATGCCCCTTTCATGAGGAGATAGAGTTCTAGAGTGAAGCATAGACATGGAGAAATGTATTCAAATACTTGCATAGTCACATTTCACAGATGACAGGAAGGAGCGTGTGAGCCCAGGACTTCCTCTCATGTGGTGCCATGACCTGGTATATGAACTGTCCTTGTAGCTTTCTCCATAAGCATTTTACTCCTCTACACAAAAATGTAACCTGCCTATAGGATTTTGAACAAATACTTGCTGAAATGGAGCCTCACATCAAATTTCCATATTTTTACAGCACCCTTCAGAGTAATTATTATCAAGGGGATATGATTTCAAAGACAGGAATAAAAGTGGATTGCCTAACACCAAGGGACTTTTATTAAAACGTAGGTGTCCGACGCCTTTGAATATCTCCCTCAAATGTCAAAATAAATTAACAAAGTACCTTTTTAATGTTTGCTCATTTGTTTGATAAATTGCCAGGCTGTGAAATTCCACTGGGCCTCCCAGTCATTAGGGCAAAAGAGCAACTTCTCCTGTATTTCTGAGCTGAGCAAAATGATGATCAATAAAGGATTAGGGGCCTTTTTATTATTTGAACTTTAACATTCTTCAAGTCTGGATTTCTGCATCTTCAAAAGAATACCATCTTTTCATGGAAACTTACGAAATGTGAATTATTTATTTCTCCTGTAAATATGTAATTAGGCACATTTTTAGAATCTCTAATTAGTCCCTCACCCCTTAAACCCATAAGAAATGCTAATATGCCTCTAAGGTAATGGCAAGCTTTAAAAAAAAATAAAAGGGGGGGATAATGTAAGCTGTTCTTATGTGTAGTGTAATTATGTTTGCTGTCTGTAAAAAATTGGGGGGGGGGTTAAAAGGACCCAGTGAGAATTACTGTGGGGGGTGAAGAAGAAGGTTAGCTGCTCCTATTCAGGCTATAATTAGTAAGTGAAAAGATGTGAAGCTTTTGAATATGCTTCCTGCTAAGTTTCCAAAAGGGCTTAATGCTTGAATCCAGCAGAGACACTGTATCGTAAATTTTGAGTTAGTGGGGATCAAATGGGTGGCAAAGCCTAGATACTTTTTAGGGAGAATAAATGCAAAAGAAGACAAGATTCCTATCATTTTAATTGTCACAAAAGGAGGAGTTTTATTTAAATATTTACACATTGCCTTTGGGAGTTAAGCCCTCTCGTGGGGGCTTACATGAAACCTGCAAAACGATTTTTTAAATCCAGTTATAATAACTAAATCACTACAGTTGTCCGCTGTAGTCCACTACAGTTGAAACAAATGCATTTTAAGTAACGAAGAAGAGCAATTATGTCCCAGTTCTGGAGAGAGAGTTCCAAGGAAATGTAGCAGCTACTGAAAAGCCCCTGTTCCTGGTGCCTGCCAGTCTGATGGTGGGATCCTGCAAAGGTGTCCTCAGCGGTCAGTCTGGATGTTTTCTAGCCATCTTGAACAGCAATCCCACATATGGTGCATCACAGTAGTAATACATTCTTTTTAATAATAATAATATTTATTAAAATTTTCCAATCAAACCAAATTATATATTCCAAATTATACAAATTATCCAGTAATCAAACAAATCCCAATGTTATGCCTAATTATAAATTATTATTATTTTTTAGCTGACTTCCCATGCTTCGAGATCGGAGGGAATCCTAATCATCTCATAGTTTTACTGCATTTCAAAATATTACAATAATTCCCTTAATAACATTCTGATGTTAATCCTTCATTATTTTCAACAGCCTCTGCGTTCATTCTGCAAGTATGTTGAAGTCCAAATAAAATGTTTCTGTGTGGATTTTATGTCTTTACTCTTCTTCTTTATACAGTGGTACCTCGGGTTAAGTACTTAATTCTTTCCGGAGGTCCGTTCTTAACCTGAAACTGTTCTTAACCTGAAGCACCACTTTAGCTAATGGGGCCTCCTGCTGCTGCCACACCTCTGCAGCACGATTTCTGTTCTCATCCTGAAGCAGAGTTCTTAACCTGAAGCACTATTTCTGGGTTCGCGGAGTCTGTAACCTGAAGCGTATGTAACCTGAAGCGTATGTAACCCGAGGTACCACTGTAATCCAAATCTGTAGTTCAAGATTCCCCTCTGTAAATTCACATCCTCTCTTTGCAAACTGGTGTTTCTGCTGAATCAGTCCAGGAGCCTTCCACTGCAGGTAGCTGCCATATCAACACACAGTCCAGATAAAATCAAATTATGGCGTCTGCCCAGTGTTGTTCCTTAACCAGCTGCTATTCAGCCAGTCATAATGCATTCTGAGTCACTTATTCCACTTGTGTCTCTGGAGATTTCATAGAGTCCCGGGGAACTCCAGACTGCAAACATAGCCTTTCAGCAGGAGTGGAATCCTTTCCAAACCGAGTTGTAGGCCTCCATTCAGATCAGCAGACTTCCCAACCCACTGCCCTTCCATTATTATTATTTTTTTCTGGCTGCACCTTATTTGCTATAATCCATTCAGGGTTCCCACAGCATCCCAGTAGCTAGAAGATGGACGTCTTCTGTGAGAGTGAGGAAGGTTGAGGTAGAGAGAGCAGGGGCGCCTTCTCCACAGATGGAGTTAAGGACACAACCCAGAAACTACAACCAATCCAGAAGGCAGCAGCTAGACTGGTGACTGGGAGCGGCCGCCGAGACCACATAACACCGCTCTTGAAAGACCTACACTGGCTCCCAGTACGTTTCCAAGCACAATTCAAAGTGTTGATGACGGCCTCGGTCCAGTATACCTGAAGGAGCGTCTCCACCCCCATCGTTCTGCCTGGACACTGAGGTCCAGCACCGAGGGCCTTCTGGCGGTTCCCTCGCTGTGAGAAGCCAAGTTACAGGGAACCAGGCAGAGGGCCTTCTCGATAGTGACGCCTGCCCTGTGGAACGCCCTCCCACCAGATGTCAAAGAGAAAAACAACTATCTGACGTTTAGAAGACATCTGAAGGCAGCCCTCTTTAGGGAAGCTTTTAATGTTTAATAGACTATTGTATTTTAATATTCTGTTGGAAGCTGCCCAGAGTGGCTGGGGGAACCCAGCCAGATGGGCGGGGTATAAATAATAAATTATTATTATTATCATCATTATAACCTGAGGTGGCGCAGACCAACAACAGTTCTTCAAGGAGATTCTACTGAGTGCATGCCTTCATTCTAAGATGGGCAGCTCAGTGTCCTACACTCAACAGTTGCCATGTAAACAGGCTGCAGCAGCTTTATATAGCCATAAAATGCTTGAACAGTTTCAGCCTAAGATTTGCTGTGCCCCCCCCCGGAAAGTGTTTTAAGATGGACCATTCCAGTTCTCTACGCAAGGGCTGAAAACGTTAAGCCAAAAACATAGAGCAAGACGCTATGATGGCACTGCAGTGAAGACCAGCACCACAAGCAGATATGCCACCACAAGTAGGATTGGGTTGTAAAAATAAGCCTTAAAACAGTTTGGTGTTATATGCTAAAATAGAAATTAACATATCTTTAGAGTTGTAATAAACAGAAAACCCAAAAAACCTTTCAGGCTGATGTTTTGGAGTGGATTGCAGTTCAGGGTATTACCACTCCAGTAATAGCAGGAAATATGCTATTTTAATCTGAGACTGCTTAAAGTGATGGAAAAGCAAACCTGTTAATAGAATGCATTCTCAGCACCCAGAAGTGTTATTCATCATCACACTATATTTGAGAGGCGGGAGTTCTGATGCATGAAACAACTGGAGTGTTAAGTCCTGTCACCTGGCTTTCATGTTGCTGCTCTCTTGCCACAGCTAGGGAAATACTGGCAATTATGGTATTGTATCTATAGAGGAATTTAGCATCAGGTGACATGACAATAAAAATCAAGAATAAGAGCATCTTGTCTGCGCTCTTGAACTGGAGAAGGTTGTAGCTGGCAGATATTCTCTGGTCCACTCTCCTACATGATAAAAAGAAGAATCAACCCCAAGCCACTGGCCAACAGAGATGTACAACTCAGTCCAATTTAATCTTAATTGCTCTACTATAAATTATTATTATTATTAATTCAATTTATACACCGGCCTATACCCAGAGGTCTCAGGATGGTTCACAACAAGACCCTATCTTTAGGCTTAGACACTGCAGGTAGTAGGTATTGAGGAGCAGAAATGAGGGTGAGGTGTGGGGGGAGAGGGCTGAGTGTGCCCCCTTAGCTACCCTCTAGTGTGGCGGAGAACACTGTCCCATCACCAGTAAAGTTAAGTTTCTGTGATGGAAACAAACTGTCCTGTTGCTCGAGTGTCGTAGAAGAAGCCATGTTTAATGTTAGGGGTGCTAGGAGAGAGATAATACACATTTGGGGGTATTTTGTCCACCTTTGGTGCCCACCCTGCACTCAGATCTCACTTGTAGCTCCTAGAAGTTGTCAGCATGCAACAGCAGTCACCCCCCAGGAAATGGCTTTGACTGGTGAATTAAACCAGGTGAGGAGAGCCAAAGGGTCTCAAACCCTCAGTGAGTGATGGACTTCACCTGCGTGCAGAGACAGGCTCTGGCGGATTGAGTGGCTGAGACCAATAGTGGGTCCAACGGTCAAGAAGGCAGTTTCTGCACATGCTGTAGAAGGGAGTGAGAGGCAGATGGGGCTCATCAACCTGGGAAGGTAGCCCACCTAGTAGAAGGAAAACTCTTATCTAAACTGCATATCTTTGGGAGATGAAAAGGCTAAGGAGTAAACCCTACAAAAAACCCTAAGGAGGAAATCCAGAGTGGAGATCCCTAAGACAGTTGGGTGGTACCTTGTATGCTTCCTTCTGGCAACTTCTGCAGCCAAGCTGGTGCCAAACATATCGCTCTCTTTCCTTTGGATCACATCAGTGAGGTTGAGAGGGGGTCTTGTCATCTGGGCAGCCCAGGACCCCCATACATACTGCTCAGGCTTACGCCCTATGGAGGGCCACAGATTCCCAGTCCCTTAGTTTTCAATGGTAAGAATCCATTGCAGAACTAAATAATTTTGTTAAGTGGAATAATTCATTATCTGATGTTTTTCTACCTGCAAGCTTCTGTATTAGATATGCTTTTCTTTTAAGCCACCTATCTACCTAACAATCTTATAATGTGCAGTCTTCTCCATTTCCAGCTTATGGTACAGAAATCTAAAATAGATGACAAGAAAGCAACTCAAAGGTCATGAAACCAGACTGTTCCTTCAACTTTCTGCGATTAGCAGTGTAGCATCAAAGTCAATGATGCCCTTTGTTAAATATGGAGGAAGTACAACCCACATCGCAGCTGACAAATCAAAAGCTACTTCTTGAGCCCAATTATGAAGGATCTGTTTTTATCAAAAGGCACCTCTCCAAATTAGCCGTGTCCTGAGCCTGAAGGAGCGTCTCCACCCCCATCGTTCTGCCCGGACACTGAGATCCAGCGCCAAGGGCCTTCTGGCGGTTCCCTCATTGCGAGAAGTGAGGTTACAGGGAACCAGGCAGAGGGCCTTCTCGGTAGTGGTGCCTGCCCTGTGGAACACCCTCCCACCAGATGTGAAGGAAATAAGCAGCTATCTTACCTTTAAAAGACATCTGAAGGCAGCCCTGTTTAGGGAAGTTTTTAATATTTGATGCTGTATTGTTTTTAACACTTGACTGGGAGCCGCCCAGAGCGGCTGGGGAAACTCAGCCAGATGGGCGGGGTATAAATAATAAATTATTATTATTATTAAGACTAATTTTATAATATCTTACTATACCATAAAAACACACATTTGTCTATATTTGGTTTGTTTCAGTTTTGGCCTTTTTATTCCATGAAACAGGTTCTTTTAATGAGACCCAGAACTCCTGCGAGTAATTTTAATGTATTTGTATAGCCTGAGTTAGATTACAGTTCAGACGCAGCCCGAGAGCTGGCACAACATGGAGGAGATATAGCTTAAGAACACACCAGTGCACAACAGATGAATAGTTAACTTCCATTGGCTTTGCAACCATATCTGCCTTAAACGCTCCTCTAAGGGGTAATTGTGAGCGAGTCAATGCATGAACTCTCCCCAAAGCTAAGAATGTCACAGCGACAGCACCTTCCCCAAGGCTGTGTGTCACCTCCAAAATAATGCTAGCCTCTATCTCTCTCTCTTCTGTAGATGCCAGCCTGGAATCCAACTCCTGGATTCGTAGCTGTTATACCAATTAAGTCAGTCAACAAACGTTTTCTTAACGTTATCTCTTTTAGTCATGATGGTAAACTGGGCCTTTTGAGCTTTAGGAAGCGAGAATGGTCTTCCTGTAGCCTGCAGTGTGTGATATGTCCTGAGAATTAACCTTCCCTTTCCCTCCATCAAAGGGATGGGGCTGTGCAATAAAGTAATTTCCATAATTGCCTGCTGCAGTTACATTTATTGCTCAAGACTTGCCTTTCAATAAATACTCCTTGATGCAAAAGTTTCCTTGGTCAGCAGATCTCTCCTGTTCTCATTTACTTAAACCACCTTGTCAGATGCAAGATGCCCACCTTGTCAGATGCAAGAGTGTCAGTTGGCAGGAGTGGGTGTGTTGAACAAATGATAGATAAACATGGGGGGAGCTATAAACAGAGCAAAGAAGCAAAGATCACCAGTGTTGAAGCAATGATTCTTCAACAGCAACTTCGTTGGACGGGTCATGTTGTGCGGATGCCTGATGATCGTCTTCCAAAGCAACTACTCTATTCCAAACTTAAAAATGGAAAAAGTAATGCTGTGGTCAACAAAGGGGGTTTAAAGACTGTATCAAGGAAAATCTAAAAAAATGTAGTATAAACGCCGACAACTGGGAAACACTGGCCTGTGAGCGCTCCAGATGGAGAACAGCCTTGACCAAAGGTGTCATGGGCTTTGAAGACACTCAAACTCAGGACACAAGGGAGAAACAAGCTAAGAGGAAGGCACGTTTGGCAAATCCACACCGTGATCAACTCCCGCCCGGAAACTGATCAACTCCCGCCCTACTGTGGAAGGACGTGTGGATCCAGAATTGGCCTCCACAGTCAC
Organism: Podarcis pityusensis; assembly: GCF_964106645.2. Lineage (NCBI taxonomy): Eukaryota > Metazoa > Chordata > Lepidosauria > Squamata > Lacertidae > Podarcis > Podarcis pityusensis. The sequence goes on along the minus strand of NC_138026.1, from coordinate 6,540,639 downwards.
TTACGGACTCATTGTTAAAACCATGTTTATGGAAGACAATCTTACTCGGCTACGAGTGATCGCCAAAGAAGAAGAAGAAAGAAAATAAGGGTCAAATGTCCATGAAACTGAAAAAGTACTGTCTGTGACAATTTTATGGCTATCTAAGCAGGGCTTTTTTCTGGGGGGGACGCAGGGGTAAGCATACCCCTAAACATCTTGCGAACTTTTGTACTTTTGTCCATTTACTGTATTTGTTTTTCCCAATTTGAACTACAGTGGGACCTCTGGATGCGAACGGAATCCATTCCGGAGCCCCATTCGCATCATGAGCAGAATGCAACTCGCCTCTGTGCGTGCGCAGGTCGCGATTCACCGCTTCTGCGCATGCATGTAATGTCATTCTGAGCGTCTGCACATGAGCGAGCAGCGAAACCCAGAAGTAACCCGTTCCATTACTTCTGGGTCACCACGGGACGCAACCTGAAAATATTTAACCTGAAGCAAATGTAACAAGGGTTGTGACTGTATAAAATTGTCAAAATTAGAGTACCCCTAAACATTTTTTTAGGGGGGGGAGCACAGATCTAAGGTGATGATGCACATTTTGCTACCATGGTGAATAACGTGCTTACCTTGTGTACACTTAAACTTTACATATTGGTACAGATTCTCCTTATTGCCTTCTGTTGCCATTTGGACCCTCCACTGTTGACAGTTTTTTCTCTATACCTGTCAGCTGGGGATAACACTTAATGCATTTCATTAAGTCGGCTAGTCCATAAAAGCTTATGTCTATAATAAATCTGTTAGGTTTCGGTGCCACAAGACTTCTTTGTTGTTCTTGTCGAAACAGACGACCTTCCTAGGAACTATAACCATAGTGTACCAGATCATGGTTACTTATTGCTGATGGAAGTTTCCCCTTAGTTTTAACTTTTAATTAATTTGATAAAGTCATAGTCTCTTAAAGATACCCCATAACAGATAAATGCTACTCTAATGTACGGCTGCCATTAGGTTCCCATTAGTTAATTTGAAACTAGAACAAAACTCCATCAATGAAGTATATACATTTAAAACCATGTGAGAGGAATAGGCTTTTTGTAGCTGGATTCTTAGACTATCCATACATTCTTATTTGCTTCCATGCCTAAACCAGTGCAATTTCTGTTAATCATAAAAAGAAAAAGATACCTCCCTTTTCTTTATCCTCCCAGTTCTCCTCCAGCACATGGAAATTTGGTAGCATCCACATTCATAATTACAGCAAATAAAAGTAGAATGTTCCTAAAGCAAAACCCTGCATTTTAACAACTTTGCTAATGTGGGAAGCAACTTGTGCAGAATAAATATGCCCTACAATTAGTTGTGTGCTGTCATTATTTATGGTTACCTTATATATAAATAAACTCAAGCCTCTGACATTTTCAGCCTGGGGGCTTTTGTCTCCATAGCCCCAGATCTGCAGACAGATTTGTTGTAAGTAACACTATCATCGTAATAAGTTTGAAAATCCATTATTGTTCAGATTCATCTGCTTTTGCATCTGCATAGCTCCAGGCTGAGCCTGTGGTTCTGATATTGTCTGTATGATTAACAGTCTTCAAGTCACCATTGCAGCTACAGCTCCCCAAAGCATGTAATTTGACTGAGGCTAACAGGAGGTGACTGGGCAAAAGCAGTTTCACCTGAGGGTGGCCGGGGTCAAAGGCCACTTGTAATAGCTTCTACATGCATCTCCAGACCTGTAAATGAGACCAGAGCCTGCCTCACTCGACTACACTTTCTTTGTCTTAGACGGATGCTCTAATCAAACAAATTACCTAGCTCGTGATCACAGTCACTGATCCAGAGATGTTTTTGCAGACGCTTGTCTGGAATGTTCCAAGTCTCCTCAACCATACAGCATTGTTTAAAAAGAAAGGCTAATGTGTTCAACCAAAGGTAATAAAAGATGTGCATTTTCTTGGTTAAACCAGCCTCAAAGAAATCCCTCGGGACACTGCATGACACATTTGACACTCTCTGCACAGCTTACTTAACTGAAGGGCATGTCTACTGCCTTCCAGTAACGGCGGGGGGGGGGGGGCGTAATATATTACAGACTGGCAATCTTCCAGAACCAAAAAAACCTGAATCCTAATGCTCCCTTCCCCGCCCCCCTGCCGCCAGTTGCCATGCTAAATCTTACAACAAACCTGTAAGGTAGAACTGTATTACTTACTAGAGCTGAGGGAGGGGAGAGAAGGGGTTAAGAGTATGCCTCAGACTACATTAGTTGTACACTTGTCTGCCCAGAGAACTACTGGAGGAAATATATTACTATTATTATTATTATTATTATTATTATTATTATTATTTCTATACTGCTTTATATTTTAAAGAAAAAAACCTCAAAGTGGTTTACAACACATTAAAGCATCAACTAAAACAATCCAGAATAAAACATCACTGAGAAAGTCAAATATAAAGTCAAGGCATTAACAGGAAGCAAAAACGTTGTCTTAAAGATTTCAAAATAAAACATTGCAAAGGAGGTCAACTACAGAATGCACATTTAACACAGCATAGTTAACAAAAAAAGCTATCTTCAACATTTCAAAAGAAAACATAACTGAAGGAAGTCAAATATAAAATGCACATTTAAAACAGCAAAATTAGCAACATAATAAGCAAGAGCAGGGACCGAGCAACGGGAGCTCACCCCATCGCAGGGATTCAAACCGCCGATCTTCTGATCAGCAAGTCCATCAGGGAGAACACGCTTTTCGAAAAACATGGTGCTTATTCTGAATCCACTGGATATGGAACAGATCTGTGGGAGGATTCAGCCTCACACAATTCCTGTTGTTCCGTCAGTGCAAGCATTTCTGCTTTTCTTTTGTTAACTTTTAATTGCCCATTGCTCGGAGGAGGAACTTCCTGGCATCTTTTCCAGCTTAGGTTGTGCCCAAAAGTGACAAGCAGCTGCAAGTACAAATGACATAGCAAAAGAACGAAAACGTGACCCACAATCTCTTTCCTCTTCCTTTCCCTCTAAGGCGGGCAGATGATTAGATGCATCACTACCTGGCTTTACCAAGGCACTGCGCATGTCCATGAGGAGGAGAGGAGGAGGAGCATGAGGAGGAGCAGGCAGGGACTAGAGCAGACGAGAAGTGGTGGGGTATGGACACTTAACCTGGGGAACTGGCCTACGCCCCATTCATACACCATGCATTTGAAGCAATATGGTACCACTTTAAACAGCAATGGCTTCCCGCGAACGGCTTCCCGTTTGCTAAGTGTGCTGCTAAGTTTGCTAAGGGACGCAGGTGGCGCTGTGGGTTAAACCACTGAGCCCAGGACTTGCCGATCAGAAGGTTGGCGGTTCGAATCCCCGCGACGGGGTGAGCTCCCGTTGCTCGGTCCCTGCTCCTGCCAACCTAGCAGTTCAAAAGCACGTCAAAGTGCATGTAGATAAATAGGTACCGCTCCGGCAGGAAGGTAAACGGCATTTCCTTGCACTGCTCTGGTTCGCCAGAAGCGGCTCAGTCATGCTGGCCACATGACCCGGAAGCTGTACGCCGGCTCCCTCGGCCAATAAAGCGAGATGAGCACCGCAACCCCAGAGTCGGTCACGACTGGACCTAATGGGCAGGGGTCCCTTTACCTTTTTAGGTGTGCTGAGCATTGTTAGGAGACCCCCCCATTCCCCCTCAATTTCCTCCAATTTCCTGAATGGTTGAACAATGAAACCCTCTTAAGAGGGAATGCTGGTACTGTGGCCTTGGGACTCTCAGGGCCCTTAACAAACTACAGCTCCCAGCTGGAATTCTTCCGGGGGGGGGGGACTAATGACTGTTTTAAAGTGGTGTTATAGTCAGTGCTTTCAATGTAATGGTGTGAATGGGGCCTCAGTATGCTGCAGTTCATATGCCCACTTTACACCGCGACATGAAAAGGAAGAGATTAGGGGAGACATAATAAGGTGGGTGTGAGGAATGTCAGGACAGACAGCTGTCAAAACGGACAACTAAAATGTGCACTTTGCTGCCAAGTCTGGATGAGCCCTAAGTTAGCCATTCAAGAGTGATCTTCCGCCCGCTCCTAGTCAAAGCATACGGGTTCAGCTTATATGACCATTCCAAAGTGCTATTCTTTTCCAAAGTAAATGAAGTGAAGTGCAAATAATGCTCCACGGGGATACGTAGAATATCCCTCCCATATTCTAAGACGCTTGACATCCTTAGGCATGCACTCTCATATGTTTACATGATTTTAAACAGGCTTGCGGGATCTGTACTGAGGCATGAATCTCAATGAGCTGAAACAAGCAGGGCTTTTTCCAATAGTGAATAATATTTGCATTTTAAAAGCTCTGACAAACCTCAGTTATGGCTGCACACATGCATTATAGGCAGAGTATGTACAATCACAGTTATCCACTATCTAACTCAGACTCCTTTGAAGGCCAGTTCACATGGCCCAGTTGGTGTGATAATGAAATGGATTCGGAAGATTATTCTGAATTTACACCACCCTAGTTAGCCCATGAGCCAATCCTCATTTAGTGCTTCTTCTTCTTCTTCTTCTTTGGCGATCACTCGTGGCCGAGTAAGATTGTCTTCCATAAGCACGGTTTTAACAATGAGTCTGTAAGTGACTGTGGAAGCCAATTCTGGATCCACACGTCCTTCCACAGTGGGGACATTGGTTCCCGGGTGGGAGCTGATCACGGTGTGGATTTGCCAGGCATGTCTTCCTCTTAGCACATTTATCCCTTGCGTCCTGAGTTCGAGTGTCTTCAAAGCCCATGACACCTTTGATCAAGGCTGTTCTCCAACTGGAGTGCTCGCAGGCCAGTGTTTCCCAGTTGTCAGTGTTTATACTACATTAACCAATTACAACAACTCCCATTCCTAAGAAGGACAGAACCCTGTCTAAGGCTTGGTCATACTTTACTTACAGCTGGGCATCTGGCATGCTGGAGACCTTGGTTGTGCCACCCAGGAATGGTAGATTGTTGATGGGAAAGGTGTTGTGAGCCCCACAGTGCTGTCAGGATGGGGTCTGGACTGGCAGGCCCTGACACGGGAGGAGGAAGAATCAGGTGTGAGGGGGCCTGAATGATGGGAAACTCGATTGGAGGGGGGTCTCCTCTTTCCGCCTCCACTTTAGCCACTTTGGAAGAGAAAGAAAGGGTGTCACCTATTTCCCTTGACCTTCCTGTGGAGCAGAGAGCCGCACTGGATGTTGGAGCTAGCTGTGAGCAGGTGATGGAGGAGTCAGTACAGGAAGCATCAGTGACTGAACGGAAGCCTGAACAGCAAGGCACTGTCCTGTCATTTAAAACCAGGCGCTCCCAAAATATGGTGTGTGGAATAATTTAAATCTATGTTTGGTGTAAATTGAAAAGTATAAATATTTTTTAAAAAAACAAACAAACCAGGTGCTCCCAATTCTGGGCATTTGCAATGCTAACATTTCCACAGGGCAAACAAGTGTTGTGAGTCAGTATGCCGTGCCTCACCTTTAAAAGCTTGGTTGGTGGGGTGTGAGAATTCGTTGGGACGTCTTCGTAGCTTCTATCCAGCCCTGAGCTTCTTGGCTTATTCCTGAAGTCCTGAATTGTGATGCCTGAGCTCTGTGTACTGTTACTTGCCTGAATAACTATCTATTTATTTACTGCACGTTAGAGCCTCTGCCTATTGTGTTGAGTGGCAGCAGGATAGAATGAACAATATTGCAGCATATCGGTCTGTGGCTTTTCTTCACACCTGCAAAGTCCTCTTGCTGCCACAGAGGGTCTTTTGGAAGTTTCTTGTCAGGGCTGCTCTTTGGCCCTGGGTCTATGTTTAAACTATACTAGGTCTGCCTCAGTCAGAGCTGTGACAGTCAAATGAGTTAGATGCTAGCTACTGATATGGACATTTCAGCCTTTAATATGACCAAGACATCTTTTGTGGCTGAGGCTGGGCAACAGACCATGCAGATGGAACAAAGCACTCTTTCTTACTTCTTCCTGTCTATTCAAATATAAGTCTTAAAGACCTTGTCCATAATTTATCTGATGGTGAGCAGATTGTATATCAATATCTTGTGAAACCATGCTGTAATCTGATGTCCATATTCAGAATACCAGATTTTTTAAAATGAAAATGCCACTTTGGCCTTGACTGTGCTGCTTGAAGTCTACAAGGGCCACTATAAATACATACATGCAATTTATATTGTCTATTTATTATGCTGCTGTACATATTATTTATTGCACACAGTCCATATTTGGTAGATGAAAAATGACTCCGTATCTAAGTAGGTGAGCAGAGTCAGGTATGAAAATACAGCCATGCATCCATGTGATCATATTTGGCATTCCTCTCCAAAGGCCAGCTCAGATTCTGAGTTTTCAAATAGGGTAGGAAAGGCTTACCATTTGCTGTGCTACCCTACACCCCAGTATAGCTGTGCCACCCTTTCTGGCAGATTCATCACACTTTGCAAATAATGTAATTGTCTAGGAGAAAAGGAATTCAAATCCACAATTCAAAAATATTTCAAGAGTTGCAGGAGACCCAATTGCATTTCTTAACTTCTAAAAGGGAAGAAAAAGGCACACAGATCTCTCCAAGTGTTAATCAAGACCAGCCCTTCTGCATAGTTGGCATTTTAGTAAATTCACGTCATTTCTTTCTTTTTCTTTGTTGATTTGTCTAGGGGGTAGGAATTCATCTCTTTTCAATGCAGATTTTGTCATGTAGTTCACATCCACTTTTTATAGTCTACACTTAGTCAATGTAGAGGAATCTCAACCCTCTCTCCCAATCCAGCAATATGCTTGAGTAATCGCTATGTGACAATAATGATCTTACCCAATGGATATCTATGTATAAATCTGAGCAAAATTATCTGCTTGTGTTTGTGGTGCAAATGATCTCTGAGCTTCATTTCTGTTCAGAAATAATATCCATATTTTAAAATAAATGCCTGGCAACTTCCAGAAAGCTACATGTAGCCCTGCAACCTCCACCTCAAAAGACCAATTGGGAGCAATAGCACACGATAATATAAAGGTATAGTTGGCATATATGTCATGGGAACAGTATGAAGATTCTGTGCATTGGCAAGGCCACATTTGGAAACCCCATCAAAATAGTTCTTGCTCCATGATACTTTAAAACCAAGAATATGCACAAGATGACAAAATCAACCAGTTTAGAAATGCTTTCAGCCTAATGATCTAAGTGCCTAAAACCAGCTTGTAGAACAGGAGAAACTTCCAAACAAGGTTAATGGGATTATTTGAATAAGGTCTGTAGGGAAGGGCCCCTAGGATAGAGATGGAGAACTTCCCTTTGACCATCTTGACTTTGATGGGAGTTGGTGTCAACCAACATCAGGAAGGTCACATGTTTCGTGTTCCTGCCATAGGGCATTTTGAGTTGGTCTTCATGGCACTCACAGTGTAGGTCATCCTCTGTAATGCAGCTCAGCATCATTGCACTATTAGACTTAATAAAAATACTGTGCAACCTTTGTCTCCTGTGTGCTTAGGCAGAGGCATCAGTACACAGCCTGTCTCTTCTGTTTTATGCTTCCAGACCTCCTAAGCCCTAGTCCCACAAATGTCATGCTTAAGTCCCATTGAGTTTTGTAGGGCTTAAATAAGCTGTGGCAATTTCATTTATTCATTATAAGTATTTTTAGACTGCCCGTCAGTCATCCCAGAGTCAATTACACACAAAAACATAGAACAATCAGCAAGATTAGTTATTTCGTTTATTTACTTAAAATTTAGAGTAGGACAAATATACAACGAACACTACAGTCCCAGTAATGTTGCATAATATGATTTAAAACGGTGTTGACACACAATTTAAAATTGTATCTGAACATTCGTGAAAACCAAAAGGTCTTTGCCCTGATTCTGAGAAGGTAATAAGGTGAACCTCTTTGGAGGGGCATTTTACAGCTGGCGTGTTTCCACAGAGAAGGTGCTTTCTCCAAGTGGAACTTAGTATCATTGATTTAAAACAGACAAGCTCAATTCACTTTTATTTGGGTTGATTCAGGCCCCTCTGCTATGCTACTCTAGCGCTGGTACAGCAAAAAAGAAAGAAAGGAACAAGAACATGACCTCTGATCTGCTACTCTGACCACCGAACGCTAGCAGTGCTTCAAATACTCCAGTGGCTTTACTGCCCTGATAATCCCCTGGGCAAGGATTGTTCTGCTTGTTGTTGAGAGTAATGAAGTATGTTCTCCCAGAGGTCTTCACTATTCAGCAGAAAGCACACGAGGTTAGCCCTTGCACCATATTGTAGCGCAACACACAACATGGCAGCAGACCCTCCAAGTGTCCCTACTTTCCAGGGACAGTCCTGGATTTACAGAAGCCATCCCAGTTTCGGATTTGATCCAGGAATGTTCTGCTTCTCCTTAGGGTGTTCCTATTTTATCGGAGAAATGTTGGAGGGTATGGAGTTATGTGACCCCCCCCCCCAAGCTGAGGAGATAAGCTAAGGAGATACAACCTTTAGAAGACATCTGAAGGCAGCTCTACATAAGGGAAGTTTTTTAATGTTTCATATTTCATTACGTTTTTATATATGTTGGAAGCCATCCAGGGTGGCTGGGGCAACCCAGTCAGATGGGCGGGGTACAATATTATTATTATTATTATTACTATTCTTCTTCTTCTTCTTCAGGCTGTCACTATTTTCATAGGAGAAATGTTGGAAGTATGTGGGCCCTATGAATGTACTGATGTATGTGCATAGAGGGGAAATTTCCCATGAGGGAAAATCCTGGGCCAATTACCGTGAAGGTAAAGGCTAGCCAGTATAGCCCCATAACTCCCTCATGCATGCTTTCTAATGGGTTGGTTGGTTGGTTGTAAATCACTTTGAGTTGTCCTGGGCTAGACTACAAATTCTTCTTCTTCTTTTTCTTCTTCTTCTTCTTCTTATTATTATTATTATTATTTTGACGCTTGAAGCAATTCATGTGAACCTCCCTCAGTAGATCTTTCTTTGTCAGAAGAGTTTTTGGAGGCAAAGAAGCGCCTGCTTCTGAAATTTGATTTACAGTTATTGTATGGAAACCCATACAAGAAGCACCTAGATAAACCAACACATAGGCCCTTGTACATGGATGGGGAATGGGAATCACTTTTAAGGCAGCTTCAGATCTAATATGGTTCCTAGAGTAAAATGTAAAAATGAATAAAAGGGAGCAGAATTGGGGCCATTATGTGGTTTTACGGATAATGAATATAAACATCAATCTTTTACCTAACTTGGAAACGTCTCTCAGACAAGAGTTGGTGTTAGACAGTTATTACAGCAGAAGCGATAGATCTTCCCAATCTTTCTTGCAGAATACCCTTTGCTCAAAGATCATTGTGAGCACATGTGGGCAAGCTGCTTTCACTTTAAATGGGGAATGTTCACAAATAATGGTGCAGTTGGAATTTGATCCAATGGGTAGAAACAGGGAGAGAAATCTTTCACACACACATAAGATTTTTCACACCCAGAATGCGCTTACTTGGAAGCCTTGATGTCAGTGGAATTTGCTTTTATGTCAATGTACAAAGCATTGCCGCCTGTGTGTGGCATATGCATGCTTTCAATTTGATTCTGATAAAATGATTGTTTTTATTGCTAAAGCTGCTGTAGGTAACACAGAAACGCGCAGTGTTCTGTGTGATGTACATACAACATCTTTGTATTGATTCAGCTTGTGCTGTGCTCTTAAACTGCCTCTTTAAGACCAGGATCTTTGGAACATTTAAGGGGGAATTACAAATTGCTGTCATATTTCAATTTGGGGAAGCACCTTTCCCCTCTCAAAAATAAAAACCCTCCACCAATCCAAACTTCCATATTTTTCTTGGAAACCAAGCCAAGGATTACGGCTTTGAGTTCTAGGTGACATACACCATGTGCGCCCCATAGGAATCAGCAATATGAACATGCATAAATATTATATTTTATTATGACCACTACACAACAGCATAGAGTCAGGTAGGTTTAAGCCAATCTTTCTGAACCTGGAAGCATCTAGATTTTTTGGACTCCCACCAGCCTCTGTCAGCATAGCCAATTACCCAAACTGATGGGAGTCATGGTCCCATACAACTGGAGGGCACCAGGCTGATGAAGGCCAGTTAAAGCCCATTGATTACAATTGGCTTAGCTGGACTCAGCGTACTCTTAATTATCCTGACCAGAATGTGGTCTAGAACCCAGTTCTCTACCAGAGGTTTTCATACCTGAAATGTGCTCTACCACCAAACTGCCCTTTCAAAGCCATAACATCGCCCACTGCATAATCATCACTTGAACCATACATAATCTTTCTTTTGTTGGACATCCTATGCATTCTCCAAATAAGTCATATATGCTTTCATTTTGTAGTGAGATTTGAGTTGTTTCATGTTCTGCTTTATCCAAGAATATATCACCAATTATAGGCTACACTCATGATTTGAAAATGACTCAGTAAAAGATGGCTGGCTTCCTTATATAATATCATTGATTGATTTAAATGCCATACATTACTCTGAAATGGACAAAATATATAAGAAGAATGTGCCCTGCCAGGTGGCATGGCTACCACAGCGTCACTTTCTGCAATGCTACTGTGGCCATCAAGTAAAAATGTGGCACTGCTGTCTACGCTTAGATTTACTAAAGCCAACTACAGTGGTACCTCGGGTTACATACGCTTCAGGTTACATACGCTTCAGGTTACAGACTCCGCTAACTCAGAAATAGTACCTCGGGTTAAGAACTTTGCTTCAGGATGAGAACAGAAATCGTGCTCCGGCGGCGCAGTGGGAGGCCCCATTAGCTAAAGCGGTGCTTCAGGTTAAGAACAGTTTCAGGTTAAGTACGGACCTCCAGAACGAATTAAGTACTTAACCCAAGGTACCACTGTACTTCAACCCTTTGCTGTAGAGAACATATCCAGTGCAATGCTCCATGCAAGTCATTTTGCAGACAGCTCCAGTTCTTTGCAATGGTGTTCAGATGCATTTACTAAACCAGAGAGAGAGAGAATTGTCAATGTCATAAATGCTCTGCATAATTTAAAAGGAAAAACATCTGCAGTTGATTTAAATGTAAGTATAAATTATAGTTTCCTTCAGCACTCCTAAAACAAATAATGTAATGGAGCATTTGAGTTCCAGGGCTCCACTGGCAAGCTATATGTTTTTGTACCACATCTTCTGTTTATATATGTTCTTGCTTGTTTGACTACAAATTCATTAAGCAGCCAAAGCAGAAAAGCAGACCATCAATGTTGGTCATCAGTTCTGGGGCAATTACAAACGCAGCTCTGGTATGTCGTTGTCTGTTGATGTGGATTCAAAAATGCTTTAGGTTTTAATTCAGCAATGTGAAACTCTTATTAGTCAACAAAATATTAACCCAAACTCTATTTTGCTGCTGCTGTTCTTACTAAAGTCAAGTTTGGATATTTAGATAGATTTATTGGGCCACACCGTTCTTTTTTAGAGTGTTCACACAGCATGAAATTGGTCCCTGGATCAGCTCAGCTTGATGGTCTCTGAAAGCTGTTTTCATGATGTGTAAAAGCAATAAACACCCACCACCTGATATGCGTCTTGTCTATTAGCTGTAGAAGTACTCTAAATTCTCTTGATTGAGCTCTCCAGAGGAGTAAAGGAGTTATAATTTAGCTAAGGCAGAGTTGTACATTCATTTGCGAAAGTATTAGTTTGTTCATTAAGGCCATCATTCCAACTCAAACTCTCACCATATGTATTTATTGTCCTAATCTGATTAAAGGTATAATAATCAGATTCCCTTATGTTTGTCTCTTTGTCTGAGGTTTAAAGTAATCTAGACCTAGAGCTGGCGTAATTGGTTTTGAAGATTTCCTCTATTTCTGGGGCGCAATGGCACCTTCAGGCAACCCCCAATTTTATCACATGACCAGGAAATTACAGCACACAATTCTCACCATTTTCTGGGTTAAGGTAGTTGCAAACAGATTTTTTTTCTGAAAGCAATTAGTGCAGAAACGAACACCCAAGTTACATTAGAGTTAACTAGCCTTTTACATCATGTGAATGATCACATAAAATGTGGAAATTATCAGTCAAGGGAAAATTGGGAATATGGAATGAAGTGTGGTCTGAATGCAGCCATAGACTTAATTATAGCACAGCATAGTAGAAATTATGCTAAAGAGTTCATGGGAAAGGTGTGTTTTGAGGAGGGATCAGAAGGACGTGAGATGAGGAACATCACACAGGTGTTCTGCGAGGAAGTTTCAGGGATAATAGGTAAAAAGACAGGTGTCCTATATGAGTAAGGAGGAAACATTGAGACAGTTGAACTGCAATCTCCTTATCCTTTTAGGAGCTGGGATATATTGAACTATTCTCAACCAACTGGAAGTTATTGACAAAATGGTACTGCATCCATTCGCTTCTAGTCCCCATGTAATCAAAGATCCTCACGTATGCTCCCAGGGACAGGGCACAAGTTATGAAATTGTTTCATAAATGCATTCTAAAAAACCTTAACTCAGGTTGCCATATTTGAACAGATTAAGTTAATGCAAACAGCAGATGAATTTTGCAGCAATGAGACAAATGTTCAGCTAAATTAAAGTTATTCACATGCAGTCTCCCAGGAAATATTTGCATGATATTTTACTAATTGCTCGGAAATCTGATTGAGCTAAACAAACAGAGGGGGAGGAGGGAGAAACCAAACAAAGATTAGCCCCAGGCCTCTTCAGTTATGAGTTCCCAAAGCCTATCTCCAGCCACGAAGCTTTTTCCCTCTCTGTGAGCCTGATGTTATTTCCCAGTCTCCCAATCACTCTTTTTCAGGCCCATTATCCTTCTGCAGACACACACAGTTTTCCCCTGGTGACTAAATTTCTTCCAAAAAGCACTTGGTTTTCTCCCTTCCTTGGAGTCCAAATCTCTCACAGACTTCAGGGCTGTCTGCTTTGGTTTCTTAACTCCAAGCACATACTGATACGCTGCATTTATACCATCTGAGTCCAGCTTAATGTTCGTCAGACTTACTAAAAGTATTCAAAAAATACTGCTTGGGGGGGGGGGTTGTTTCGTTTTGGTTTTTGAGAACTATGAGCTCACCCACACTGAAGTTTAATTTGGATTTGAAGCTGTTAATGTGGATTTGATACTCTCTGCTTTATTCTTTTCCTTTAGGCATCCAAGTGGCAGACTCCACTTGCCTCCAACTAAATCAAGATGTTCCTGATGCACCGATAATGGGAAAGGGTAGGGGGGAATCCAATATAAAGGACTTAACCGTCCAGGGGTCCTTTACCCTGTATGGAAGTGCCGTATTTTTCGCTCCATAAGACACACCTGACCATAAGACACACCTAGTTTTTAGAGGATGAAAAGGGGAAAGCCCTGTTTTGGGGGGGATCAGCTCACAGTTGTGCAGATTCTTTTGCAAAGGGGAAAAGCCCCGGTTTTTTGAGGATCAGCTCGAAGTTGTGCAGCTTCTTTGGCAAAAGGGAAAAGCCCCCCTTTTGAGGATCAACTCAAAGTTGCTGAGCATACTTTGCAAAGGGAAAAAATCCTGTTTTGATGGGCTTCAACTCACAGTTCTGCAGCTTCTTGAGGAAAGGAAAGGGAGCCGTTTCTACAGATAATCTAATCAGCCAGTCACATGTCGCTGGGGAAACAAACAGCCTCTGCCTGCAGAACATTCAGCAATGGAGGCCTGGGCAAGGGGGCGGTGCCAGCAAGGGAGCCAGTGATGGACAACACATTCGCTCCATAAGACGCACAGACATTTCCCCTTACTTTTTAGGAGGAAAAAAGTGCGTCTTACAGAGCGAAAAATACAGTACAGTGGTATCTCAGGTTAAGTACTTAATTCGTTCCGGAGGTCCGTTCTTAACCTGAAACTGTTCTTAACCTGAAGCACCACTTTAGCCAATGTGGCCTCCAGCTGCCGCCATGCTGCTGCCACACAGTTTCTGTTCTCATCCTGAAGCAAAGTTCTCAACCCGAGGTACTATTTCTGGGTTAGCAGAGTCTGAAACCTGAAGCATCTGTAACCTGAAGCGTATGTAACCTGAAGCGTATGTAACCCGAGGTACCACTGTACCATTGTAATAATGAGCTACTGAATGTTCCACTGAAATGACTGACTGATTAAAACTGTACCTTTCAGGAGCCTAAAACACCTATGTACCATTTGAAGGAAGTCAGCTGAAGAATTTGGGAAGCCTCCTCAGCTCTTTACCACCTGTGCCCTTCAAAGTTGTCTGTGACAATCATTTCATACAAAATACCAGGTAAGGTCATTTAAAGAAGAAAAAGGAAAAAAAGCCTGTATTCCAAGATGCAGCAGTTCATTAAGGACAATAATTTACAATTGACAGCCAAGTACACAGGATGCCAAGAAAGATGGGGTAGGTTGGGCTCTACGGTCAACACACCATTACTAGTATCACCGTTGTTACTGCAGAGGTAAGCTACACGTGGTTTTCTTGTAATGTGAATATTTTGCGAAGGTCTTTGAAGTAGCAGACAGCTGAATACTGTGAGAGCCTCAGGATTGGAGCCTTAGTGAAAAACTTGCAGTTCACATAGCTTGCTGTAAAAAGTGAATGCGCTGGATTTGTTGAGATCAGATTTGGTGAGGTGGAAAAGACAAATATGTTGTTGTCCTAGTTTCCCTTCTGCAGCTTTCAGAATTTTCCCCAGCCTAATCCAGAGTCTTCTGAGTAGGAGGAAGAGAGAGATTTTCTGTTCCTGAACTATATGTTTCCAGGTTGTCATAGTCTTACTCTTTTCCTCGCCTCCAATTTCCTCCAGCTACTAGAGAAGCACAAAGAAAGGATATGTTTTATTGGGAATCGCTTGAAATGAAGTACATGAAACACACCCTTTCCTGCTACATAACATCCCTGATGCCAAATCACAGAAATGAACCACAACTTCTTATTTCAATTATGGAAGACAGCCCAAAGTGTAATATTCTTTCAGGAACCATAAATTGTATTGCTGGAAGTAATAGCAATCTCCTTCATAGAATCCCCTAGGAATCCCTTTATTGTCTTTAGTCAAGGACTGCATTCATATGCCTGTTGCATGCACTTCAAACAAGATGAGTGTCCTAAAACTTTGCTGTAGAGTACAGACAATTGGAGAAAGCTCTAAAAAGTTGTGTTCATTGCTCTTGCTAATAACCAAAATTATAAGTTTTGGAATGGCCCGGGTTCATTGCTTTGGACCCTGTTCGTATGTGGAATAAATAATAATAATAATAATAATAATAAATTTATTTATTTAATAATTTTTATTAAGGTTTTAAACAAAGAAGAAAGAAAAACAACACACACACAAAAACAATACAAAACTTAACAATAAAAACACAAAACATAACAATTAAAAACAAACTCTCTTTTCCTTTTCCAATTTTAAATTACTTATTTTCTGGACTTCCTCATACCTCCCTCTTTTGTATTCCAATCCACATTATTTGTCCAGCAGTTTCTTTTCCACTTTTTTAATCCCAATCTTTAATTTAATAAAATGTTAAAATATATAACTTCAACTTTTTTAAACTTTTTTTAAACCTAATCCTTGATCTTAATGTCATATAGCTTTAAATTTTTCCCTTTTATTATCAAATTTCCATTTCTTTAAACATCTTTAATCTTGATCTTTAATCTTAATCTATCCTTAACTTTAACCTGTACAGCTGGAAACCACTTATTTTGAATCCAACATCACTCTAACATTCCTTAATTTTGCAATGTTTCTGAAGATAGTCTTTATTATTAAAGAAAAGAATAATAATAAATTTATTTATACCCTGCCCTCCCCAACCAAGGCCGGGCTCAGGGCAGCTAACAACCAATAATAAAAACGAGTTGGATGAATACAACTTAAAAACAAGATTAAAATACAAAACATTAAAACAATTAAAATGCAGCCTCATCACAGGAGGAGAAAGGAAAAAGAAAGAGGGGGAGGGAATCAAATTGGCTCCAAGCCAAAGGCCAGGCGGAACAACTCTGTCTTACAGGCCCTGCGGAAAGAAATCAGATCCTGCAGGGCCCTGGTCTCATGAGGCAGAGCGTTCCACCAGGTCGGAGCCAGTGTTGAAAAGGCCCTGGCTCTGGTTGAAGCTAATCTAACTTCCTTAGGGCCCGGGACCACTAGGGTGTTGCTATTTATGGACCTTGAGGCTCTCCGTGGGGCATACCGGGAGAGGCGGTCCCGTAGGTACGAGGGTCCTAGGCTGTGAAGGGCTTTCAAGGTCAAAACCAGCACCTTAAATCTGACCCTGTACTCCACCAGGAGTACATCAGAGTCAGATAAGGCCATATGAACCCCTACTAAAGGGACAGGATACCCAAATCCTGTCTGTGAAATCACCCCAGGCTTCAATAATCAACCAGGCCTCAAAACTGTCCAAAATTCCTTTTGTCTTCTAAAAATCCAAAACAGCTTTTCTCTGCTCTTCTCTGCTTTTCTCACAAGATGCTGTGCATAGGCAAAATGTTACTTTTAAAAGCTAATGAATAGGCTCTGTTCAAAGCAGGCCTGAGAAACGAATCTTATCTCATTCTAGTTGCAACATCTGAACATGCTGAACGCAAGGCTCTCATTCCCCTTTTCCTGGGAAGGGTACCAAGAGTCCACAATAATCCCAAGACAGCTTTCTGTTCATGCTCAGAGGAACTCATGGGGCAGGACTCCTGGAAAAGGAGGAGAAAGGGGAGGGAACAGGAATGGGTATATATGCTCTGTGCACATGACTGTGAACTGGTGCATGCTTTTTGTGAGTTATCACACTTGCTCCTTCTACCAGTTCATGGATGCTAGAAATAAAGCTTTTTCTTTGAAACTATTCCTTGAGTGTCTGTTGACTCCCACTTCCCTCTCCCGGGCGCAATATTTTTCCCACCCGAGGGCAAAGCCTCATAGGGCTACACTACCTTGTTTATTAGGGCCAATAAACTGAAGCTTTATGCCAGCAACGTGAAGTTTAGTTGGCACATAGTTTATCTGACTAGGTAGGTGGTTTGCAACCTCTCCTGGATAAGTTTTTAGGCTCCTTAAGGATAAGGTCCACAGTTTTAAGGGTACCGATAGATCAAGCATTGTCACTGGATATCCAGGTAGTATCTATCACATATTGTGTGACTGGTACAACAGCTGCAACTCCTTTGGAGTAGAATTAGCTTGGACAGAGTTACCCATTCTCTAGTAATCTCTGCCTCTGATGACCTCTCAGATACTTCAGTTAGCAAAAAACCCAGTTGCTAGGCTGATAACTGGGATGAGATATAGATTAGATGCAGATATACAGCACCAGTGCTGGAATGGGTACAATAGCTGCCAGTCTATTTTGAGGCACAGTTCCATGTCTTCTTTTTCACTAACTATAAAGCCTAAATCAGCTTCGGACGCAGCTATGGAAGGGCCATTTCCTACACAAGCCTATCTGAACCTGAATCCTCCGTTCTTCATCTGGGACCCTCTGCCAGGTCCTCCTCCTATCCAGGTTTCAGCAGGTAGTAACTAAAGAAGGGACCTTTTCGGTTGTGGTGCCCCTCATATGAAATGCCCTCCCCAGGGAAGCTTACCTGCTGCCTGCCTCATTGTCCATCTGGCTCTGGGCAAGGTTTTTTCTTTATCTTTTGCCCAGGCAATTCAGAACGTTTTGCAGCTAATTTTGGATTCTGCTTCTTCTACTCCTCCTCTTTATTCTTTATATCATGCTTTTCTCTTTGATGTTTTGGGAGGAATTAAACATTGCACTACACCAATCATTCCTTCGGGGGCAAGTGTTTAAGCCTGCTAGGTGGTGTGACCCACCCTCTCCCTCCCCCCTTACATACTATGCTGGGGGTTTTCCCAACACATGCACCCTAAGCCAATGTTTTGGGAGGGGGGCACAGATAGAGGGAAGCACCGCTGCACGAGCTAAAGTCCTTGTGCACACCTACCTCTAATAGAACGCATTAATTGAACCCCACTCTTTTCTCTAGTGCTTTTTATTAAAATGCAATTACCTGGGATTTTTATATTGCGGGGATCCTAAAACAAACAAATGGCTGGAGGTTTTAAGAAAGGCAGGGCCGTCTTAAGCATATCTGGCGCCGTGGTGCAAAGATCCCTCCGGGGCCGCCCCTGCCGTTTTCCAGAGTTGTCAACTTGTCGACCTTTTCCCAAGCCTCTGCAGGGATCGCTCTCCTCCTGCGGAGGCTTGGGAGGCAAGCCACACACCCGCCAGCCATATGGTTGATGGGGCACAGCTGGCGGGCATTTAGGGAAAGAGGAGGCCAGTGGCAAGCCACGCAGCTCCCCTACTCGCTGGGGTGCCCCTGAGAGGCCAGCGCCCTGGTGCAACGTGCCAGTAAGCCCAACAGGAAAGACAGCTTTGAAGAAGGGGCTTGGTGGCTATCTGTCAGGGAATAATATACCGTATTTTTCGCTCTATAAGATGCACTTTTTCCCTCCTACAAAGTAATGGGAAATGTGTGTGCATCTTATGGAGCGAATGCAGGCTGCGCAGCTATCCCAGAAGCCAGAACAGCAAGAGGGAGCGCTGCACAGCACTCCCTCTTGCTGTTCTAGCTTCTGGCTTAGCCGCGCAAAGCTTCCTCAGAGCACGGGGAGCCTTCATCCCACTGCCCTGTGGAGGCTTCACATGGCTATCCCTGGCTTTTGCAGCCCCTGGGCAGCTCCTCTGTCCCTTCCCCCACCTCCCGGAAAAGCCTGCAAGAGACACGCTCCCTTTAAAGAGCCACGCGGAGCGTGTGTGCGGCTCTTGGGGGCTTTTTCCTGAGGAGGGAGAAGGGCAGCCTGTCAGTGACGGGCTGCCCTTCTCCCTCTTTGGGGAAAAGCCCCCAAGAGCCGCGTACACGCTCCTCACGGCTCGTGAAAGGGAGCGCTGAGCAGACCCTGGGATGCAAAGAGGCTCTGCTCAGCGCTCCCTTTAAAGAATTTTTTTCCCTTTGCATTCCCCCTCTAAAAACTAGGTGTGTCTTATGGTCAGGTGTGTCTTATGGAGCGAAAAATACGGTAGTTGCATCCTGATTGCAGTTCCTGTACTGAGCAGTAGGGTTGAATATGATGTCCTTCGAGGTCTCAAACAAACAAACAAAAGACATGCAACTTAATCCCCCCCCCCCCCGCCCTACCATAATACTTCCACATGCATTGCGGAATAATAATAAACTGGCCCCTGCATTGGCCCTCATGAATGAGCCCTGCCTGGGGCCAGGAAAGTGCTTAACATGCTAATGTGCACTTTATAAGGGAACAAACAGTATATTTTGGGTGTGCAGAGGAAACATTCCAGCGTAAATACTCAACTGGCAGCTAGTTGGAAACTTGCCACTTGAAGAGAAATGGCTCATCATGGCCAATGGTGTCAGGTTAACATTTTCAAGCTGGACAACGTACAAATGGTGTTCTTGGAATGGAAATAGAAATAGATTAAAGTGATCTCTCTGCAGTGCAAAATCCAAACTGGCATCCAGCTGGCCACTGGAAAAGAAAAGGCTGCTGCTATGGGAATGTGCTTAATGGCAGAAATATTTTGTTTTGGAGATAAGGATTAACAATAGGGATAGGAGGAGAGTTCTTTAACACAAACCATATTATCCTATCTTGCAGCCCTTTCCATGAAAAGCAGTTTATCTCCTGTCTTCAGTGAGAGTAAGTGCACCTCATTTTTCCTTGGAAGAGGAAATATTTGAAGGCATATCTCACCATCTTGGATTATAATGCAGGGGTCTTCTGGGTTAAACGTGTTCATTGGTAAACATGCATTTAAAAGGAGGGGGAGAAGGAGCACAAGGATGAAGAGACAACCGAGGGAAAAGAGAAGAAAACTGAAGACGAAAGAAATCAGCAGAAAGGACTTCCAAGCAAGCATAAGGCAGTCTTTGCCAACCTGGTGCCCTCTAGGTGTTTTGAACTGCAACTTCCATCAGCCACAGCAAGCATGTGCAAGGCTTCATCCACCTGCAGCACCAACTCTGCATCCATCAGGTCCTCTACAGAAGCATTGCCACTGACTTAACTGGAAGTATCTCCACTCTGGGTCAGTTGGTTATGATCTAAGTTGGATGATAAATGCAGGCTAGATGTACTCAGAGACGCTATTGATTAGAAAACAGTTGAAGAGCTAGGTAACCCAACTAAATGCTATGTCTAGATTTCAAAAAATGAGGAGGCAGCATGCATTTCATGGTCTTTAATGTATGTTCAAGGTTTGGGCTATATCCTCATCATCAAAACACCTCCAGAAATCACAAGGCTATGAAGAAAATCCACCAGACAAAACTTCTAGTAGGACACAGAAGGACATAGCAAATACCTGTAGAATTTATAACTTGGGGTATTTGTGTTTATTATTACATTTATATTCCTCACAGTCCTCCCCTCATTTCCTCACTAAAACAGCACTGTCAGGTAATTTAGATTGAAAGATGTTGACTGACCCAAGGTCACCCAGTGAGCTTCATGGAAGAGTGAAGATTTGAACCCGGGTCTCCCAGGTCCAAGTCCAGCACATCACACGGGCCACACCCCAACAGAACATGGCTATAAAGCAGCTTCCTATGTTGTAGTGCAACTAGTGAACAACCAGAGTAACTAGTGAATCTCCAGTCCATAGTCCAACTCCAACTGCTCAAGGGCAAATGATATACTCTAACCAATTTGATATCTGTTTGGAATGGGGCATTTCGGTGTTGCCATGTTGCCAGCCAATATCAGTGACAGAAGCCTTCTATTGTTGCGTCTAGACAGATGTGTGCTGCCCAATTGGAAGGAACTATGAGAGCTCTGGAATGTGGGTAGCCTGCCCAGAAGGAAGCCACTGTGCTCCAAGGTGCCACCACCCCAAACCCCTCCAAAAAAGGTGTGTGCTGAATTCCACAAGCACGCTGTGTATACTTTTGCAAAAGCACAGAAATTTCCCTTATTGCCCTAGAAGACTGTAGGGCAATCAAATTTGTTAACACTTGTAATTCACGGGCTCAAAAGCAAGCTAAGGAAAAGATTAAAGGGGCTTGACAAAATAAATACCTTTTTTCTGGTTGGTACTCTCTTTATCTCTGAAATTCCCCGAGCAGCCCATCGAGTACCTCACATAATAAAAACTTCAACTTCAGCACTAATCCCTATTTATTCTGTCCTGTTATATTAAGATTGAAAACAATGCAATGCACTAATAGCTCAGTACACTTCAGCTGCATTTCCCCCTCTGGCCTTGTCCTGTTCTGTTCAGAGCGGGGAATATGGGCAGTGAGTGATGTAGAGTCAGAGCAATCGTGATGGCTGAGATGCCTTGCGTATGTCTGGGTCTGTAGCATTACACTTTTAGAAGTCACCACCACCACAATGCCCATGCTGTCTATGGATCTTAACCGAGAGTGAGAGTGGAAAGCCGTGCGTGCTTAAGAAAAAGGAAAGGCGGCAGATGTGTTCAGTGGACGTCCCACTCCTTGACCTGGTTAAGCCGTGAGATTTGGATTTAAACTAGCTAAGACCCGGCGAAGGCAGTGGAACTAAATTGGGAGAATTAAATCCAAGTATTCCAAGTATTTAACTGCTTGGTGGATATTCCGCAGGGCACAGGCCCAGCCTGAGTGGAGCCCCTGACAGAGAAGAAGAGCCTACCTTGCTCTCTGGGCTTGATTCCGTTAAAATTGCCCATAGCCCAGAATACAGGAACTATTTCTGCATCGCAGATATATCAAAAGCCTGATCAGCATGGCTCTGATCATAGCGGATTTCAGCTGTGGGATAGATAACAGTGCAGTCATACCTCTGGTTGAATGAGCTTCGGGATAGTGCGTTCGAGTTGCGCTCCGCGGCAACCCGGAAGTAACAGAGCACATTACTTCTGGGTTTCACCACTTGCACATGCGCAGATGCTCAAAATGATGTCACGTGCATGCTCAGAAGCACCGAAATGTGACCCGCGCATGCACAGACATGCAGATACGGGTTACGTTTGCTTCTAGATGTGAACGGGGCTTCGGAACGGATCCTGTTCGCATCTAGAGGTACCACTGTATTAGGAATGTCTGCCTCCTTTTGAGTCTCTCTAACTGTCTGCATGAGTAGGGGCGACACATTTTCATAGATCCCACTCCTGTGCTTTTAAAGAATTGTCTGATGTACATAAATTAAACAGGTAACTTCCCCCCACCTCCAAGTCTTCCTGCTATGAACAGGACAGCAGTTGTTAAATTTATAGAAAGGAAGGAAGGAAAGGTGTAGGAAAAAGGGAGTGAGGTCAAAAATTGTGGAGCCCAAGAACAGGATTTCTTGAAAGTCATTTGACTGCAAATTTAGAACTTCTACATTAGGAAATTAAGACTATGGTCAAGATTTTTACCAATAGGCAGTTTCTTGCATTCTCCGCCCCCCTACATAATATTTAATGCTGTACTGTTTTTAACATTTGATTGGGAGCCGCCCAGAGTGGCTGGGGAAACTCAGCCAGATGGGTGGGGTATAAATAATAAATTATTATTATTATTATTATTATTATTATAATACATTTACGCAGGTTTATTCTGCACCAATAATCTGCATACCTCAACTGGAACAAAAGCCAAATGGAAAACAAATAGACAGTATAGACAGTACCATAAGGAAGTACACAGCATATGCATATGTGTTTACTATGCAAGTATGTGCATATTATGTCCTCCCCGGGGCGCCCGCAATAATAAATATAATACACACTAATTTATAAATGGATAAAAACATTTTATATCACTAGTATTGAGAACTCATTGATCCCAGAGCACAGTAAAATAGAGGAAGGGAGACAATGTCTATTTTTTGACCTTTCAAAATGCTGGAACCAAGATCTTGAAAAATACAGAATTGCTCCATTGTTTTTGGCATCAAAGCAAAAAAAGAAAAATGAATGTTACATAGTTGGGCTGCTCTTTCTCTACCTAAAGCTTTGCTTTTCGGGAAGTGGTTTGAGGGAATTAGATGTTTTCTATCAGTAAAAGGTTCAGAGCAAAGACTATGCATTTAGTCTTCTTCATTTTCATTGTTCTTTTTCACTTTTGATAGCATTTTTAGGTTCATTCGCTGCCAATTTTGTTTCCCTCTGAAGTGTCAATAGCCAAGGTGCTCTGAAAGTAGTACATCTCCTTGAACATAAAGCTGAAATAGAAATATAATTTTTAAAACCTCTGCATTTGAAGGTTTTATGGAGGACAGGTGCTCTTTTCATTATGTTGCTCCAACAGCCAATTCTCTGCCCCCCTTCTGGGGTTCTTTTTATGTATTTGCTTTTATTTTGTTCAGATATATATATTATTAACAGGGAAATCTCCCAAAGACAAAGGTTGCCTTTAGGCAGTGCCAAACCGCATGGTTCAGGGCTGGAACCTACACCACCTTACGAACCATGGTTTGAGAGGGACTGCCAAACCAGCACATCAGTTCATGATTTGAAGTTGGTTTGCAAGCCACAGTTTGTGCAAACTGTGGTTTGTGATATGTCTGGGTTCACAAACTGTTAACCAAGTAACCTGCTACATCACAGCAAGAGGACTGATCTTACGAAGCTACTTTTGTTATTGTTGTTTAGTCATTTAGTCGTGTCTGACTCTTCATGACCCCATGGACCAGAGCACACCAGGCACTTCTGTCTTCCACTGCCTCCCGCAGTTTGGTCAAACTCATGCTGGTAGCTTCGAGAACACTGTCCAACCATCTCGTCCTCTGTTGTCCCATTCTCCTTGTGCCCTCCATCTTTCCCAACATCAGGGTCTTTTCCAAGGAGTCTTCTCTTCTCATGAGGTGGCCAAAGTATTGGAGCCTCAGCTTCAGGATCTGGCCTTCCAGTGAGCACTCAGGGCTGATTTCCTTAGGAATGGACATGTTTGATCTTCTTGCAGTCCATGGGACTCTCAAGAGTCTCCTCCAGCACCATAATTCAAAAGCATCAATTCTTCGGCGTTCAGCCTTCTTTATGGTCCAGCTCTCACTTACATACATCACTACTGGGAAAACCATAGCTTTAACTATATGAACCTTTGTTGGCAAGGTGAGGTCTCTGCTTTTTAAGATGCTGTCTAGGTTTGTCATTGGTTTTCTCCCAAGAAGCAGGCGTCTTTTAATTTTGTGGCTGCTGTCACCATCTGCAGTGATCATGGAGCCCAAGAAAGTAAAATCTCTCACTGCCTCCATTTCTTCCCCTTCTATTTGCCAGGAGGTGATGGGACCAGTGGCCATGATCTTTGTTTTTTTGATGTTGAGCTTCAAACCATATTTTGCGCTCTCCTTACGAAGCTACAGTAACTGCTGAAATGGAAAGCAGACGAGCAGCACCATTCATGGATGGCCTGGTATGACAGCAGTATTCATCTGACATCCCAACAGCTGAGTCACTGCTCTTTTCCTGGGAAGGAGGACGAGTGAGGCTGCATTGCAGACACACTGGCAGGAAGGATGGATTTGCAGAGTAGCATGAACCCAATAAACATCTGTGAAGAATCGGAATAGATAAAATACAATGTAGTAATCGCCTATTACAGAAAGCAGAGGTTCCATGACCATCAACTACTGCAGCAGGAAAAGCTTATGAGCAATGCAGTACAGTGGTACCTCGGGTTAAGAACTTCATTCGTTCTGGAGGTCTGTTCTTAACCTGAAACTGTTCTTAACCTGAGGTACCACTTTAGCTAATGGGGCCTCCCGTGGCCACTGCCACGCGATTTCTGTTCTCATCCTGAAGCAAAGTTCTTAACCCGAGGTACTATTTCTGGGTTAGCAGAGTCTGTAACCTGAAGTGTCTGTAACCTAAAGCGTATGTAACCCAAGGTACCACTGTATATGGAAACATTTTCAGAACTCCCTGTGTTGGAGCTGTTATAAGGAGCAGCAGTGCCAGAGAAGAGCATCATCAGCACTCGCATCCCAGACTCCCTGGAAATAAGGGTTGCATTAAGAGTAAGTTTCTTGGCTCCCAAACATTATATTATTATTATTATTATTATTATTATTATTATTATTATGTGGAGAAGTTTCTCTGCAGAAACCAGTCCCAACCAATAACACAGATTCTTGCCACTGTACTGTAGGTAAAATTATGTGGTGGACACTTGGTGCTTAGGATAATAATAATAAATAAATAAATAATAAATTTTATTTATATCCCACCCTCCCCTGCTAAAGCCAGGCTCAGAGCGGCTAACATCATACAAGTAAGACAATGCATAAAAACAAGCGATCAATAAATTAAGATACA
The DNA here is from genome assembly GCF_964106645.2 of Podarcis pityusensis. Lineage (NCBI taxonomy): Eukaryota > Metazoa > Chordata > Lepidosauria > Squamata > Lacertidae > Podarcis > Podarcis pityusensis. Next base: position 6,515,389 of record NC_138026.1, on the reverse strand, counting down.
TCCCACAATTAATTCAAACAAATTAAAATTAAAACTGGACAAGTGGCAATCTTCAGGTTAAAACTGAAAGCAGTTATCAACTATTTCCACTGATATTATAAGCACCTGTGAGTGGACTGGGAACTTCCTTTGTGCTTGTTCTTATACAAGGAGAAAATGAGTCAGACTGAACCCTGACCAAAGGCCTGGCGGAACAGCTCTGTCTTGCAGGCCCTGTGGAAAGATGTCAAATCCCACCGGGCCCTAGTTTCTCGTGAGATAGTGTTCCGCTAGGCCGGAGCCACAGCCAAAAAGGCCCTGGCTCTGGTTGAGGCCAGTCTAATCTCTCTGGGGCCCAGGATCTTGTTGTTATTTGCAGACCGTAAGCTCCTCTGTGGGGCATACCAGGAGAGGTGGTCCCATAGGCACGAGGGTCCTAGGCCATATAGGGCTTTAAAGGTTAAAACCAGACCTTAAACCTGATCCTGTACTCCACCAGGAGCCAGTGCAGCTGGTATAGCACTGGGTGAATGTGATCCCACGGCAAGGACCCCGTAAGGAGTCTCGCCGCTGCATTCTGCACCTACTGGATGATGGCTTTAAGAATTTGTTTAATTAGTGGGTGTTCCAATACCTTGATTCCCCTTCCCTTACTTTATCCTTATATTACCCATAAAGCCTGCAGATAAAGAAAAAATGCATTCCTGGAAACCCTCTTCATTCACTCATTGGTGGAGTCTCCCACGAAAATTGAAGAAGGCCTTTAGGGAGGTGTTCTTATATGCAACGGCCGCAGCTCAGACTTTAGTGGCAAAGGGGTGGAAGGAACAAGAAGCCCCGACAATAATGGACTGGCATTACAAGCTACAAGAATTTGCTGAAATGGCGCAGTTAACAAATACCCTGAGAGGCAATTCAAAACAAAAATTTATGAAAAAGTAGGATAGATATAAAACATATGTTCAAAAATACAGTACAGGTTCACTCTCTATGCTAGCATTTGATTGACGTTGGAGTGAGACTGAGTTGAGAAATAAGACTAAGAGCACAAATTGATATAGGAATGTATTAGATAAAATGTAAAGAAATATACAATAATAAGAGTACATTCTTTTGTAAAAAAGGAATATACAATGGGATAGACAGGAAATCTAGTGTGTTGGTATGTATATAATTTTGAGGGGGAAATTATTTTTGCTTTTTCTTTGTTCTTTCTTTTTGTTTCATTTTCTTTCTAGGTATATAAAATTTGTATATAATTTTTGTATACAAGTTGGATATTATATTATAGTAAGTCCTGTAATGTAATAGGTAAAGGTAAAGGGACCCCTGACCATTAGGTCGAGTCGTGACTGACTCTGGGGTTGCGGCGCTCATCTCGCTTTATTGGCCGAGGGAGCCGGCGTACAGCTTCCGGGTCATGTGGCCAGCATGACTAAGCCGCTTTTGGCGAACCAGAGCAGCACACGGAAACGCCGTTTACCTTCCCGCTGGAGTGGTACCTATTTATCTACTTGCACTTTGATGTGCTTTCGAACTGCTAGGTTGGCAGGAGCTGGGTCCGAGCAACGGAAGCTCGCCCCGTCACAGGGATTCGAACCGCCGACCTTCTGATCGGCAAGTCCTAGGCTCTGTGGTTTAACCCACAGTGCCACCCGCATCCCTGTAATGTAATATGACAACGTTTATTGATGTAATATAAGAATGTTAACAAATAAATAAAATGCAAATTCAAAAAAAAAAGTTGAAGAAGACTTGGCCCTATAAAGAGATTGCAATAGCCTAGTAGGGTGAGCAACTCAGTGCTGAACCTGTGAAGGTCCAGGTGACATGGTGGTGGGGATGTAATATTGGACTAGGCCAGGGGTCTGCAACCCGCGGCTCCGGAGCCGCATGTGGCTCTTTTACACCTTTGCCGCGGCTCCGGGGCGGATACTAGCGAGGGGAGGAGGCGCATTGTGCGCCCCGACACTCCCCACTGTGGCAGGCGCTGTACTGGCTGTGACATCGCATGGGGGCGGTGCGTGCGTTAGTCACGCACCGTCCCGACGTCACCTTCCCGCCCGCCCGCTACATTGTAAGGGGCATGTACGCTGGTCACTGTTTTGAAGGGGAGTGAAGAACACACACACACAAAAAGGTAACTTGTTAATTTAACGTTTATTTCTATGAGGAGGAGTAATTCTGAGGGGTCAAACAAAGAAATAATAAAAAAGTGACTAAAAAGTTATTTTTATAATGACGAGTTTTGCGGCTCCCAGTTTTTTTTTCTTCAGAAACGGGTCCAAGTGGCTCTTTTTGTCTTAAAGGTTGCAGACCCCTGGACTAGGCCAAAAGCGCTGCCTCACTCCTTCAGCATGAATGTTCTGCAACACGAGTACATGTGAAAAGAGAGCAGTACATGTGAAAAGGATCTAGGAGTCTTGGTTGACCACAAACTTGACATGAGCCAACAGTGTGACGCGGCAGCTAAAAAAGCCAATGCAATTCTGGGCTGCATCAATAGGAGTATAGCATCTAGATCAAGGGAAGTAATAGTGCCACTGTATTCTGCTCTGGTCAGACCTCACCTGGAGTACTGTGTCCAGTTCTGGGCACCACAGTTCAAGAAGGACACTGACAAACTGGAACGTGTCCAGACGAGGGCAACCAAAATGGTCAAAGGCCTGGAAACGATGCCTTATGAGGAACGGCTAAGGGAGCCTGGAGAAGAGGAGGTTAAGGGGTGATATGATAGCCATGTTCAAATATATAAAAGGATGTCACATAGAGGAGGGAGAAAGGTTGTTTTCTGCTGCTCCAGAGAAGCGGACACGGAGCAATGGATCCAAACTACAAGAAAGAAGATTCCACCTAAACATTAGGAAGAACTTCCTGACAGTAAGAGCTGTTCGACAGTGGAATTTGCTGCCAAGGAGTGTGGTGGAGTCTCCTTCTTTGGAGGTCTTTAAGCAGAGGCTTGACAACCATATGTCAGGAGTGCTCTGATGGTGTTTCCTGCTTGGCAGGGGGTTGGACTCGATGGCCCTTGTGGTCTCTTCCAACTCTATGATTCTATGATTCTATGATTCTATGAGTAAGCATGTGAATGGGACTACAGTGAATGCACTCTCTGAGGGAGATGTTGCATAAAATATGGTGGATTCGGTGCTTAGAAAATGTGGTTCCTTGCAACTCAAGCTTCAGATTGGACTGTGCACAAAAGAAACAGGTACATTCATTCCACAAACCACTGGTTGTCCGGAAAGCTAATCATAACAATGGCGTGTTGTTTATATAGCACTGTGAGTGTGAATGAAGTAGTCACTGCATTCCCTTCATCACAAGCTTCTCACCTCAGTTCTGTAAGAAACCACTCTTCCTTTTTCCTGCACCGGCCATTTTTTGCCACCTTTCACTGCTGTGGTTGGCAGATGTACACTTCAGTCATTCACATGAATGGTACAACAAGACAGAAGGCAAAGTTCAACGGAGAGCAGTTAACTTATCAGATGAGCTCTTTGGTCTTCCTAGAATTTCTCCTTCCTTGAGGTACAATTTTGCCGGAGGCGTAAGAGAATCTGACCCTCTTCTTGCACTGTGCTATTCTAGAAAATAAAATAAAAGGAGTTGTACATTTGTTTTTGTTTTTACAGCATGCCTCTCACCACTAAGTCTTTAAAACGACTACCGCCGTATTGCAGGTAGAATGCATCATAAAATATTAAGTGGTGCTATGCAGAACTTCCCTCTGTCAGTAGATCTCCAAACACAGCTGGATCAGCATTCATTTAGCCACTCAAAAAAATAAACCAAAAAAAGTTGGCTACAATTATAGCTACAAATGTTCAAAATGGCATAGTACCTCTGTACTACCAAGACCTCTTTATGTCAGCTTTGGAAGATTCTATGCTCTTTCAGTTGACAGTACTGACACGGGATTATTTCATTTCCTGCTGTAATAGGGGACTTTGAGCAAGTAAAGTCAGTGTGTGCATGTGTGTTTGCAAGGACAGGCAGAGTCCCCCAAACCCTGGGCAGCCGCCCCCCCCCCCATGTGGAATAACGACTCAAGACAACGTGCTATGGGATTAAAATTGGTCACATGTGGGTAGACCTTGGCTCAGGCATTGGGCGTTTATCCCTCCCAGTCCCCAGCCAGGGATCTGGGGAACATCAGGGTTATCCAGTTGGGGGGGGGGGCCGGCTCTGGAGAACATATGTTCAAGCAGAGAGAGCCGCCCCCATTATGCTGCCGTCGCAGGGGAGAGCAATGACGACCTCTCGGCGTACGGTCAAAGCCTCCCCTCAAAAAACCCTTTAACGAGGAGCCTTGGTATCGCCGCCACAAAGAGGAGAGGAGCGTGGGTCACCGCTGCACACCGCCCCCCCCCCTTAGGGAAGATAGACTAAAGGATTCTGCCCAAGGCCTGATACCGCCAAAGTTGTGATGTTTTGCTACAGGAAAGGCAAAACCTGCCAATGCAGGGGAATTCCTTTCCGGCCCTTCAACAGCGACCTTGACGTAGCAGCGCCCGCGTACCTGTGGAGAAAAGGTTAACCTGCAAAAGAAGTCTTAACTGAGGGTGGGTAGGGTGGGAGAAGCTCTGGAGCCAACTGAAGATTCCCAGGTAAGATCGTCCCTCTATTGTGTGGGCAGGTAGTCCCTCCCCCTACCTAGCCTGGTCACCTTGGCAACACTTCCCCCAGGTGGGATTGGACAACTGACTGAGGTAGGTGGAGACCTCCAGGTATCCCACCTGGGGGGAGGCGAAGCCAAGCCTGTGCTAATGGAGCAGCACAGGGTCCAGGGGCTGCACACAACCACGCAAAGGATGCCCCCCCGTTTAATGTGGGGAGCGGTCATTACCATTTCTGCATAACCAAAAGGGTATTAATAATCCTATATCACAAAAGTGTGAATGAGACATGACCACATGATAGCATTGTCTACTCTTACCCATCAACATGTTTTAACTGTGTCTGCCACATTTTTTGTACAGTGAATGTCCATGACAAATATAATTATATTATTACCTTGTCAACAATTCTGTACGAATCTTTCCTCAAACCCAACTTCCTAGTGAAATGTCTTGGCCATTCACCATGTTCCTCACATGTGCCCTGCATCTGGGCATCAATATAATGCCGGAATAATGTCATGTTTTTGTAATATCCAACATCCTAATCAGGGCCAGCCAGTCCATGAGGCAGACGGAGGCAGACGCCTCAGGTGACAGAATCCAAGGGGTGCTTCTGTGGGTGCCCAACACCACCAGAGAAGGAAGGAGAAGCAATTGCAGTGGCTTCCGAGTTCCGATGAGATCTTGCAAGATACCCACGAGATCGTGCAGAGGCTTTGCACGACCTTCCTGAGACCTGTGTAAGTGAGGCAGAGTGTCTCCCTTACCAGGGTCCAAGGAAGGTTGTGTGAGGCTTCTGAAGGTCTGCGCAATCTCACGGAGCTCTCACAAGATCTCACCAAAACCTGGAAGCCTAATAATAATAATAATAATAATAATAACTTATTATTTCTACCCTACCCATCTGGCTGGGTTTCCCCAGCCTCTGGGCTGCTTCCAACAAAAGATTAAAAATACATTAAAACATCAGTCATTAAAAACTTCCCTAAAGAGGGCTGCCTTCAGATGTCTTCTAAACGTCAGATAGTTGTTTATTTCCTTGACATCTGATGGGAGGGTATTCCACAGGGCGGGCACCACTACCAAGAAGGCCCTCTGCCTGGTTCCCTGTAACTTCACTTCTCGCAGTGAGGGAACCGCCAGAAGGCCCTCAGCGCTGGACCTCAGCCATGTGAGCCTGCCAAGGCTTTGGCGGGGGCAGCAGGGGGGCACAGCACGGGTCAGGGGAACACCTTCCCATTTTGCCTTAGGCAGGAAAATGGGACAGTGCACACACACACACACACACACACACCCATCCTAATGTGCTGGCACAACCAATTTCAGAATCCTTAGCGCTTGACTTATTTCTAAATGACCGTAGGAGCAATTCGTTATCGCGCCAAGGTGATCGTTGGAAGTCCTGTGCAAGATCTGCTCGTACATTGGGGCTTTCCCCCCTCCTCCCTCTGCGTACTGTTCCAGGGGCCCTGCAAAACCCTTCCAGAGCCAACTTCGGGGAACACAAAGGGAGCAAAGAGAGGGGAAGCCCCACGACACAAGCAGGAGTCCTTGTGCAATGCTTCCACTTACGGGATTTACTTGAACCTCACCCTGTATGTATGGATATATCTACATCAACACACAAAAACATAGTTCGTCTGGGTATCTCTTGGTTTGGTTTTTCTTTGAGAACTTGAGAGTCTCCTTCAGCCATTCTAGACATATTTAAATATAAATTTATAAAACAAATAATAATACAGTGAATCTCTTTGTCCATATTTATATTCTCTTAAATCATACTATTGAAAATTTCCAACAGCGTTTTAACTGCCTTCCAGCTTAGTATATTTAAACCTCTGAATGAATTTATTGATGGTGGCAAAGAAAAAATATGTAGGAAAATGAATGAATTCCCTTGAGATACATGGTATGTCATGAACTTCCTGAAGTTATTTTCAAATGTTTCTGCCAGCACCAATAAATCCCTCAAGTTTCAGAATAGACTGTATTAATTAAAGAACTGGATTAGGTGTTTTAAAGTTGCTGAAAGTTATATCTGCAATCGGTCATGTTCGGAGTGTATGTTCAAGATGAAATATCTGCTATTTTAACAAGCAGACATACAAACCAGCAGCAATAGCATTTCAGATGTTTGATTAGTCATATTCTTCTTGTAATTTTGGTTTACAGGATGTGTGTTTATTATTTCCATATACAGCACACAGAGTCTAAGACTCTCCTAAACATATTGACTCTAGTTTTGGGGGTTTTTTTAAAGAACTCTTGAAATCTTTATGAGAACCATTTTCATCCAACTTTACCGCTTCTGTTTCTTCTTGCCATGTGCTAGTCATGAGAGGCTGGTGGAAAAGACATGGGTCTTCTTTGAAGGGGTGTTGTGCACTTGTAGTTTAGGACTCTTTAAGGTTTGGAGCCAATATTCATCATTACTATAACTATATCGGAAATAAAAGAAATATATCAAAGACAAGCATACAGCAAAGTCTCCTCTGTAACCAGAGGTAGCCTTTTTTAAAGTTTATTCTGAATCTTTTGCAGAAAACTGCCTGCATATGCTTTTCTTTTTCTCTAGCGTAAGAAAAATCAGACACTTGTTCATCGTATTCTGAAGTGGACAATATAAACCTCATAGCTTTAAGAAATTCCCCATATTATCTGCTAGAAAAGTAAAATTTTAAATTGATTTTAATATTGTAATATTGATCTGTGAGGTGGAAGACGTAGTGAATGAATATTGTATGTTATTGTTGTGCCCTGCCTTGGGTACTAATACAGTGGTACCTCAGGTTACATACGCTTCAGGTTACATACGCTTCAGGTTACACACTCTGCTAACCCAGAAATAGTGCTTCAGGTTAAGAACTTTGCTTCAGGATAAGAACAGAAATCGTGCTCCGATGGCGCGGCGGCAGCAGGAGGCCCCATTAGCTAAAGCGGTACTTCAGGATAAGAACAGTTTCAGGTTAAGAACGGACCTCCGGAATGAATTAAGTACTTAACCCGAGGTACCACTGTACTCCTGCTGCTACTACTATTAATATTTTTATATGAGATGAATAAAAAAAATCACATACGTGTGGATTCCTGGACTACCGCAATAACAGCTAAAAGTCCTACCAATTTTTAAAAAATGATAAACTCCCTGAATTTGAGCTGTTTTAATCCATTTTAATGGGGAAAACCTACATTACTATGCACGGTTATAATTTGGAAACATGTTCCACTGAAACTCCATTGGGAGGAGGGGTTGAAGTGCCAATTGTTTGAAACAAAATTACCTCAGCCTCAACCTGTTTGTGGATAGCAGCCTAAGAATATAGTGCAAGTCACTAATTTGGAAACAGGTAATGTACCAATGCGCACATTTTTGACATGGTAAGTACTAGACGTTCCCACAAGGAAAGAATAATGTAAGTTTCCCAACCCCTGAAGGAAACATAATCCTGAGTTTATATCAGATGCTTTATGGAAGTTTATTGGAATATCCAACAGGGTTCATGTAGTGTGTCACAAGGTAAAGCCTGTTCATTGGTGATTTAGTAGCAGCATGTGCCAGTGTTACTGTAATTTATAGAACACAGATGGTCAGGGAGTTGCCCTGCTGACTTGTACCTCAATAAGAAGCGAAGCCCTGCACGTTATGGGCTGTGGATACCTCTAGTTGACTTTCCGAAATTATACGCTGATACAGAGATCTCCCCTAATGTTAAAAGATTCCAGGAACCAGCAATCTTGCAATTAAGAGGCCTATTTGCGAAAGTGGGGGCAACTGCAAACGAATAACGTTTACAAAGGCAGATACAAATGAACTACATGAAAGGAAAATGAATTGTAAGAATTATAGCTTCCTTTCTCCAGGGTTGAGATTTTAAACTGATGCTTTCTGTCATCTGGTAAATCGATAAGGGGAAAAGGTTAACGCTATTATCTTGAGTCTCTGCAAAATAAGCATTTGGTTTTAGGTTTTAGTTTAGTTCACTGTTTGTTTGCTCCTTATAATTTAATGGATGTGACTCAACCAATGTTAAGCACATCTAGATCATGTTAATTTCAATGAAAGGGTTAAGTGTATGCTAAAATATTTCTTACATAAATCAGTGGGTGTTAAACAGCACAATCCTATGCAGTTCTACTCAGCAGTAAGTCCTACTAAGTTCAGTGGGGCTTAAAAAGGTAAAGTAAAGGACTCCTGACAGTTAAGTCCAGTTGCGAACGACTCTGGGGTTGCGGCGCTCATCTCGCTTACTTCTATGGGGATTACTTCTAGGTAATTCTGGGGTTCTATGATTTTCAGTGGGTAGTGGATTGCCACCTAAAGTATTTATATTTGCATTTTATCCAATACATCTAGGCACTTTAAAACAGGTTTGGTGTGCACCAGGAAGTGCAGAAACTTTGGCCCTCCAGATTTGCTGAACTGTAATTCCCATCAGCCGTAGCAAGGATAGCTGGTGAGAGTTGCAGTTCCACAGTATCTGGAGGGCCAAAGGTTCCCCACTTCCCCACCAAACCCAGCAACCTTCTTTATGTGGTAGAGAAGAGGACACGTACCTGAGGTAACGTGGAAAGTGGGCAATTCACAGGGCCACATAAAGGCCTGATTCCTCTGATTCTTCACTTGTAAAAAAAAATGGGGAGTCCTGCAAATTAGGCTGACAGGTGTCAGTACAGGTGTCCACAAGCAATGCCTTTTCCAGGGGTGTCAACTCTATGGAGTTGACCCACCCAATGGGTCTTCGCACCCTACCCAATATCCTTTTGGAGGAGGCCAGGCCCCATCAGTGTTGAGGGGAGAGGAAGACCGAGCATGGAGCTGAGCATGGTGTGGTTTCAATGACCAGCTCCTCCTGAGCATGAGAGAGAAGGAGCCAGCAGCCATTGAAGCCACGTTGTGCTGGGCTCTGGACTCAGCCTCCTCCTGACGATGCCATGATACATGCATGATGTCACACACACAACACATGGCATTAAACGGCCACAGTGCACGCCAGGCTCTCTCAATCTTGGGTGCAAGTTGGCCTCTCTGGCCTTGTGTCACAGGCTGCCTTGCAGAGCACTTTTCTACCAGGTAACAGTAGTAGTGTGTTTATTGTGGTCAACCAGCCAATGACACAAACTGGAAGATCACCGCTTTGATCAGGAACGGCAGACTAAGACCTACAAGACTACGCAATAAAAAACCCACTATTTTTAAATTTCCATCTTCTCAGTGAAACCGAGTATTTGTCCCTTCAAGAAAAATACACATGTGAACTGAACTAGAATCTTATCTTATTCTGTTGTTTTTTCCTCTTGTATTCACATGATAGCCAGTTCTTTGTGGTCTGTGCTGAATATGGTGTGTGTGTTCCTTTAAACAAAAAATAAAAAACACCTTAGCAATGATAATAACACTTTGACCCTGGTCACTTTGCAAGAAGCATATTGTTGCAGTATTTTTGCTATAATGTCCTGTTGCTGGGTGCTGATTTTTAGAACAATAATATTTGTTAAAGTAAAAGCTAAAGGGACCCCTGACCATTAGGTCCAGTCGTGGCCGACTCTGGGGTTGTGGCGCTCATCTCGCTTTATTGGCCGAGGGAGCCGGCGTACAGCTTCCGGGTCATGTGGCCAGCATGACTAAGCCGCTTCTGGCGAACCAGAGCAGCACACGGAAATGCCGTTTACCTTCCCGCCAGAGTGGTACCTATTTATCTACTTGCACTTTGAGATGCTTTTGAACTGCTAGGTTGGCATGAGCAGGGACCGAGCAATGGGAGCCCACCCCGTCAAAGGGAATTTGAACCGCTGACCTTCTGATCGGCAAGCCCTAGGCTCTGTGGTTTAACCCACAGCGCCACCAAGTCCCTATTTGTTAAAGTACCCTTATTCAAATGAACATTTGTAGAACTTAGTTCCAGGAGAATGTATTAGAAAGAGACTGCTTTCTATATGAAGTGAGGAGAGAGCAATTTAAGCAGCTAAAGAAGAAACTATATTAACTCACATATTAGAGCTCTTTGGTGCGGGGACGGGGGACGGGGTGTATAATCTGCTTCATTGTATTTGTTTCAAATAATTAGCATTGTATCTAGATGGTGTTAATGTTCCTCATCCTCTGCTTTCAGACAGAAAGGAAATGTTGCAGGTGAAATGAGAACCAAGTTGAATAACTGGGCAGCTGCAAACACAAGCAGCAGGAACACCTTTTGCATTACCAGGTGATGATGTTCTTGACAATTTTGCTACAGATCCCCAGCTGGGGTGTGTCAGTTTCTATTTTCTCAGAGCTGTGCTGATTTACACCAGCCGAGAGCCTGGTCCATTGTCTACTCCATTGCTTTTAGCAGGCAAATCATCTTGCTATGGAATGCATCTTCTGCATGCAATTTGTCAATGAACATATTGTACTATATATCTATACATATATCTATTTATTTATCTCAGTGTGCGTGTGTATGCACACACACACACACACAAATGCTCACTCATCCTGGACAGTGTTAAAAGAAACTACTATATAGATTTATTCCCATTAATATCGGTCATTTCTACTTCTGGAGGGAACAGTTTCCACTTCAACTTATATTAGCAGCCTGGAACTGATACACTTTTAGTAGCACTACCAAAAGCTTGGAAGGCATACTTTTTCTCAATGTAAGTTGAAGACTTCTGATTCCTCAGAACTTGGATTCTCCAAATTCAGATGCTTCTTTTGAGAAATGTTGTTTGACAATATTTAATGTTATATACGATTACCAAGGCTAAGCTAACAGTGTACAATAGATCATACATGGGTTTCAGAAAATGTCTGCACCGTGCCAGAATGCCCCTTAAATATAGAGACAGACACCTGAATACACAAAGACTACTGGGTGACCAGTATCACCTCCATATTTCCAGTCATAAAAGATTGTCAACATTGCCTTAAGAATGTGGATTGATTCCACATTTTGAACACATAACTATAAAATATATACAGCACTCTGGTAATCAAAGGCTAAGATCAAGGGAGGTTGCATTTGACATAATATGAGGGACAGAATTAAGTTTGAGTTTTGAATGAATGATATTTAAATAACATAGATTCCCATGTAGATTACTTGTTCTGCTTAATGATGCTGATGAGAATATACACTGAATATTTGGGGTAAATGGGGAATGGGCAAGGAGGATTAGATTTAAGAACAAAATAAGCCCACACAGAGAAAAGAACCAGAAGGAGAGCTGTAAGGCAAATAAAATTGACAGCCTCTCAAAACTCAGGTGGCACTTTCTCTTTCCAGTTAATTACAGTTTTAATTACATGGCTTCTTGTGACTCCTTCATACCTAATAAAGTAGACTCTGTGGGGCGGCAAAGTTGGGTTTTGCTTGAACTGCAGGTGTAAGGCTCAGCATGAGACATAAATCAACTTCTTAAACATGTTGCCAGGATATGTTCTGACTTTTTCTTCTCATTCACTTGTAAAATTATGGCATCTTTTCACCATTTGTCCTCACAGAACCGTTCAAAGGGGCTGTGTGTTGAATTGCGTCTATATTTTCACTGTGTCAGAATATTTTCACCTAACCATATTCTATAGTCCTGGGGCCACTTTCATGATGTGCAAAATCAGCTAAACACATGGCAAGATGGAAAGTGGATGGTGGTTGAATGAATGAGTTCATTTTCAATAAAGCAAGAGGAAAATCAACCATCTGCCACCTATACCATCTTGCCATCCTTGTTGATTTGATGTCAGTTCCAAGTAATTTCAATATAAACAATCCGTAGCCGATCTTGAGTTACCATTTACCACGTGGTAAGTTACCTACGTGCAGGTAGCAATTTAGTCATCCAGGCATCTCAACTGTCCTACCAAGTGGTGAGTATCTTACTGCTTTTGTAAATTTCTGATCAGGTGCAGAAATGTGGCAAAGACTTTTTCCACTCCACTTGGCAAGAAATTACAGCATTAAATTTCCAGTTTATTTCATGTGCCAGTTCTAGGACTCTTTAAAATAAAACTGAAATCCAATTGGCACCGTAATTTAAAGTGTTTTGCAAGGAAATCTGTCTGGCAATAAGTAATGACAGCTGAGTGGTACTTTTTCATAGGTTGCTAATGCAGATTCAGAACCTATAGAATTTCTCTGAACACAATCAAAGGTACTTTCTCAGTTGTGAGGGGTTTTTTTTTTAAAAAAAAAAAAGCATCTACAAGATTGCCTAAATCAAATCAGAACCACAGTGCTGGTAGTGAGGGCAGACAGTAAGGAGGAGCCAATGGAATAATGGTTCAGGGGAATAAGTCAACCCCCACACCCACCTACTGTGGCTACAATTATTAAAGGTGGGCTTTTGTGTGTGTGTGTTTTTAAAAAAGGTAATAGTGAAACTTGGAGATAAGATTACATCAAGCCTGTTGTCACATAAAGTTTGGCTCTTCATGTGCTGCCAAAGCAGAGAAATGTGGGGAACAAAGAGAGAACAGCCCAAGAAACCAATTTAGTGAAGAAAGCAATAACACATAAGTAAAGAAAGCCAGGTGTAGATCTTAAGCAGCAGCAAATGATCTTTAGGGACATCATTAGCTGATTAATTTAACCTTGCTATTATCACTATAAAAATTCCACTTTGGGAAGAAGAGTTTAATGGGGAAAGTGGTCCACGAGGAATAGTGTGAGACTGGAGCGTAAGCAATTTTGAGTTTTCTCAACTCTGCTTGACTTGTGGGGAGATTTTAAAGAAACATGATCTTGAACGAAATTTAAGGAGCTGACGAGACTGCACGTGTCCATTTTGTATCCTTATGGGAGCACTTCTGCGAGAAGCAAAGATAAATGTGGAGGAATGAAGCAGCCTGCGTCCAGGGGGTTCATTATATTAAGGTTGTTGGCAAACTATTTTCCAATTATGGTTATTGAATACAAGACTCTACTCAGTTCCACCCAATAACACAATCAACTGGAGAAAGCAATTTATTTTAAAACTTGACATAAGTTTTTGGAACTCCAAACACAGTTCTTTCAAGGCCATAGTTGAGATCTTAATCAGTTTGGGGTTTGGAGGAGAGGCTGGGATTTGTTCTAACCCAATTTGGGTTTTTTTCTGCAGAAGATACTCTCCTACTCTGCATTCACCCCAATTAAGTTCTTGTGATGTACTGACTTCTAAATCTAGAAATCTAAGATGATTCTGTTATCACCAGTTACTGATATTATGAAGGGTCACAATTTCTGTTTTGTATTCATATAAGCTCTAATTGAATTGTCACAGGCTGCACTTTATTCATCTCATTGGCAATTTGACTTCAAACTTTACAAAGTCTTCTTTCTATATGCCCAATTGGCCCTACCTGCCAACTGAAGATTGCATTTCATGCATCTAATGAAGTAGTAGTGTCTAGTTCACAAAAGCTTATGATTCTGGTGGGCTGCCTGCCATATTCAATACTAGAAGATTTTTAATAAATGCATACACACTTTAGAAATGGGAAAGCCATGGGAACTAGAAAGACATACAAAAGTTAATACATAAACCCTTTGTGGGGTTTTGCTTTGTTCTTTTAGCTGAAGAATTTTTAGAAAAACAAGGACTTTGAGGCCATTTGATCTTATGCAGAGACAGACAAGGAAGATACCTAACATGTCAGCAAAAGCACTATAAATGGTTTGCCAGTGATAAGCCCATTGTAAGTCACTTTGGGTTGCCCTGAGCAAGATATAGTGACTAACTAATACAACAAATAAATAAATTCTGACAGTTACCAAAGCTGGATCCATTGGAAGAACTAGAAACTAAGGCAGGCATAGGCAAACTTGGCCCTCCAGATGTTTTGGGACTACAACTCCCATCATCCCTAGCTAACAGGACCAGTGGTCAGGGATGATGGGAGCTGTAGTCCCAAAACATCTGGAGGGCCGAGTTTGCCTATGTCTGAACTAAGGCAAAAGTTCATGAAGTCCTTTTTGCATACTGCTGGCTGACCTCCAGGAGGAACAACCTGATCATAAGAGTACATGATCAAATCTTATTGAGTAATAGGCAACGTTGGAGGTAAAGGCGGACCTGCTAGAATCACACAATGAGATCTTACACAGAGGGCTTCAACCATACATATGCATTTAGTGTGAGAGCTTTTTGACAGCCACTTGACTAGCATGGGAAAGTCCCATTTCCCCAACCCCACCACACTTCAAAGTAGCTACACAGGACCAGTCAAGTAAACCATTGAGTGGATCTCAAGCAATAATGATCAAGAAAGCCCAATGCCTATCATATTTGAATGCACGGCTTGTACTGTCGTGTAGGAAGAGATGTATTGGTTGAAAGTAGCCCCAGGTTTTCTGAACAGAATGAGATTGGGGGTGGGCAGTGCCTGTTGTTCTCTCTTCAGTTTGGAATTGGGAATGAATCGTGTGTTTTTGCCGCTTCATGTGTAATTTTAAAACTAATATTAATCATGACTTTGTTCTTGGTGACTCTGACTACAAAAGCATTTAGGTAACAAAGCAAAATACAATTCGTGTTTTTAACTGGCTTCAAAAACAAAGCTGCATATTGAATACAAAGAAATATGGCATTTGCACAACACAGTGTCTATTTAACAGCTAGTGAATGGTTCAAGTAAGAGATTGAGCTGTGAAAAGAAATCCTGGATTCATCTCTCACTTCCTACTCACACCAGATAGGATTAAACAAGCCACTTTCTCTCTTAGCTTTGGCCACCCGCAATTCCCTACATATGATGCATTAATAAGTGTTGTTGTTTAGTCGTGTAGTCGTGTCCGACTCTTCGTGACCCCATGGACCAGAGCACGCCAGGCACTCCTGTCTTCCACTGCCTCCCGCAGTTTGGTCAGATTCATGTTTGTAGCTTCGAGAACACTGTCCAACCATCTCGTCCTCTGTCGTCCCCTTCTCCTTGTGCCTTCCATCTTTCCCAAGATCAGGGTCTTTTCCAGGGAGTCTTCTCTTCTCATGAGGTGGCCAAAGTACTGGAGCCTCAGCTTCACGATCTGTCCTTCCAGTGAGCACTCAGGGTTGATTTCCTTAAGGATGGATAGGTTTGATCTTCTTGCAGTCCATGGGACTCTCAAGAGTCTTCTCCAGCACCATTAATAAGTATTCTTATGATAATATATTTTCCAGTGTGGCTAGAGTTTCAGGCAAGCAAGATGGCCCTGAGTTTTACTGGAGTAAACACTATTCAACTTTGTTCTAGTTAGGTGGTATGTTGGCATCTGTCTGTCTTAGGAAACAATGGAAGAGTGCATAAAGTCAAACTGTTGGAGAGTTACAGTGCCTACTGTGGCTGTAGAGATCAATATGGGAGAGACATGTTTTGTTGCAGCATGTTTTGTTACACCATGGCATTTCTGCTCTCGGTATACTTTACAGCGGCCTCCTCTGGTGACTGCTGTGGGTAACCACTGTGATCACCTGCAAGGGATTCCTAGATGGCAGGGTTAATGTTGCCAGCCTTCACGACACATTCGCAGGCATCTTTGTGTAACAAAAAGAATAACATATTGGAGGTCCTGAGCCTCAATGAGATTAGACTGACCTCGACCAGGGCCAGGGCCTTTTCGGCCGTGGCCCCGGTCTGATGGAACACTCTGTCTCAAGAGACCAGGGCCTTGCAGGATTTGACATCTTTCCGCAGGGCCTGCAAGACGGAGCTGTTCCGCCAGGCCTTTGGTCGGGGTTCAGTCTGACTCCTCCCCTCCACTTCATAAGAACTTGCATGAAAACAACCTCCCAATTTTTCTCACAGGCTCACATAAGTTCAGCACAAACAGTTGGGCCTGGTGAGCATTTAAGGTCCCCAACCCTAATCTGTGGGTTGCCATCTGATTGGATTTTACATTGGTACCTCAGGTTATAGACGCTTCAGGTTGCATACGCTTCAGGTTACAGACTCCGCTAACTCAGAAATAGTACCTCGGGTTAAGAACTTTGCTTCAGGATGAGAACAGAAATCGTGCAGTGGCGGCGCGGCGGCAGCAGGAGGCCCCATTAGCTAAAGTGGTGCTTCGGATTAAGAATAGTTTCAGGTTAAGAACGGACCTCCGGAACGAATTAAGTTCTTAACCCGAAGTACTACTGTATGCTGATGCTGATCTGATTTTAGGATGTATTTTAATTGATTGCCTGATTTTATGTTAATGTGTTAATTTGATGTTAGCCGCTCTGAGCCCGGTTTTGGCCAGGGAGGGCGGGGTATAAATAAAAATTATTATTATTATTATTAACAGAGTTGGTCCCGCAACATGTCTAGTGCCTGAAGCCAATTGCCCATAGAGCATATCTTTGGGAATCCTGCCATCTTCCATTCTGTGGACATGTCCAAGCACAGACATCATTGAGACTGAAGTGCAAACAAACTGGGGATGTGGGCTTAGGAATTACTATAGCACTGAAGTTATAAATTTCCACAACATGCAGCACGTTGGGCTGCATCCTAACTTTCCTTTCATTGGTGTTTATGGCACAGGATTGATTGTAGTCCCTTAGGGCAGAGTGAGTCCATGCCTGCATGAGAACAGCACTGTCTGTGCCGAATTTTATTTTTTATTTGATTTTTTTTATTGATTGGTAATGGGTGGAATAGGATGCGGGTGGCACTGTGGGTTAAACCACAGAGCCTAGGACTTGCCAATCAGAAGGTCGGCAGTTCCAATCCCCACGATGGGATGAGCTTCCATTGCTCAGTCCCTGCTCCTGCCAACCTAGCAGTGCGAAAGCACGTCAAAATGCAAGTAGATAAATAGGTACCACTCTGGCGGGAAGGTAAACGGCGTTTCCATGCGCTGCTCTGGTTCGCCAGAAGCGGCTTAGTCATGCTGGCCACATGACCCGGAAGCTGTATGCCGGCTCCCTCGGCCAATAAAGCAAGATGAGCGCCACAACCCCAGAGTCGGTCACAACTGGACCTCATGGTCAGGGGTCCCTTTGCCTTTACCTTAATGGGTGGAATCCAATTCTGCTGTTCCACACATAATGGCTTTTGATCCAGCAGCTACATCAGCTAATGGAAAAGGAGGGAAGTCTATGTCTGCAGATCTTCCTTCCCCATGCTGTGGTGCCCTGAAAACCTGGCCCTGAATGGTGTGGACAGTAGTGCAAGAGTTTACGAGGCATGGGAGAACGGAATTAAATTCTCTTTTTTTAAAAAAAATGATATTTATTAAAATTTCAGAAGAAAAAGATTACATTAATAAGAAAAATAACAATAAAGAAAGAAAAATACAAAGTACAAGAAAAAAAACAGTTAAAAACAATTCCATCTTTTCATCACTTCTCTTACATTTACTTGTTCCCGGACCTCCTCATACCTCCCTCTTTTGTATTCCAATTCAGTTTGTTAGTCCAGCAATTCCTTTCCCTCCTTTTTAGTCCTAATCTTTACTCTTGATATATTATAACATTAAATTTTTACGTATTAAAAACCAATTTTTCCATATTCTTTTATACCAGTACAGCTAGAAACCACTTAACTTCAATCCAACATCATTCTAACATTCATTAATTTTGCAATATTTCTGTAAATAGTCTTTAAATTTCTTCCAATCTTCTTCCACCGACTCTTCTCCCTGGTCTCGGATTCTGCCAGTCATTTCTGCCAATTCCATGTAGTCCATCAATTTCATCTGCCATTCCTCCAGTGTGGGTAAGTCTTGTGTCTTCCAATGCTTTGCAATAAGTATTCTTGCTGCTGTTGTAGCATACATAAAGAAAGTTCTGTCCTTCTTTAACACCGATTGGCCGACTATGCCAATAGAATTAAATTCTCTCCCTTCCTCTTAGATGTTTCTGCTGGAATAAAAGTGAAATGGCAGCATTGCATGTCATCCACATATCATAGAGATATGTGAAGAACAAAAATCTGATTAAAAGTGTGATAGCAAAACGTAAGTTCCTCATTGCAGGGAAATCAAAGTAAAATAAAAATTACACACACCCCACCAAAAAAAAGAAAAGAAAGTAAAAAAGAGTTCCTGAAAGGTAGGTCTTAGTACAGAAAGCTAAAAGGAGAGTATATTGGAGCAAATGGTCTGTAATCCCCAAGTGCTACAGAGCTATTGAATGTTGAGGCTTGGGCTGGGTTGAGCTTTTGGTCTTCAACAGCTGCAAGAAGGCATTCAGCATAAAACCTTGTAATTTGCTTCCAGGGCTAGTTAAACTAAATGGCCCATACTTATGGAAAGGAAACACCAAAGAATTATGAATATAACTGAATTAATGATTTCGGCATATCTTCATGAGATGTTTTTACTATGTGCCCAACTCTCATTAATGTTCTCAGTAACATCCTTCAGAAGTTGGCAGTATGGAAGTCGCAGGAATTTTAAATATTACAGATGCTGGTTTTAAAGGAACAAATCGCTCGATCTGTAGCCCTGCCCAGAGTGGTGCTATGCATTAGATTTGCACCCCATTAAACCCTTCTCTATAGTGGTGGTAAATCTGGGGCTCATTAACATTTAGAGATCCAGTTTGCTCATAGCCAGATGACTCCATCTTATTCTTTGAGATGAATGTGCCTTTACCCAAAAAAAAAAAAAAATGCGATAATTGATTACAGAGCTGTGCTATTTGCAAATTCATTTTATTGGCCTTTCATTAGCTCAATACTAGCTCTTGCAGAGCATTTTTAATTAGTGCAGTACAATAAAAGGATCAGAACAACTTTATGGTGGATGCTATTAATAAGAGAAAAGGTAATTTTTAAGTAACCCTTGGGTGAACTGCTGGGGGGAAACCCCACCCCCATTTCATGTTTGAAGAGGTTTCCTGTGCATTCCATGCACCAGGAGTCTCTGTAGGCCTATTCAAATTTTACCAGCTTTTCTAAAAGAGGTTCTCCATAGTTAAGATTTTTAAAACCCCAGACCACATTTGAGTTTGAAGTTTTAAAAACCCAGCCTCCATTTTTTATTTTATTTTTTGCTTACTTCAGCACTGAGATGTGAATGTCCTGAAAGTATTGCATGTGTCATATGCACGAATAGATAAAAAAAAAATCTGAATAACTGATAAAACAGGACCCTAAAACTGAAACACCTTCTGCCCTGAGCCCCGCATGTTTATAAATGACTAGGACGAAGGAACGGAGGAGATGCTCATCAAATTTGCAGGTTTCCCCAGTCTGGGGCTTAGCTCCCTGAAATTTCACTCTCAGTGTGGACTTTGATGTCGAAAGCAATCCTCCCTGAAAAGAGAACAGAAGGAAACATAAGCAGCAGGAAGTACAAGGAGAGTTCAGCTCCTGTCACCAGTGTGCTGCCTTCTACCCTAAAAATCTACTCCACTCCAGCTTTGTCTGGGTTGGAGCAGACAAGCTTTAAACAAATACATCTGTAACCATCACATAGTCTAATCCTGGTTTAAACGTTCAGTAAGGGGCTTGCAGACCATCTGCTATAGACAGAACTATTTCTCTTTCTATCAGAATACCAAGGCATCCTCTGACATTCCCCTTAGGGCCTCTGCTCATCCTCCAATGGGACAAGTATATCAGCGGGTCGTATAAGACCCTTAACAACAAATAACAATTGTTAGGTTTATCCATAAAACTTTTGGCTTACCCTGGGCTATCACCAAGCAAAATCAACTATGGCTCGTTGAATTAACTGGATTGATTTGATTTGCTGTACTTCTACGCCGCTTTCCATTTCGTATGACTCTCAGAGCGGCTTAAAAGGTAAAGGGACCCCTGACCACTAGGTCCAGTTGTGACCAACTCTGGCGTTGCAGCGCTCATCTCACTTTACTGGCTGAGGGAGCCAGCGTACAGCTTTCGGGTCATGTGGCCAGCATGACTAAGCCGCTTCTGGCGAACCAGAGCAGCGCACAGAAAAGCCATTTACCTTCCCGCCGGAGCGGTACCTATTTATCTACTTGCACTTTGACGTGCTTTCGGACCGCTAGGTTGGCAGGAGCAGGGACTGAGCAATGGGAGCTCACCCCATTGTGGGGATTTGAACCGCCGACCTTCTGATCGGCAAGTCCTAGGCTCTGTGGTTTAACCCACAGCGCCACCCGCGTCCCCAGAGAGGCTTACACACAGTAAATAACAATAACATAATGAAGCATAATAGAACATCACAAATACGGCATAAATAATATAAAGTAATTAACACATCATCTATAAAACAATTACAATATATTGTGAAGCCCATTGTGAAGCCAGCTCCAGCAGATGCTGCGCCAGCAGGCTCCTCAAGGTCCACCTGTAAGGTGCATGTTGAATCTAGGTGCCCTGCCCAGGTGCCCACCTCACTCTCAATAAGCAGGAGATCCATTCCCACTCAAGGAGTCCAAGATGAGCCTGTTCCTCTGAAGCAGCCTTCCTCAACCTCAGCCCTCCAGATGTTTTTGGCCTACAACTCCCACGATCCCTAGCTAGCAGGACCAGTGGTCAGGGATGGTGGGAATTGTAGTCTCAAAACATCTGGAGGGCCGAGGTGGAGGAAGCCTTGTCTGGAGCAGTGAGACACAACTGCACTCAGTCCATGCAGCACCTCCATGCTCAAAACATTGATACTCTATGTACTCTGCCCATAAAGTTTGTTCCCCCCTCTATCTGGGTTTGTTCCGTGCTCCCCAGGAAGCCATGCAAGATACTTAGGGAAATTATTTTCCATCCAAGGTAGGTTAATTGCTTACCTTCTGTGTTATCGGATGGCCAACTTAAGTCTACCCCTTCCAGTGAACCACTCAGCTTCTATTCCCTCAAAAATTTCCACCTTTCAGCAGATCGGAATAAATTATTATCAGAAACTGTGGCTAGATTTCTCTTTCTGGTTGCAAAAAAACCCCAAGGAAACCTCCCCCAATTAAACCTTTCCTGTCCAGCTGCTGTTCTCGTGCATTATATCTTTTTGTAAACTGCTTTGAGGGGTGTGGGTTTTTTACAATCAAAATGTGCATAAATTTAATGAAAGAAACAAATAAAATTGCAGTTTTTCATCTGATGCTTTTAAGGCATGGTGCATGAATAGGCTTACACACCACCAGTTTAGGGCTTCTGGAGAATTTGGCACAGGGGGCAGAAAATGGCAGGCCAGCACTGCAGCCCGGCTTCTGCTATGGAGCATAAGTGCGACTTGTATTCACCTCACTGAGACAACAGCAGGCCGGTGCAGACACAAGATACGCATGTATGTGGACTACTACGACCAAGTGCAATAAATAAGCCTGTCCAGTCCCTTCCAAAAGCCCTGTGCAACTAAGAAATCATGTCTTCATTTTGCCTCATCTCAGGAATATACATCTCAATAGAAGACCTCTGTCCAAAATATTCTTCCTCAAATCAGCAACAGAGGAATCAGCTGAGGAATCAACAAGGAGGATTCTGTCTTCATGCAGTTGTGTAAATCTTTTTACTCTCCGTTTTCCAAAGTTACAGATGCAAAATCCAGCAGTCTGGGACAGCATATAGATTTATGACTTGGGATTTATGTACTGGCCTGGATAAAATGCAAGCAGATCTGACTTTTGAGGGAAGCAGACAACACGGGGATTCAGTCTACAAAAGTAGGATTTGACTGTGGAAAGCATTCCTTGTGACAGACATTCATGGGAGTTAATGGCATTTATTTTTTTCAACTTTCCAGAAGGCTTTTGGGAATCAAGCCTTTGTGAAACTTATTTTCTTAGTGATTTTAATTTTCACCTACTTCTGCACTTCCTGGTTTTGACTTGGATTGAAAGCTGAAATACCACAAAAAAGTGATTCTCACCATATTTTCTCAAGTCTGGTTTCAGTCAGGAAGTAGTGGTAATCTTACAAAGAAAGATACCTCTCTCAAGACAGTTTTAGCTCAATTTCCAGAGTTTTAAAATGGTACTTATAGGTTTTACTGAGGCTTAGATAAGCCCTGAATATTTTTAGGGTTATCCAGCCAAACACTCAGACTCTAAGTTTCATATGAATTGCCTCTGACAATTTCAGAGGAATCTGATAGCTATAAACCAATTAGCTTTATTCCCTTTAAAAATATGACAAATTACCTAAGAAAACATGAAACTTGCCTGTATATACAGGAAAAAAATATTATAGAACTTTCCCATTTATTCATGGATAGGGTTGTAAAGCGAGGGTTATAAAGTTTACCAATCGAATGTTCTCGATTTATACTGATAGTTGGAATGGATACAACAAATGCACTCCAGACACCTAAAGTACATCCATACGCACATACAGGGGGCTTTGCCAATTTTTGTTTCATACTGCAATCCCTCGTCTGCATCAAATGCATCTCCAGGGAATCCTTCCCCACCCCGCTAATTTTCAAGAGTAACTTTTCAACGGGTACGACAAAGGCGACTGTACGCACCCATTTGGAAGCTGACCATTTTCTTTGTTGGACAAAAACTGGCAATTGTTTTGTTGTAAGTGACAAGAAGGGACGCAGGTGGCGCTGTGGGGTAAACCACTGAGTCTTGGGCTTGCCAATCGGAAGGTTGGCGGTTCGAATCCCCGCAACGGGGTGAGCTCCTGTTGCTCAGTCCCTGCTCCTGCCCATCTAGCAGTTTGAAAGCACGTCAAAGTACAAGTAGATAAATAGGTACCACTCCGGCAGGAAGGTAAATGGTGTTTCCGTGCGATGCTCTGGTTTCGCCCGAAGCGGCTTAGTCATGCTAGCCACATGACCCGGAAAAACTGTCTGCAAACAAACACCAGCTGCCTCAGCCTGTAGAGCGAGATGAGCGCCGCAACCCCAGAGTCGTCTGCGACTGGACTTAACTGTCAGGGGTCCTTTACCTTTTTAAGTGACAAAAATTTGGGCACGTGCATTTCAAAGAAGTCTCTTGCATTAATTTAAACATTTAGTTTTATACTGATGGTGGTCAAATGATGACGCTTGACCAGGAATGACCCCAAGGGGTTAGTGTAGGGTAATGGGCACTCCTGCATTTCACATGGCCAGCTTCCAGTAAGAACCCAGTAATGGTCTCCCGCCTTCCTGCCCCCCTTTCAACCACCAACCCCAAATTGGTTTTTGATGAAATTGCCCCCCATTTTCATTCATCCCTACCTGAGCATTTAAAAAGTTTGTATATATTCATTTTAATTGTTTAAGAAATTTCTATACTTCTTATTAAGGAACTCGGGTGGCGCTGTGGGTTAAACCACAGAGACTAGGGCCTGCCAATCAGAAGGTTGGCAGTTCGAATCCCCACGACGGGGTGAGCTCCCGTTGCTCGGTCCCTGCTCCTGCCAACCTAGCAGTTCGAAAGCACGTCAAAGTACAAGTAGATAAATAGGTACCGCTCTGGCAGGAAGGTAAGCGGTGTTTCCGTGCGCTGCTCTGGTTCGCCAGAAGCGGCTTAGTCATGCTGGCCACATGACCCAGAAGCTGTATGCTGGCTCCCTCAGCCAGTAAAGCGAGATGAGCACCGCAACCCCAGAGTCGGCCACGACTGGACCTAATGGTCAGGGGTCCCTTTCCCTTTACCTTATACTGCTTATTTATTCATATTTCTGAGTGGTACACATAAAAACAATTCACAGAAAACCTAATCATCCAATTGTAGAGTTAGAAGGGACCACGAGGGTCATGTAGTCCAACCCCCTGCAATGCAGGAATCTTTTGCTCAGTGTTGGGCTCGAACCCATAACCCTGAGATTAAAAGTCCCATACTCTACTGACCGAGCTATCCCAGCAGTCAAAATTAATTGCCCAAACAGGGACATGGACCCTGGACCCTCAGATTAAAAGTCTGATGCTCTACCAACTGAGCTATCCAGCCAATAAGACAATAAAAATAATCATAAAACCAAATATTACCTTAAAATGCCTGATGGAACAAGAAAGTCTTATTCCTGGGCCTGAAGTTCAGTAAGGAAGGTGCCTGTCAACTCCACCGTCTCGAGCCCACTATACCGAAGGTACGGATTCTGGTACTTACAAACCATGCATCTGAGCCATGGGAGACCACCAACAAAGACTGTCCCCCAAAGCTCAGTGATAAGGTCGGGACATAATGGATCAGGCGGATATTAAGATAACCTGGACCCACGCAGTAAAGAAAAACATGCAGATTAAAAGCCAATTGCACTTTAGAGAGCTTTTCTACTGAACATTTAAGCAAACGTTTAAAACATTTCTGTGGGGCAGATAATTTTACAATAGGGCAGAACATAAACCAATACCTGCTTTAGAAGACCCAAAATTTAAACTTAGGTAATTACCTCAGGTCAAATAAATTAAAATCCACATAGAGAAAATGCAAAAGTCTTATTCATCATATCAGTAAATATTAAGAAACTAGTTACAGGTAGGTAGCCGTGTTGGTCTGCCGTAGTCGAAACAAAATAAAAAATTTCCTTCTAGTAGCATCTTAGAGACCAACTAAGTTTGTTATTGGTATGAGCTTTCATGTGCATTCACACTTCTTCAGGTGGAAAGATTTTTTTTATTAAGAAACTATTTATTACTAATTTCTTGGATATGTATTAACAAATTGTCATTTTCCCCATTTGTCTGTCAGTCATTTCCACCAAGGGAACTAATACTGATATGACAGTTTCGTGTAACAATCTATTTTAAATGTAAAAGTTTTTTCAGTTCTAATATGTATGAAATCAAAATTTGACTTTAAAAAGTTAAATTAAAAACCCACACTAATACTCTGAAATGCTTGGAAACCTTAAAAATGTTCTTCTAAATCCTTTTAATGGAAAAGGACTAGGCCTGGAATGTTTGCGTGTGTGGAAGGAGACAACTTCTGTCATATGACTGAAAACCTTTAATTCAACAACTTGCCAGTATGGTGCCAGAACTAATGACAATTGATTTACATTTGTTTCAAGTAACTGCAAAAAAACCCGAAAACACCCACCATACTGGGGAGGGAATTGGCCTTACAATAAATTGTGCGCTCTCTCTGCTATGATTTTCTGCAGAGGGCTGCCAAGTAACTGAAGTTTTCACTTCTTTTTCAACTGAGGAAGGGAAAAAGGCCCTTAGTGTAATGGCTTCTCTCACTGGTACATCTGCAGTATGTTACACCTCACCTGAATCAAAGTGAAAAAGGAAAGCTGTCTAATAGCAGGTCCTATTTACACCAGATATCAGAGAGCAGGAGAGGTGAATATGAGAGCAGTGTGAGGAAATGTCAGCCTGACTGAGCTGAGGAGGGAAGGCTTTGTGAAGTTTGGTGTGTTCGTGTAAGAGCAAAATGTCAGTCAATTCTGCTTTCTGTGCTCGGGGAACACCAGCCAACACTACAAGGAGGCAACTGCAATTCTTACCTAGATTGCTTTGTGAAATGCTGACATCTTCCTAGCTTGTTCTTGATCCCAGCATTAAAACCTATCTACTCAGATGCTAGGAATGGGCAGGTGCGGGTATCCTGCCGTCATGGCGGTCGGCCAAAGCCACCCAGAAATTTAGATTATTATAGGATGTCAACAATTTGCATACATGTTGAGAGGTGAGTGTCGACGATGCATGTGCCATTTGGCAAACATTAGCACCAAATCCTATTTGATGAAATAATTGATTATTATTGGGAGGGGGGTTGGTAAGGTGGTTTCAGCACTGTCTCATTGGGTCCTTTAATAACAACAACAACAACAACAACAATAATTTATTTGTACCCCACCCTCCCCGGGATTAGGATTGTTGTAGAAAGGAATTAGTGCTGTTCTTGGGGTTTCTTAAGTTGGTGAGG
Organism: Podarcis pityusensis; assembly: GCF_964106645.2. Taxonomy (NCBI): domain Eukaryota; kingdom Metazoa; phylum Chordata; class Lepidosauria; order Squamata; family Lacertidae; genus Podarcis; species Podarcis pityusensis. Next base: position 6,489,134 of record NC_138026.1, on the reverse strand, counting down.
AACTGGGTACCAAAACAACCGGTTGCAATTGGGAGACACCAGAACAGCATGCAGGAATGTAAGTGCAATGCCTTTGTTTGTTTTCCCTGTCTCGAAGGCAATAAAATGCATTTATTTTACTCATTTGTATATAAACAGTGGGAGGAGAACGGTGATGATTCCAAACTCATCTTTTAGAGGCCGATGTTCAGCAAGAAGACTTCTCTCCTTCTACTGCCTTACGGAGAGGTTTGTTGGCATTTTAATTTTGTTTCTAGGAAAACGCCTGGCGCTCTACAGACTCTGTTTGTTCTGTCTTTCCTTTCTTTCCCCTCCACATTGCTTATCTGAATATATATGCCTGCCCTTTGCTCAGATTTATGGGTTGGGGCAGTGCTGTGTGTATTTACAGTCTCCTGACCTGAAGACCTGGAGCTGAACAGGCGAGGGAGGAAACCAGGGCCCGTTCCATAAACAGAGACAGATATGAGGGGGAGGAAGGAGGCGCTGCTAGCACTTAACATTTTTAACTTCTTGACCAAGTGAAGGAATTAGCGATTAGATTAGAGGCAAAGAAAAATGAGAAACATGGTTAAAGATCTTTTGGGGGAGTAAGAGATCTGTTTGGGATCTGGGGTGTATTCTGTGTTTCTTAAGAGAGAACAAACGCCAAAATAGCCGTAATGAACTTATTCAAGTTGTTAAAAATAAATAAATCAAGGTATGAACAAGATTTCAAAAGTTTTAAAGGCATTTTGGCCAGAGACACTCTTTCTTTAGGTGAAATAAAAGGAAATCTTTTAAATGCAGGCCAAGTTAGAAATGCAAGCTGTTACTGAGGCAGAGTTTGGTCATTATGAATATCTCCTATTTTTCATGTTTCAGAGTTTTTTTGAGTCAAGGCTTGTTTCGGATAAGATGAGCTGAAGCTAAAAATGGGGATGTCTTCACACTGTAGGCAGCGAATGCTGAAAAAGTGACAGTGATCTGAATTTGTAAAGGAAACGTAAGTTTGAAGAGAACCTGCAATTCACACAATGAAAACACGGTGTTATTGTGATGAGCATTTTGGATGAAGCACTAAACAAAATGGCATTTGTTTATTCCAGATTCCCTTTCACTATAAACAAACCAAAGACTAAGTATCATAGATATATCTAAGCAGAGGCCAATATTTGAATATTTATTTTACAGACATGTCATAAAAGTTTATTTTACAGACATTTCTTAAAATTGAAATTGCCTTTTATTTTTTTGGTGCAGGGCGGCAATTCTGCTGTAAATTATTTCCCACTGCTTCAAAAGTGTCCTCGTTCTATTTAAAACAAGTCGCAGGTACATTTACCCTCCCTTTACAAACCTGGATAATCCATTTAAGCTTTGCTATTTGAGAGAGTCTGCTTCTCACTCATCAGATATGGCACATCCAAATGCATTAAATTTCAGGCTATACTTTTTACAACTACTGTGAACTAAACGCATCCTGGGTGGGTGGGAAGAATTGGTTCGTGAGGCTTTATTAGCTGCGAGCCCCACACCTGGGTAGCAAACTCAGACGAGTCTACAGTTAAGAGATTGGGTCTGCTTTTTAATAAATGTAAGAATTTCGTATTGTTCGCACTAGTGCAAAACTCAGAAGGGCCAATTTAATAAGCAAATGGATGACAGAGCAGGTGAGCAATGTAATGTGCAAAAAAAACCAAAACACATTCCTCCCTGGAATTTGTTTATTTTTAAATGTTTTAGGGTCAACATTGCAGCTCCCTGCTTGCAGCGAGGCAGGCTTGCAAATGCAGGCGAGGGAGGCACTGCCTGTGAGAATTTTGGAGGCGATTACTCAGCTTCTAACCTCTTCTGCTTTATTGTTTGTGCCGTTCTCCGTTTGCCAGTCAAATAATTCTGCTGCTGCCCCCCCCCCTTTTTCGTATGGTGCATCCCGTAGCAACAGTACATTTGGCCTCAACCATTCCGAACGGAGACCCATCTCTCTATGCCAGGGGAGGGGGGAAAGCACCACAAAGAACATTGAGATGAATTACTCCATTTTATGAGCCATAAAAGTTTTATTCATCTTGACACTGAAACAGGTTTAGGCAGTGAGTTGACACGCCTTAAATAAATAAGTGGAATTAATTCCCCTGCTCTTGAAACAATAGGAGCATGCCTGTACTGCGGGACAGCTGCCCACGTTGTTTTTCGTTGCTGCTTGATATCGATATTATTTGTGTGTGTTTCTGCGCATCTTCCTCTGGGGTCTGCTTGATCCACTTCAGATTCTTAGCCTGTTTTATTAGAGGTTGGAAAAGGTTCAAGACCTGGTTGTACCAGCGCTCCCACCGACAGCTCAGGAACCAGTTTGGCGTCTGGTTTGTCTGTTGTTTTACTGCTGACCTTCAAATCAACTTTCACCCCTGACCCTCGGAGGCATCTATCATGACAAGAAGCTGTTTAACACAAATGGTGCCCATTTATAGGGGAAGAGAGTCCGAAAATTTCCTTTTTATGAAGAATTGGGGGGGGGGGTGCGCTGCGTTGTGTGTTTGGAATATTATTATTATTATTATTATTATTTTATTATTATTATTATTCTACCCTTCTTTTCTCACTCACCACAGGTGAAATCCCTCCTAGCAGCTGGCTTATGAAATAATGTGAGGGGAGGCCTTAATGAGCTGAAAGCACCCTCAGCTGGAGATAAATATATGCAAATGAGATGCACAAACAAAGGCGCCTGGACAGAGAAATATCTGCAATTCCGGCAAAATGCTGCCTGCAGCTAGAAGATGAACAGCTTTGATAAAATGGTAACAGAAAGCACCTTTTTATCCCGCAGCTTGTTTTACATTGCAATAGACCATTGTCACTGTGACCCATCGGAGCAGGCAGAGGTTTCTGCGCTGTTTGGAGCAGGGGGGACAGGGGGGTGGGAGTCTTTAAACACTTGTTTTTAAGACATTCATGCAATATAATCAATGTGCTTATTTCGTTTTAGAAATGGGTATTTATTTTTTTCCACACTGGAGATGGTCAGGTTTATTTTACCTCTTCTTTGAGGACATTGCATTCAATACTGTGTTGTTTTGGTATATTTCACCTGCCGGTAAATGTTGCTGCATAAGGAAGATTAATTTGTTGTTTGAGATTTTACGGGGAGAAAACTCCCAAGTGGACAGCTAGTGAGAATCAGCATTGGGGCGAGAGAAGGTGTGGAGAAAGCCGGCACTTAAAACATTTGCGGGAAAAGCACCCAAACAGGCAGCATTAATGAAGGCAATCACATCTCTAAATTCAAAGACAGACATGGAACATGCTGGTTTTAATAAGCTTTTAAAGGCAGTCTCTAACTTTCCAAACGCTTCCTTTGCAATGTGATTGTTTGGGATTCATATATTGCCAAACACATTCACTTAAATATGTTTCCAATGCATATGGTGGAAGTACCATATCTTTAAGAAAACGTGTTGGCTTAACGTCTGAACTTTTTGCAGATTTAAGGACATTCTCAGAACAGCACATTCTGCATGACTGAGCCATGTAAAGTTTAACTTCAACCCATCTATTTTTGCTTAGCAATTAATGATATTTAAATCCTCTTTGGATATAAAAATATAATTTAGAAGCTTGTAAAAAAAAAAAAAAAGTTGCATGAATCAGTAATGTCTAAATCTAAACACAATATACCGGTACCTAACCTTGTAAACTGATACTTTTATATGGGCTTGTTCATTCAGGAATTGTCCTTCAATTTTTTGTACATAGAAAAAAATCATTTTAAAGTCTGGGTGTTTGCAGCTGCTACCACGAAAGTTCCAAATTTTGGAGTCTCAAATCATTCCCCCCACCACACACACATTTAGTTATCTGTTTGGAAGAGCTTCATTTTTTTTTCAAAATATAGATACAGATGAAAATAAGTATTTCCATGTGCCTGTGTGCCTGTGTACACATGTATGTAATATTTTCATAGCATACAATACTCTTTTATTAACCCTAGTTTCTGTGTCTTTGGAGCCTCAAGAGTTAAACGAAGCCTGGGTGTATTAAGAAGGATTTCTCTCCTCCCACCCGGGTTTGAAGTGGCTGCATTATTACATTCAGTTGCTGTTGTTTAGAAAGGGCAAACAGCATCTTAGGCAGAGAACGATGAAATTACAGCTGAGATTTAGGTTAGCAAAAGCAGCCTTCCGCAGGCTTTTATGATTCATTATTTCCCATTAAATACAGTATTAGAAATGTACACCAGATAGCTCATGGTTGCTGCTCTCAGAGCACATTATCTATATTACACAGGCCTGGGGAGCAGAATTAGAAAACTTTTGGGGAATGAGCAATATGTGTTTGCTGATAGAAGTACCATATGGCTCATCTTCATCAATTGCTTTCATTGCGACTCGGATGCTGAAGAAATTAAAGTTTTATTTGATGTGGCACAGCTTAATGAACTGTCTTCTGTTAGGAAAATTGAATATGTTTCCTGTTATTTGAGAGCAGAGCCCTCACGGTTCGCGGCTGATGAGGGATGCATTATGTATTGTTTATTTAGCATTTTAAAAACAAAAGCAAAAATCCTGAAGAAAAAATGGTTTTGCATTGAAGTTATATTTTCAATTTTTTATCCGTGTATTGCTTTACCTCATCCTCACATTCAATTTATTTTCTGCTTACTGTTTAAATGCCAGAATGATTGTATGTTTTAAAATGGTCTTTGATATGCAGTGTATATTATATATCTTGTCAAATTCCCACATTATCATTTTTAAGGAATATAGAATCACCATTAATAAGAAGGAAACACGTCTTATCAGTTTGATTTGCTTAACTTTTGATGACGCTGTTTCCATCCCACCACCACTGAGGAGTTTTAAATGTTTCAGCAGTTTGTGTTGAGATCTGGTTTCTATGAACGTAAATGCCAAAAATGGGACAAAGGAAAAATCTATATGACTGTCCCCAGAACTCTGAAAATGTCTGAACATTTTCTAAAGGAGACATCTGTGGATTGCAAGACATTGTTATAAAGTTGCACCAAGCTGTTAATGGCAACATGGTCAAAATGGTAAGGGAATATAATGAAAATGTGAACTATTATCCAATGGTCTCTTTCCATTCAGGTTAATTAAGTTCCAGCAACAGAGATGAATTTGGCATAAAAACTGTAAATATAAGATGTTTAAAATGATGAGAAGCAATCAAACACAAAAGATAACGTTTGACATTTGTAGCAAAGTTGTATATTACGGTAGTTAAGTCACTAATTAGTGGTTCAACACAGACATGTTTTAATTTGGGGGAGGGGAAAGGCATTTGAATAACTGGAAATTTTCCAAGGTCTTTGAGAGTCAGCTTTGATCAAAGAAAAGGAACCCCCCCTCCTTCTCCTAAAGCTTTTCTGTACTTGCATATCAACCATAAATAAATAAACTTTAAAAATGAAAACGTTTAGATGAGCCCATTTTTCCACATCTTGCAACACTCGAGAGTTATTTTTTTCAAATGTAAAAAGCTATTTGTCACTTGCCTCTTCTGGTTTTTAATTATTTATTTTATTTTTGATGGAATCTGGCAAATACTACCATTATACAAATTCTGTTGGAATCCCAATACTATCCATTAAAAGAACACTTTCTGTTATGTTTATAGTATTTGTGCCAAAACTTGCAGCTTTTGCTCAGGAAAACTTTTACGACTGACATCACAAGGCAGTTCATATGAGGAGTGTCTTTGTCTTTTGCTGAATAGCTGTTGGGCAATTCCAGGATACTGCATAGAAACCTGTCTTGGGGAAGAAATGGTGAAAAGTGATATCCTCCTTTGTTTTTTGTTCTACACTTGCCATCTTTAAGCAGTCACAACTGTCTTTCCCCGTGATCTAGAATTAACTAAATTGCAATGAAACAGACGCAAACATGCAGAGCAAGGGCTGCTGAAGCCACACAAAAAGTTTGGTTTAAAACAGTGGCGTTTCTTAGTGAAGAAGATGGTGCGTTTTATGAAACACTCTTCCATGACAGGCACCTCCTTTGAGGAACACCATTATGCATTGTTATCAGTGTGGTGTAATTTGACTGTTGACAAAGTATCTGTGGCAGTGAGAATGAAAGCAGTTAGAAGTGTGTCGGATTGTAATCAAAAAGATGCTTAGCTGTGCAACGCTGCTTCTTGAGCAGATTTGAATCAACATTGCCTTGAGGGGACATGCACATACAAAAAAAAAAAGTCCATTAATTTTTAGTGAGAAAATTAGAGTGGCACTTGATGAAGTGAAATTTGACATGCGTTAATTGCTCCACAGCTCTTCTAATTAGAGATTTTCAAATTCTTTTACTCCTGTCAAAGTGATGCCACATTGTCTTAGTGGACAAAGAGTAAAATTGCAAATTGGGCGGATCAACATGGAGTAATAAGACTTGCTTGTGCTTTATTTTGCTAATGTCAGGATTTGAATTTTGTGGCTCTGCTTACAAAAGTGAGGCAGGAAACTAACAGAGAAAAGAGCATTTTATTGCAACATATATATGTACAATAAAACAACTTTCAGTTGCTGTCTCATCAAACCTGAATGGAAAAGGAAAAATACAATGTACTGAATTTTGAACTACACCTTCTTAGCCTAATTCACGGCTTAGTAAATATGAATTGCTGCTATATTGAACTTAACAGGGTTAAACCTGATGTAAGTCCCAGTATCCTCTTCAACTGGGCTGTGGATCAGGCTGCTAATAGCTTATCTTAAGCCGTATGACCTCTTCAATTCGATTTTTGCCTGTATTAAAACAAATAGGGAAGTGCAGGGGACGCATTGGTTCCTAATGTACATTTTAAATATGCAGTTTAATAACTGAAGACAAACAAGAATACAGTGAAATTCGCATTTTCTCTAGGGCAGAAACACAAGTATGCCTCTGGTGTTATCTTGTGAATTAGTAAATGTACAGTATTGCAAATGCAAAATGGATCTTAAAGGGTGATTTTAAAGCTGCTGCTCTTTGCTAGCCCTTGAACCCTTTCTTAATTCATTAACTTATTGAATTTTTTTTTTTCAATTTTCCATTTTCGTGCAATAACAATATTAATGCTGGGGCCAAGGCTTGATTGGAGCTAAATTACTTGTTACCTGCTGGCATTTATTTATATGGCATTGAATTATAAAGCTTTGCTATTGTCATGCCTTGGGCGAATTGTTTATGACACCAGTAATAGGAGTAATTGTTATTGTTGAAATTACCTGTCAGCTCCCCATAGCAGTGGCCCTTGTCCCACTGACAAATAGTGACAGGGGAGAGGGATCCTCCACGCGTCCTCCTGATGACTTCTCCTCTGATAATAAGGAGTGCAGGGCCTCTGATAATTTGCCTGTCACTGCTGAGCGTGGCTTAGAGAGAGTTGGCCAAATTGTTGTCATTCACTTTGACAAAGACAGCAAAATGCTCTTGAGCAGGAGGGAGGTTTATCAAAATAAATGAAATTGCTTACACATCCTTTGTTTAGATTCCACCCCCTTCCCAGTGGCTTTGTATGAGCCTTTTAAAATTGCAATACATTTCTTATCATGGCTACTCGAATCCTCTGCATGGCACAGAAGAAGCCTTTGGCAACTTGCTGTCCGCTAAGCGAGAAATATTCTCAAAAGGCGAATCCACCCAGAATGGTTAGTTACACTGAGCTCAATAATTATAAGCAAAATGTTTGGTTCTTTTAAACCAGCTGTTTGTTTGTTGTTGCATGTTGTCATGTGTGTGTTTATCCCAACACCCTCCGGTTTGGGGTTTTTTTATGTAACTTCAGGCAAAAAGCTCATAAACAGATTACTGCTTTTAACACTGAAATTGCAGTGATGCTCAGCTTCTGCCTCCTTAAATCATGATGTCTGCTTCGGAAACCGGGACTCTTCCTACAACACCATGTGATTCCTGCACAGAAATTAGTATGTCCTCTAGAGGAAAAGCTTTAGCATCTTAATAAGCAAGGACTGTTTTCAGTCACAGGGAATTGGTGCTCACAAGGAATGCGAAGAAGCAAAGCAGCTTTGCTGTGCAGCGAAGACTTTTGCTTTTCTTAAATGCTCTGCCTGACCGGTGGAATTGGGATGATGTGGGCTGCAGAGAATGGTCATATCTGTCAGATGTTTTTAACCAATTGGATTGTGCTATTACTGAGAAGTGTTCTCTGATTTCTTCAACACATTTGCCAGCTTATAGCTGCCAAAGCTGATCGTACATTTACGATGTTCCAAACAGGATATCCTTATAAACTCCCTCTCGGTCCAGTTGAAGGGATGAGGCCAATTCCTTCTTTTAACCCATTGTTCTGTGATAGCAATAATTACCTGTATCTTGGTCTCCGTCAGCTGGCCAGATCAGTACACTTTGCCTCGAGGGCTCCTTAAACTTGTCCTTATCTGATGAGGAAAAGCTATTTAACAAGTCACTGTTGTTGCATAATTTCCTTGGCTCTCACAATGTGGTTTTGTGGATGTAAATATCTGCAGATGAGAGCTGACTCTACACAGCTGGGACAGGCATTTGTTTACACGGATGCTGTTTCTTCTGAAATCAGGTTTGAATCCTGAGAGAACTTGTGGGTGTGATGCTAATCCACTTCACATGGCTCAAGGGGGGATAACCACACAAGGAAACAAAATGTTTGATCCACAAACCAGTTAAACTCCCCTGCTTGGATTTTGGCCTGTCAATAGCAAAGCCTTAAACTGTCTATTCCAGAAAATGGTCTCATTGGAGTAAAAAAGGAGAGCTCCAAAAGTAAGTGTTTTATATATGCCAATTAGCTGTAGAGGGTTTTCTTGAGAGTCCTGTGGAAGTTAGCAAGACTAAATCCACCTAAATCTAAATATTAACTGGTTATATATTAGGCTGCTTGATAGACATTCTGAGGGGGGGAAATAATTTTAGCAAAATTATCAGGCACTTTGATTTTTACCCTCAAAATGAGCATAGTGAGTTAAAAGCAGACAACATTCATTTAAGTGGAGAAATATTGTGATTTGTACGTTAAAAAAAAAAATGAAACGTCCTACATTTGATTAAAAACACTTTCTTTAAAAAAATTACACATATTTGAGGATCAATATTTTAAAGATTGGTGTTTCACTTCATGTAATGAAGAGGATATATCCTTAAAGTGCTGAAAGACTAATAAAGCCTAAGATTCAGGTAGCTGGTTGTTGTTGTTGTTGTTGTTGCATAGTATAATCCGGAGGCGGAGCTAGTTGAGAGCAACATATGTAGTCCCAAGAGGAAAAATACAATGGAAGATGAAGATATATATTTAAAAACTTGCCATATTTCATTGTTTCACTTATCTGTACCAGTTGATGTATTCTTTCATTAGGTTTCCTAGAAATCTGTGGCATGTTTTTTCTCTCCCTAAAATCACAATACATCTTAAATGGATTGCATTATTCCAGCTCACTTTGACGTGCACTTATTAACTGTACTTTTATTTTTATCTCTCCTCTCTCCCTGCCCCTCCAGCAAGCACTGAACTATATATAATTTCATGTGGAAATGCAAATGTAAACTTTTAAACAATAAAAATTGTCTATGAAGGTGTATTATTAAAGTGAAAGAACAGCAAATCCATTCCTTTTTCCTTCCATGAGGGATCTTGCAGCCCTCCATCCTTGTCAAGGGAGATTGGACGAATCACTTTTACTGTTCTAAATAAGACAATGCAATGTTAAGAAAAACGTCAGAAACAAATCTCTCCGGATTAAAGTAACATTTCTGCATCATGTCAGTCTCAATAGCCATGCTTAATTTTTTGCATAAATTTGGTGAGCTATTCCTTGCTTAATGTTCAACATATAAACAAGCAACAATTATTATTATATGTTTAAGATTGCTGTGGATGATAATACACAGTGAGCTTTGTTGTTTTTCTAACCTTGTGTTATTTTTCAGGATGCATTTTGTTATAGGCTATAAATAAACTGTAAACTATACAATAACCCATAAAAGAAACTTTATGTAATTTAATATGAATGTGCAGCTTAGGGAGGAAAGGAGGGGGATGATAAGTTTCCCCCCCTCCAAGTTACTCCCATGTTATTTTTTTGAATAAACTGGATTAACTGTACTTAGAACAGCAGATAAGGAACATATTTCTGTTGGCTGAAAACATTCTTGAGGATTTACACAATCATTGCAATGCGTTTATGATTTTGGAGCTGCGTTTTCATATTTATGGAATATGGAGCACACATATAATAAAGAACATTCACCTACCAAAATCTGGAATAAGAAGTTCATAAATTTAAAAAACGTAAAATTACATTTTAAAAAGGGCTCCCTTTCCCCCACCCCTTGAATCCATGCTGAGAGCACCTGCTCTAACTCCTGATTTGTTGTAACCTAAATCTTCTACAGAAGCACAGACTCTGAAGCATCAGGCTTGCAAAATAATAGATAATAGTAAAACCAAATGGCAAACGAAATATAAGGTTGACTCTTTTAGGCAAATGGGTTTCAGCGGGCAATTCTTCCCCGCAAGCCTGCTGCCCTAAAAAATGAGAGGTTTTTAAAAATAAAAAATAAAAAAAGAATTTAGACAAATTTGCCTCTTAACCTTTAAAGATTTTCTGCCTATGCCTGTATGTCCTTTATTGCATTAATTTTTTATTTAAATTACACCATTAACTGGATATGAATTTATCAAGAATACATATATTGATTTATAAAACACTGTCATTAATTATTATAATAGCTAGATGTGGCTGGTATTACAAAGCCATTTAAAGGTTTTTAATATAACTCGGACATACATAGATAGATAGACATTATGGACAAGACTACAATTTAAACTGGCTACCAACAGTTAATGAAACCCATGATTTATATTCTGCTTGAGAGACTGATTAGGTTGTTGCTTTGTAAAACTATTTACTTTTTTGTCATTTTTCAAAGAACGTCTCATTTAAAAAAGAAGAAGAAGAAGAAGGCAAATAAAATATCATCCCAAATTCACCCAGTAGTGGTTTAAATGCTGGGAATATTTTATAATAGGAGTTTGGGTATGTATCATACATGCACATTCCAATTTTAGTGTTCTGTACAATTTCACATGCTCCTCTGCTGAAACAATTTTCTCTTTGGTTTTAAAAGATTATCACATGTATTTTACTCTGTAAAGTGCCCTGCTGGTATAGATTTCCTAGGGTATACAGAGATATAAATATAGATATAATTTAAAATTGTGGAAAAAAAATGGGACTTACCCAAATGCTTCTTAACAGACAGTCACAGAAAAGAGTTTGATTTAAATTGCAATCTGAAACAAAGAGGAGGGGAGGCACAAATAAGGAATGATCTAAAGAAGGCCAAAGCATAGAAGACTTTCATATTTCTGACAGTGCGTGAGTCAGTTACGCAGCAAAGCTTTACATCTTTTCATTTTCAGTGTTTCGCATGAGTCTCTGTATATGAAACACTCCTTTCTAAAAACGTGTGTTACCGGTATACTGTGCTTTTGCCGTCAGCTAGGCAAACCTAAAAGCTATCTGAGGAGATTATCTTCATCTGATGAGTCTAACAATTGTCAGCCATCCCTTAGGGTTAACCAATAGGCTCTTTTCAGGCTATCCTATGTGTTAACCATTCTGATGCTGAAATGTTTTTTATATATATATTTATGGCATTTGGCCTTTCCCCAGGCATGGTGTGTTGGTTTATATGTATGCAGAACCCAGTTAAGTTAAAAGACTACTTCCTTGCATGTGTCTTCAGCCATCAGCCAGAAGCTCAACTCTCTCCAAATTATCTGATCTTAAATAAAATGTGAACTCTTACAACTTGGTTCTTTTCTTTCCAGTTGATATTAATCCATAGCCTCCTGTGTAACAACCTTACAAAACGTATTGCTATTAGATTTTCAAAAAAGTTATTTAAAGATGGTGGCTCATCTTTCATCTGTATTCATATTTGGAGAAAACCTTCTTGGTTCTGGGAAACTGCTGATTGCAATGCAACAGGATGGAGCACATTGAGCATGTGGCTATCCACAGGGGGCCGCTGGGTTGTGTGGAGGACCTTCTATATATGTACTGCTGGCTGTGAGTTATACAAGGAACACACAGTCCAGGATGATAACATCGTAATTGTGGGCTGCTGAGAACTGGCCACAGTGTGGACTGGCTGACTCACTTCTCATTACTGTCAGCCCCTGGTCAGTATAAAAGGCTTCCCAGCCTCCACTCGTCCTACAACAATGAGTGTCGAGCTGTGCCTTACTACCGACATGGACTGCAACCCATGTGTTGTGGTTGTACATCGCCAGGCCTTCTGGGCACAAGAACCTAGGCTGCATCACTCTTGCCTTTCGGTAGCTGGCCAAGAATGACATGGCACATCCATGCGCGTACTAGGATTTATGTTATGGAGGGCCGGACACCCACCTGTCATCATCCTCTGTCTGGCAAATTCAGAATGAAATGTCTGAACAACAGTTGTTTTAAATTACTCTCTTTTGACACACACACCCCACCAAGCGCTCAGAAAAATCTGTCAAAACCTTTCTACAACTTCTACTTTTAGTTAAGTGTTTTTATTTATTAACTTGATGTGGGGGGGGGGGGACAGCAAGCCCCCTGCCCATGGGCACATCATAGTTTTGGTCTGATAACAGGGATCTCCCCGTCCCCATACTCAGCAACACTGGTGTGCTGGAACAGCATTGCAACCAAGTAACTTGTTTGTGCAGGGGACAACCTATATCCCATTAAATAAATGCTAAAGTTCTAATATAAAAGTCATCTTTAAAGGAAAGAGATCCTGTCCCAGATGCCACAGGTCCCCTATTTTCAAGAGGGGAACATCACACTTCATGGTATAGCCATATAACAGAAGATGGCAAGAAAGACAGGCCATGGAAAAATGGTGCGCATCAAAAAATATGTAGCTCTCTGTATATTCCTTGTAATTTGAAGGTGTTGGTTCTTGGATGTTGTAGAAAATGCATTTTTGGCGCGAAAAAATTAATTTATCTCGTAATTCCTTTACAGCTGCATACACAAGAACAGACACTGGCAAGAAACCACTCTCTAAAGGTATCTGCAAAGTACTCTTTAAAATGAGATTTAATCAAAGGAATCGACCAAAGTCTCTAGAATTATTTTCAAATGAATCAAATGAACAGATAGAAGCTAGAAGGTTGAGATGGATTGTGTAAAAGGGTTATTTTTACCAAATGGACTGTGGATTTTCCTGAAATATCCCATACCTTTAATATAATAAAATACTCAAATGTTTCATACTTTTTAACACTGACTTTGTGTGATTCATCTGGCATGTCTTTTCTTATGTGCATTTATTTCTCATTAGGGATCATCTATCATTCAGCATCCTGGACAGAACGTAACAATAATTTTATATTAATTTTTGCCTTCAGGATCTGCAACCTCTTTCCCAATATTCTTAACATGGAAGCAAATCCAGCTAACATCAGTGAAACGTGCTTCAGACTGAATGAGCCTGTGACCACAGCCTTAGGACAAATGTCTTCAAACTTCTAAATGCAGAACACTTTCTTTAAAAACATGTCTTGAGATTCGGGGTAATGGTCCACATTACACAGATACTACCAAAGCACTCCCCGCCCGGATGAACGGTCTTGTGGGTCTAGGATTGGGCTACCCAGGCTTCAGAAAAGGTCTTCAGCCATTGCAGCCCATGGACCAAACATTCACTTCCGCTGATTTGATCAGCATTTAGTGTTTCCATAGATCAATAATTTCAACAATCACAGCAGACAGCTGCTGATTACCAAGATATATCTTGCAACATGATGCAATTTATGCACAACTCGAATTGTAAGGGACCTTGATGGCCGTGTAGCAGAGCCCTCTGCTAAATACAGGATCTGTATTGGAACAAAGTGGACTTGTTCACACATGTTGAGTGTGGCCATGCCTGTACCACATAGGAAAATGCTGATGTAAATTGGGCTGCATGCAAGTGCACAAGGCACTGGCCACCTTATGGCCCTGACAGGCAGAAGAAGTGTATTGTCACCATACAAATTGCTATTAGCTGCAGCTGGTGAGGCAGCCCAATTTCCATAACTGTAGCTGGTCTGGATCATACTGGGTTGGGAAGCTTGTGTGTGTGAACTTGCTTCCACTATGTTCTAATGGAGAGATTATGCCTTCTTAAGTGTCTGATTTAGTCCATTCAAACCTTATGCCTCTGATCACAGCTACCTGATGGTATATTTACACAGGCTATAAAAGTGCTAGCTTGATAGACTTAGCTGCTGCCCTGATCATTTCTTTCTTTCTTGCCCAACACCTTGGTCTCTTTCCCCTGTTTGTGACCTGCACTTTTTTTCTGGACCAGACACAGGCAGGTTGAGAGGTAATAAGAACCAGATGGACATAGTGCAGAAATTGCCCAAATGTGTATGAGAATGTGGGGAGCTGTCAGGCATGGAGAGAGGCTGGAATTTTTCAGCAATAAAATGGGATTTATCACCCACTCTACCACAGTCATTGCCGACAACCGTTTACCTTGACAGGAATCCCATACCAATAGGCCACTCTGATGCAGATTTTTTTTCCTCCCAAAGAGTGATGATTGGTATTTGTTCTAAGGCTCAAATAGCCTGCATTGAAGGTGAAGCATTAGGCCAAAGTCCTGTATTCCCTACTGAGGCAAATGGACCTGCTAAAATAAGTTCCTTCCACAAGAGCTGTGTAATTGAAACCAGAGTGAGAGAATTTGATAAATGGCTTGACCCTGAAGGAATGTTAAGGTCATAAATTTTCATTGCGTTCCCTCCTCCCCCCCCCCTTTATTTTTTTAATATATTGATTATAGTTAGTATTTGTCTCAGGATTTTTCAACAAGCTTTCAGATCATCAGACATTGTCCGAAAGCAGTGCTGCAATGGGAAGTGAAGGGTGGGAGGTTAAACAACAATTTTAAAAGCTTCAGGTGGTTCTTTACCCTTCGCTTTTGCAAGGATGGACAAAGACACCCAGCCCAGTGGTAATGACGGTCGTCATCCTTGTATTACATTAATTAATGCCATGGAATGGGGCTGCAGAAAATGCAATTCAACATCATAATGAATATTATATTTTCACAAATCGTGGTGAACTTTACGAATGCACAGGGCAAAAAAATTTAAAAGGTTTGCTTATCATTTGCAATAATCTGAATTTGCTTTGATGTCTTATGAAGAGTGGCAATAATTTCATTTTATCTAAAAAAAAGGCTATGGTTCTGGGTATTTGTTGCATAAAATACACATATGTTTTAGATTTTAAAAAGGTAAAAAACCAAGAAAGGCTTCATGAGGTGAGGGAGAGAAAAGGAAGGAAGCAGAACACACACCACCAGCTTTCTTACATCTGCCACTATCACTAAGGCTGAAATTATACATGCATTTTAAAGTGCTTTAATTATCACTCAGAAATCTTCCCCCACTTCATTTAATGTGCATTATAACAATTCACCAGTTATGTTACTCCTGATTTAAATATCTCACCCACCCTGCAAGGTCAACCCCCCACTTGCCTATCCTGAAGGCTGCCTGCTATCCCACCTTCCTCCTGCAAATCATGGTAACACGATCCATTCTATCCCTGTGACAACTCTCCTGAAATCCCAGAAATATTCCCTTTGCTCATCCCATTGCCGTGTACTCCACTATTCTCCCTATGCCACAATGAAACTGACATAAGGGAAGGAGAGGGAAGCCTTATGAGTTCCACTGGTGCTCATAATTGATTGATTGATTGATTGATTGATTGATTGATGCTGTGCCCACCATGCTGGTACACACACATGTCCCTTTGAAGGAAAACAACAGCAAAAGCTCCCTTTCCCCTCCTCACAGCAGCAGCAATGGCGGGAAGGAAAGGAGTGGACTTTGCTTAGTGTTAGTAAAACTGCCTTGAAGCTGCTTTCTCCTGAACTGGTCAATTTCAGCAGAAACCACAGGATGAGGACAGCTTGGGGACATCTGCATTGGTGATGCTGACAAAGTATTTTCCTCCTGCTTCCATACAGGGGAAAAAAGGCTTTTCCAAATGTGTACAGTTCTATGGGAGGTGGGGAGAGTGATGGGTGAAGGACTGAAAATGCACTTCAGATGGAATGCTCTGGTCAGAGGTCTATTTAAGAACATGAGGCAAGTGAATTTGGAATAACAGAATACATACACACCCAGTGGAAGAAAGACTTTTTTAAAAAGCGACATGCTTTCATTTTAATGAAATCCGTCATATAAAACAAGTTAAAATAATAGCTGCAGAGCATAATCTGCTACTACGATTATGCTTCATAGTTCATTTCCTTTTTATGTTTGTGGGTATACCTGGAGGTAATGTAGACACCTACATTATAATGCAGTATAATGGACGCGGGTGGCGCTGTGAGCTTCTTGGGCTTGCCGATCAGAAGGTCAGAGGTTCGAATCCCCACAACAGGGTGAGCTCCCGTTGCTCGGTCCCAGCTCCTGCCAACCTAGCAGTTTGAAAGCACACCAGTGCAAGTAGATAAATAGGTACCACTCCGGCGGGAAGGTAAACGGCGTTTCCGTGCGCTGCTCTGGTTTTGGTGTTCTGTTGCACCAGAAGCAGCTTAGTCATGCTGGCCACATGACCCGGAAAAACTGTCTGCGGACAAACGTCAGCTCCCTCGGCCTGTAAACTGAGATGAGCGCTGCAACCCCAGAGTCGTTTGCAACTGGACTTAACTGTCAGGGGCCCTTTACCTTTACCTTTTTATGTTATAATGTAGACACCTCGTTACATCTAACAGGGATGCCATTTTTTTGAATTAACTCTAAGGGGTATGTCCAATGGTTGTGTAAGGAGAAGACAGCTCACACAATCTCTCTCCTCCCTGCGCCCCCAACTCACATTCCTCCACACACACAAAATGCTCCGCATAGAGACTAGTGAAGCAGAACTTTACTTACGGAATACATTTCTATCTTGCTTCTCCATGGCTCAAGATGGTGTAAGAAAAGAGCACAGGACTTACTTCTCATGCAAAAGGCTGCAAGTTCACTCCAGGTGAAACACTGGGCAGCCTCTGACATTCAGTGTTGATGATGCTGAGCAAGCTGGAGCAATGGTTTGGCTTGATATGAGGCGAATTCCTATGTTGCAAACCTGAAGGCATCATGTGCACTTCAGAGCTCTTGAACCCAGAAAGAAATATATTTTTAAAAAAATAAAAATTGTCCAATAGCACCTTGTTGTTTAGTCATTTAGTCGTGTCCGACTCTTCGTGACCCCATGGACCAGAGCACGCCAGGCACTTCTGTCTTCCACTGCCTCCCGCAGTTTGGTCAAACTCATGTTGGTAGCTTTGAGAACACTATCCAAGCATCTCGTCCTCCGTCGTCCCCTTCTCCTTGTGCCCTCCATCTTTCCCAACATCAGGGTCTTTTCCAGGGAGTCTTCTCTTCTCATGAGGTGGCCAAAGTATTGGAGCCTCAGCTTCAGGATCTGTCCTTCCAGTGAGCACTCAGGGCTCATTTCCTTCAAAAGGGAAGCAGCACCTTAGAGACCAACTAAGTTTGTTCTTGCTATAAGCTTTCGTGTGCATGCACACTTATTCAGCTACACTGAAACAGAAGTCACCAGACCCTTATGTATCTGAAGAAGTGTGCATGCACACGAAAGATTATACCAAGAACCAGTGGCGTAGCGTGGGTTGTCAGCACCCGGGGCAAGGCAAGTAATTTGTGCCCCCTAACCCGTGGATTTGCGCCCCCTAACCCTAACCCCCAGATGTTGTGCCCGGTGCGGCCGGCCCCCCCTGCACCCCCCACGCTACGCCACTGCCAAGAACAAACTTAGTTGGTCTCTAAGGTGCTACGGGACAATTTTTTTATATATTTTGACTGCGTCAGACCAATACAGCTACGTACCTGAATCTAGAACCAGAAATAAATGAATATGACTATGAATATTTTCACAAATCCAGAACAGCAACACTGGACAAGACCAAATATGCATGTCATTAAACCTTGTGAACCTATTTAACTTTGATGCTGATTTCTTAATATATATCTATACAAAAGCTCCCAGAGCATTTTACATTAAACATAACTGCAGCACTAAGACAGCATTTCAAGACAACACAACATTCATCAATAATATACAAAAAATAATGCAAGAAATTAGCAACAGTTCCGTAAGAACACCAGTAAAAGCCAAATCAGCTTTTACAGTTCTAAAAAGCAAGATTCTCACCAAAAGAAAATAGGATCTGCCTGCTTTCTCACAGAAGGAGGAAGGGTGGACAGACAAATCTCCCTGAGCAAGGGAATTCCATAATGGAGGGGTTGCTTCCCACTAATGGTAGGTGACATTTGTAACAGGCCCGGATCTGAAACTCTTAATGAAAAGGCAGAACTTCCTTCAAGAACTACGATTTCTAGAAACGAACAAAAGTGAGAAATGTAAAGGGTATCCTTTGTAACACTTTTGTTTGGTTGGTTTTCTTGCAAAATAATAGTAACAACAACAACAGTAATAATAATAATAATAATAATAATAATAATAATAATAGTGTTTCTGCTTATATTTTCCAATCTCTTAAAATGAAGAAAATCCGCTGGAAACAACAGCCCTACATGCACTTCCATACACTTGAATATTCCATTTCCAGGTCTGCATGCAGTTTAAGTTCTTAACTCTATTACCGGGGGGGGGGGGGGGGGGGCTGTGAAATATCATCCAAGAAGGCAAAGTAAAATGGCCTGTTAGAATGAAGGTTCTCATATGTTTCTGTATAAATATTTTAATAAAAGTTGTAAAATAATGTGCATTCCTCTGTTTTATGCAAGACAGGCTTAGGATCTGATAAGCATATAATGCAGATTGAATGTATGTTTCTGGCTTGATTCCTCCTCACCACCAAACACACAAAGAGAGAGAGAGATTAAAATGTTTCTTTGCGCTCACACTCAGGGAAATTTTGTGGCCAAGCTGTTTGAAAGAAGGAAAAAAGTATAAATCTCAGAAGTATAAATAAAATATGAAGAGAAAATGGCTTCAATCACTAACATTTTTGTAAACTAATGTTCAGCTGATGCAACTCAATTTTATTTTGCATCACATTAGTGTCATGGTGGTAATGACTGGCCTTTATTCACTAACAGTTTGAGTCAGCACTTTGAGACATTTTTCAAATTAGGTCATACGGCAAATTTGTAGCTGATACAAAGGTTGATTAAAAAGAGAGCTCCACAATTTTAAAGTGATGTTGTGTAGGGAGAATGAAACCGTGTGGGATAGTTCCAGGAAATGTGAGCTGCTATAAGCTTAGCAAAAAATAATGTATGGCAATAGGGAGTGGAGAATATTTCTACAGAGTGCTTGAAGTAATTCACATTTACAATTTAACCAAGTCCTCTGTGTATTATGCCAGACTTTTATTATGGGCCCTGAAAACAAGCAATGAATTACAATAAGGACACAGAGAGATCATCTGTCTTCCTGTTACAATGAAACGCAACCCTCCTCTTTGCATTCCTTTGATCTTGTCAATAAAGATCATTTCCCAGTCAGACCCGTCTTACAGAAGTTCCAACTACCTAACGTCACAATGAGACCACTTACCTACAATGCAGCAAATCTGAGACTAATTTGCTGTGCATATTCATGCTGAAAAATTAGCACTCAGGTTGATTCATTACTTGTTGCTGGGATAAGATTTCTCAAAAGAGCTCAGCTCTGCTTTAATCCAGCATTCTTAGCATCTGAAAACTTGGGCAAAAATCACTAGCAGGGGGAGGGTGGAGAATGCTAGGTGTTCAGTATATTTGAAACACATCAACCTCTTTTGAAAGACCGTCATTCTTTAGGAATCCTGGAGCACATCAGTTGTTTTGTTACGCTAACCAGTGGCGTAGCGTGGGTTGTCAGCACCCGGGGCAAGGCAAGTAATTTGCGCCCCCTAACCCGTGGATTTTAGCACTCGAGTCTCTTCCACTAGAGAGCAGCGAGTGCGAGCGCCCCCCCCCCCGATGTTGCGCCCGGTGTGGCCGGCCCCCCCTGCACCCCCCACGCTATGCCACTGACGCTAACACAGGGATCATTGCCCTTCCATTGATGCAGCGTAATGTCTGAAGCAGGGCCGTCTTACCCATAGACGCTAGTGGTGTGGGGTGCCAAGTTCTAGAAGGTACCAGGCGAGAGTTCAGGGAACACCGAATGAGTGCACTGAGCGAGGCACCGAATTCTGCGGGGCGTCAGAAGGCTAAAGGGGGGAAAAACTGAGCCGACGCTTGGCAGGAGTGGCGCACGCGTGCTTGCTTGCTCAGCGCAGGCCTGCTCGCTTGGTGTGCTCACTCGCCCAATGGGTTGAGGTGCAGGCATGCATGGCGCCCATCCTGTTGGCGTCTTCGTCTTCGAGCCAGGCATCAGGCGCCGCGGATCTCCACGGGGCTGGCTCCCCCGGCCCACTCGCTGCCCTCACCTGCCTCCGCCATGCCATGCCACAGCAGCACCGCGCCTGGAGCCTTCACCTGCCATGGCCACCACAGCACGAAGCAGCCAGCTGAGCCGGGAGACCCCATGTCCAGCCTCCACCTCCTCACCACCAGAGCCGCCCTCCAGCTGCTGCCCGCCTCCTCCAGCCCCACAAAGCTGGGCGCGTCACTGGCAGCGCCATCCCATCCCAAGAGGCTTCCTCCGGCGCTGCTGGTGTTCCCACCCTAAAAAAAGGGGTCGACAACTCTGGGATATGGGGGGGGCGCCGGAGGGATCTTTGCACCATAGCACCGGATATGCTTAAGACGGCCCTGGTCTGAAGGCCAGCTCAAGTGGGTATACCCAGCGCAGGCAAGTGATACAGGGAAAATGGATGCATGGCAACAGAAGATATTCCAATTTCTGGCCTCTGCTGGAGTTTGCACTGTTGCTGGCCTTCTCACAAGGCTCATCACTGGTTCAGTATGAGCCGCTTTAGATGTTTCTGCAGTCTGCTCCCTTGCATGTTTCCCAGAGCAACATCACACGTTGTACAAGTGTCATAATGCAACACACACAGAGGACTATCACATGCTTGCAGCCGAAGCATCAGTTCAAACATTTTAATGTCTGTGCTCATTTTTTGTGTGCCCCTTTTCAGGTGATACCCTCAACCAAGAGGCTGCAGATAAGCGGAAGTTGAAGCTTCCACCTTGGATGGCCTCCTGGAGGCCATGATTTGATGCTGCTCTCTTTATAAAGGCTGGGGGCACATTTCTGAGCACCAGAAGCTTGAAAGGGAGGTGTGGAATAGTCAGTGTTTTTCGGAGGGGTATGCAAGGGTACACAGTACCAGCACCCTTTTTCCCAAGAAGAGAAGCACAGGGAATAGTGAACCTATTGCACCCTTTGTATAATTTGATTGAGAACTGCTGCTGCAGCTGCCTCTGCGATGACTTGGAAGTTTCCAGTATTATGACCATGCTGCCATCAATTCCTACAGCCACTGGGTAAACTGTGGGATGTAATCCACTGGGAGCAGTCAAGTACAACATTCCTTGTTTTGTTAGAGTGGACATGCAAGGGAATGTTTGGTCCAGCCAGTCGAAACTTCCTGTTCCTCCTGGCCTGGAGCATCCTTCCTTGCATGTGACTACAGTGGACCCTTCGGATACGAATTAAATTCATTCTGGGGGTCCGTCCACAACCCGAAAAGTCCATAGGCAGAGGTGCCGCTTCTGCATGCATGCGCGGCACGATTGAGCACATGGGCATGCGCACATGGCAAAACCCACGTTCGTAACCCAAAAAGTTACATATCCAGAGTGGTACATAACTAGAGGGTCCACTGTAGTAGGTGGGCGTGACCTTTCCAGACCTGGTAAAAGGCCAAGTCATGCTGCTACCTTCCTCTATTCGACCTTCCTGTTCATCCTGCCTACTTCTGTATCACCTGGACTGTACTGCTGGTTGCCACAGCAGTTCCCCAGGTTATCTCTCATATGGGGTAAACCTGTTTGTACATGTTTGTAACTTTAAGCCTAAAGCCTGCCTTCAGGGATCACACTGTGCTCTGCCTGATCGTGAGTAAAACTTCTTTTCGTTACTTATGAAAAAGACTGTGGTGTCTTCATTCTTTTAGGAGGGATTCAAAAGGGGTCTTACCAGGAATGTTAGAACAGATCTCAATCTGGACAAGCCAGATTGAATTGCTTGTTGTCTTGAGAAACTCATACGAGTTTGCAACCGCTTTCTGCTGCGTAAGATGGGGAATGCACTCTGCTAAGTGAAGAAACTTGCTAGCGCAAGTTAGGAAGGATATTAATAGACAATATATCCTCTCCTGCCACCCTCAACATTCCCACATAAATTTCATTCTGTTTCATTGTGATTGTAATAACCAGACTGAGCACACTTTTAGCTTGCCTACCTCCTTCATCCTGCCTCTCCTCTCCTTTCCTTTTGAACTTACGACTGACCAGGCAAAACAGTTGCTTTCCCCATATGCTTTCCTGTGGGCCAACAGATATTTCAGGTGGCTTGAGAAAGTCCATGTATGCTACAAATATTACAGCATCTTCATTAAACATAAAACAGGCACACACAGTGACTCCACAAAGTAAATCCTTGCAGCAGGCATGTCAGAGTGGACGGTCTTTTTATTCGCATATTCCATGGCGAAGGGGATGAGGCTGAGAAATAGCAGCTTGTCCTGTGAAGACAGGGCTGAGGGCTTGTGCACACTTCCTGCCACTCACCACCTGGCCCAGGGTGGGGCCTGACAGGCCTCACAAGGACGGTTGCTGCTACTGCTGCTGCTGTCCAGGAGGACTTGGAGGGGCGCAGAGTTCTTTTTAAAATGTTTTAAAATTTTCTTTTTCCCGTTTGAATTTTTTGTATGTGGGGTGGGGGGGATGGATGTTTGGTTGGGCTTGGGAATTTGTTTGATTTTGATGTATTTGTAATTTTTACAGTTTTTTGTTTGTATTGTTTTATTGTGTTTGGTTTTTTACAAAGGTTTTATTTTGTTCTTAAGGGGAGGGGTCAGGGCTGCCGGGGAGTGGATCCCAGCCAACAAAATGGCTGGGGCATGTTCCACAGGGGGGGATGCACTGGGACAACCAATCTCAGTGATCGCGGATAGGAGGAGGAGTTGTGCTAAGACCAGACCATGTCATTATAGAGGAGGCAGGTTTAGTCATAGTCTGAGGACTATCCCTGCCTCCGGGTCTGGTCTTGACCAGACGAATACTAGAATCAGCAAGGGATACCCACATGACCTGAAGGTGCAATGCAATGCCAGGTCAATGATTCATAAGACCACTGCCATCCATGACTTGATCAAGGACCCATAACATTTGCAGATAGCCCAACATGTGGGTTGGTTTGATCAACATGGGGGGGGGGGTTCTGTGTTGGTGCCACACATTCTTGGTCATTTCTGGGACAAACACATCTGGGCTGATTCATGTGAAAAAGCAGCTTATGTCATCATGTCCCCCACACCGAACCACTGCCGCAAAGCAGCAGTTTTGGTAGCTTCCATGACATTTCACCATAACATTTCAACTGGCATTGAGAGCAGGCTTTTCAAAATATGTTTTGTACATTTGGTATTAGTGGAGATTAAATTAAGCATAAATATTTTTAGAAGTAAAGGGGAAAGTGGGGGGAGCAGAGACCTCTTTTACCTTGAAAACTAGAAGGCTACTTTACATATGTTCTCATATTTTGTTTGCAGCAATGTCCCTGAACTCACATTTTCAAAAGCAGGCAGCTGACTTTCTATCATGTGTTTGATGTCAGACTCAGCAGGAAACCTTACAGTTCTCAATATGTTTCTGGATTCAGTCACTTCACCCACAGTCCTCTGACAGTACAACACCTCAAATCCCTCAGAATGGAAAGGCCCATTTTATTCCCAGTCACTTTCAATTTGCATCCTAGGTTGCACTACAAGTTTTACTAGATGTGAGTTCTTGGACCAAAAATAAGCAAGAGACACAGACCACAAGTGGGAAAGGTGGCGTGAGTGGCAAAGATGACTTCGACAAGTGCTAATTTTGAAGAGTACCAGTTTAGGAACACAAACAGCTATCTGTCACAACTGTTTTCAGTATTCAGAAGTGTTTAGAGCCTTTGACCACTAAAATATGGTGCTGCTTTTGCAGCAGTTTACAGACACTCCTGCTATAATGTTGCTTTCATTTATTTGTTTGTACCAATTGAAGTAGTTTCCAAAGACTAGCAGGAAAAAATTAAAGGCTACAGTTTTGGTGGAGAACTTTCTGGGAGAAATCATGGAAATATCTGACTTTTTCCCATCTGCTGTTCTCATGTGCCACTTTCCTTCTAAATTGTTCAAGCATCTCACAGACACACTATCTCAGTAAATCCTTGCAGCAGGCATGTCAGAGAGGACAGTCTTTTTATTCGCATATTCCATGGCGAAGGGGAAGAGGCTGAGAAATAGTAGCTTGTCCTGTGAAGACATGGCTGAGGGCTTGTCCCCACTTGTCCTGTGGATCTGAGCGATTTTCCTCTTCCCCCATGCTTCCTAGGCAAGGGCCCAAGCAGTTTTCTATTTCTCCCGCTGCTTTCCTGGGGAAAACCCACCCTTTAGCACTAAATCAGGGAAAAGGTCAGTCTAAGGAAAACCCTGTTGGCATTTGCTGTGATTCAGTGTTAAAGACTGAGCTTTCCCAAGGGGCAGGAGAAGCAAGAGTATGGCTGAGCCCCATGTCTGAGACAAACTCTGGATTTTCAGTACAGAGATCACAGCCTTAATGGCTATGCCACACTGACTCTCAGTGTAGCATCCACATTCCATGTGTACAAGGAAAATCAGACCTTAACGTATGCATTCCATGAAAGGCACTTCATAATATCTTTCCTTTAGTTCTAGATTCAGGTAGGTAGCCGTGTTGGTCTGAGGCAGTCGAAATATATTTAAAAATATTTAAAATGTCCAGTATCTGAAGAGGTGTGCATGCACATGAAAGCTTATACCCAGAACAAACTTAGTTGGTCTCTAAGGTGCTACTGGACATTTATATATATATATATATATAGAGAGAGAGAGAGAGAGAGAGAGAGCTTTCCTTTAGTCCTTGAGAATGTGGCATGTGGATCCTTGCAAGCGAAAAACATCAGCGGTTGCACAGGAATCATTCATGAATCTTTATTAGTTCCTCCACTAAAGGTAAAGGACCCCTGGACTGGAAGGAGGACATCCTGACCTTCCTCTGTGGTCCACAAACCACAGCATTCATCAAAGATGCCTTCAGAGATCCAGGCTGAAATCCTGGGCACTCCAATTTAGGAATAAATCCCACTAGCTTCCGTAGGGAATTGCTTCCAAACAAACATGCATATGATTAGGCTTGTGCACCACTTAGAGATGAACGTGATCAAGTGGTCTACTGAGTGTTTAAATAAATAAATAAATAAATAAATAAATAAATAAATAAATAAGGTTAACCTGCGATGTGCACATAGCCTTATTCAGGTGTTCAGCATCATGCAACAGGACAGCAGGGTGGCAAGTGCTCCTGCCCATTGTGCCAAACACACCTCGACCCTATCCACACATTGGGTGCATATCTGCAGCAAGACATCCTAAGAAATGAACATTGCATGCCCCTGTGAGCTCACTGAGTGTGTTAGGCAAGCTACGTCGCTGTAGAGCCAACCTGTGCTGAACCTCCAAAGGTCCTTATTTCAACAATTCATAGGTGGTTGGAGGCAAAATGAAGTTTCTACAGGGGAAAAGGAAGAGAGGGAAAGGATAGAACTTCATTGTTAAAAAAAAGATTCAAGGGAGCAGAGAAGTTCCTTAGGAACTGAATGAGGTGACCAAGGGCTCTATCTATTGCACAGAGGCTTTTTCTTTAAGCCCAGTATTTGCTCACAGTTGTGTAGGACTCTTTGCAGGCAAGCTCCCAATCCTGTATGCCCTGCAGAGCTTCTCTATAGGGTTGCAGGACCCTACAGAACAGCAAGAGAGGTGACACTAGGCGCTGCAGGCTGGCCAACACAATCCCAGAAAACCCTTTGTCACACAGCTCCCATTTTCATAGACTTCCTGTCTGTCTTTAAATGAATGGCTTACAGTTCCTTGGATCACAATTATACCAGGATCACAAGCACTACTTTTACCTTCTTTGGAGTTCCTCTTTGGTGGAGGAATTGTAGGAGGACCTGAAAGCCAGTGTCCTGAAAGCCAATGGTTGTTTTTGGTCTGCCTGTAAGTGGACGGGATCTAGGCTGCCAGAGTCCCTCTGACTTTAGCTGAAGGACACCCAACTATATGGAAGAATGAAGCTCTTTGTTATGTTTCTAAATGACCTGGGAGGGGGCTTTACTTGTTGCTATCAGCTCTTGTCAGTAGACGAAAACCATGTTGTTAACTAAACGTGTTAATGATTCCCCCCCCCCCTCAGACTAGATACAGCTACATTATAGAGGTGAAACATGACTTTTGATGATCAAGCATGAAGTGATTAAATAAGGTTAATCCTCATTTTATATGCTAATAGGAAATTTATAATCTCCACTGCCTATCCAATTTAGCTGTTTTATTCTCTGTTGTTAAAAAAAGTATCTCTTATTAGTGAAAGAGAATACCCTTACG
This sequence comes from Podarcis pityusensis, assembly GCF_964106645.2. Classification (NCBI taxonomy): domain Eukaryota; kingdom Metazoa; phylum Chordata; class Lepidosauria; order Squamata; family Lacertidae; genus Podarcis; species Podarcis pityusensis. The sequence continues at coordinate 6,462,576 of NC_138026.1, read as the reverse complement.
TTACACTACAGATGCTACTTTAATTGGGCTCAAGAGTATTGTGTGTAATTAGTCCACTTCTTTAATATTTCATCTATAATTACATGATTAGCAGTGTGCTTAAATTTCATAAAGGCTGCCAATTTCAGTGTCATTTCCCCCCCAAGAAAAAAGTGGACTAGGTTTTGGTCTTCTAACTGCACCAAATAAACCTGATATCAGAAGAAGAGGTCCAAGTTGGCAATAATTTTGACAAATGCTCACTCACTTGTCACAGTTACACTTTCTGGCCTGACTATGTTCCCTACATAATACACACTTATGTAATGGCCACTTGTGGTACAATAAGTCACTTTGAAGATTCACAGACCTAATGTCCTTTTAAAATATATATAATTCCTATGTCCCTGGGCTAAATTCTACCCAAAAAAACCCAGCTATGTTTCAGGAATGAGCATGAGTGGATGAGTCTGAGCCTTAGTTTTAAATTCAGATGACTTGTTTGAGAATGGGCCATCCCATCAGGTTGAACAATGAAGTGCTGGTTGCAAGCTATAGCTAACAACGCCTGGTGCTTTAATTCCATTGCAAAAATGGCCACTTCAGGCATGTTTGGAAAGCTAGAAACATTTTCGGACCTAGGCAAATCCATAATGTTCACAGTAGCATGTTCCTCACTTGATGATGGCAATACCAAGTGATAACTTGCATGCATGAATGAATGGATTGTTTCGGATGTCACACTATCAACCGATGCCACCTCCGAAACAATACTTTTCTATGGTGTCAGTTCACATATTGAGCTTCTAGTCATAAAGGACTGCTTCGCATCACTTGGTTGCTTTGCATTTAATTACTGTACATGCAATGTTTTGTGTCTCCATCGAAAAACATTGCGATTGCAGACAGAAGACTCTTGTTTCAGGCTCTTGATTTAGACATGCAAGTCATCATGTGGTGTTGCTTCAGTCACATGGTGAACTGATACCAGACATCACAATATCACAATATGACAATACTGACAATGCCTGCTGAAGAATTTCACACAGCACTTTTTACATCCTGTGGTCTGGTGGCCATGTCTGCCAGCAGTATCCCAGAATCCTTTTATGAGAGAACTGCTCAGTCTCTGAAGCAGAATATGCTCCCTGGCACATGAACCATTTTCCTTCTATGTCAGAAAGTAGGAAGACTTTGCATGTTCAGACTTTGGATCATAGCCATCTTCACTCTTTTTCTCCCACTAGAATGAGGCGTTGAAGAGCCCCATTTCCTTGTTAGCACCCAGTTATGTTTACCTTAAGCCTTAAGGTTTAGTGTATGAGCAATCAAACAGCTTACTTACTGAGACACTTCCATTCCAAAATATGATCTCTTTGCCAAAAAGAATGAAAGAGAAAGAAAGGAAAAGAAAGAAAGAAAGAAAGCTCATGTTGGTTGCAAGCAAAGGGAAAGGCCAAAGGGAAATTATTGCTATTTCAGACAGCCGCATAAATTTTCTTCCTATTTTTAACCTAGCTTTTAATTTAATAAGTTTTATGACCCTTATATTAAGTACATATGTTTTACAAGACACTGTGTCCCTTGAGTCACCCTAGATTTGCTCTGCTATAGCAGAGCTAAATGAATGAATACTGTGTTTTTGATTTCAATTCACCCCTTCTTTGATCCTTTTACCCCCCCGCATGTCTCACTATCGTTACACACACACACACACACACACACACACACAGAAGATTTGGGTTATCTGCTCTTCTACAAAAGCAGAATTAACAAATTGGTATTTCCTATGAAGGCTATAGCATCTAACTCTCTCAGCGTTTGCTATGTTATGTACAAGAAGGTAATGAAAATCATGCATCGTGTGACGGGATTTTAACAAGCATCTGATCATTTTCAAAAGGACAGGGGGTCAAGGTATTCTTTTATAGTTCTTCGAGTATATTTTGCCTAATGTGATCATTAAAAACCAGAAACAGGAGAGTGTTGGGGGGGTTGCTTTTCTGTGCTTTGCTTTAAGTTTAAAAATATAGTCATTGGCCCTGATCATATATAGGTTATTTTATTGTATTTTATGTTAAATATGCCTTCTCTTAATGGGAAAGAAAGATATTTAATCCAAAAAAAGAGGGGGGATTTTTGAAGTATGTACATTTTATATTGTAGTCAATAGATGACTATGCTATTAAAAGTTTACCAGGTCATGATCACGAGCTATGGATGTTGTAAACGGAATATAAGCAAATTTAAAAAGTCTATCAAATTACCTAAAGTATGTCTCCTTAAGACCTAGATAGTTATTCTTTGAAAAAAGTATTTCAGTACTAATAAACTGCAGAGGAAAGAAAAACGATCCAATACAGCTCTTCCTTGACTGGTGCTGTTTACTTACCTAAGTAATGGGATCTGTAGAACTGTAACTTCCCACTGCTTATATTTCCATAGAGGGGCATTTTTACAGAGTTTGTGCATGTGTTGTGTGTTGAAGATATTTACTCTGTATTGTAAAACTTAAACCACAGAATGGCTGCAATTAATTTTTAGTTTATCTTCCCGCATTCCTATAACAAGATTATTAAGAAGCGTGTTCTAAGTAGATCTGAGTAGCGAGTGACTCAGAACATGAACTTGCCAAGTTTTCTGCACAGTACAACATTTGCACTTTAAAACACAGGACTAAGGAAGTCAAACGTTGCATCAGAATTTAGCTTTGCTGCCAGACTTTAACATTCTTTGAATTTATATGGAAAAATAAAGCCAGCTTCAGTAAGATTTTTTAGAAACAAATACTGTCAGCTATGACCGACCTTAAAAAGCTGTTCAGCATTGTTGTTTTTTTAAAAAAAAACCACAACCAACTAATCCCCCTTAAAGATCTGCATAAGATATTGTTGTGTGTATATCAGAGGCCACTATATAGCCTTGTATATATTCAACTGTCTAGATGTCAGCTGCTATATTTTTATTGTTACAGGAAACCATCCAACATCACAAACGGGAAAGTTTTCAGCTTTTTCCTTCGCTCTTGGCTTCATCTCTTTTAAGGCTAAAGGCATGACCTTAAACTAGATCATATTTTAACTCTATTTGGTAAACACTTTGGCACCTTGTATGTGTTTTTTAAACACTCAGCCTTGTTTGGGTCTATAAAACTGTTGACCGGTCCCCAGCCATTGTGAGTTATGGCATCCGAGGGCTTCCATGAGGGTACAAGTACTGGCATTAAGTTCTCAAAGCCATTTTAGGTCCCAGCAGTTTTAGTCTGTCCCAAAGAACTCTTGGTCACCTCCCAAGGGACAAATTGATGTCAAATTCTGCTGTCTGTCAGGATTAAGTGCCTGTTTGCTTTTTCACTAACATGTGGTTTCAGAACAAAGCAGTTCAAATCTCCTCTATTCTTAACAAAGCATCTCAAATTGCTGAGTAAAATTCCTTAATCCCCCATCTTAATCTGAAAACACCAGCAGCACATGGTAACAGGTTTTCTTCTTTCTCTTTTTTGCCACCATAAACTATCATTAGCAAGGGTCTTTTTTCTTTCTTTCTTTCTTTCTTTCTTTCTTTCTTTCTTTCTTTCTTTCTTTCCTTGGCTAACTCATTATTCAGCAGCTTATTATCTGCAAGGGCACGCTAAGCCACTTCAGTCTTAAGACTAGATTTGGCTGGTCATTTTTCTTCCTTGTCTCTTCCATTCTAGGGAAAACGCAAAACTTAAAGCATGAAGCTCAGCAGTTCTGTTGCTCACTTCTCTTTATCAGCAACCAAGCCATCTACTTCTCTCTCAGTTTCTTCAAGGGACTGTTAGCATGCAAAACTGCCTTAGTTGTCCATTGAAAAACTGATGCACTTCAAAAAAGAACCTGCAGACTCAAAATTCCGTTGGACCTCAATGAACTCCTTTCACGTTTCCTCTTCTTTTCATTCATTGATAATTAAGATCAAGAAGCGGACACGGAGCCATGGATCCAAACTACAAGAAAGAAGATTCCACCTAAACATTAGGAAGAACTTCCTGACAGTAAGAGCTGTTCGACAGTGGAATTTGCTGCCAAGGAGTGTGGTGGAGTCTCCTTCTTTGGAGGTCTTTAAGCAGAGGCTTGACAACCATATGTCAGGAGTGCTCTGATGGTGTTTCCTGCTTGGCAGGGGGTTGGACTCGATGGCCCTTGTGGTCTCTTCCAACTCTATGATTCTATGATTCTATGATTCTAAGATCAGCTTGAGTTATAGGTCCACAAATACACAAAACTAGAAAACTATGCATTGGAACATTATATCTATATACTAAAAGCAGTTTTGAGAGATGGTTGTAGATATGAGATCAAGAAGTTTACCAGCATTGTACAGATATGGTTCAGGTCTTAAACAGAATTATGTACTTAGCAGGTGTGCAATCCTCCCCCACAAAAGCATAGGCTCAAAACCTGCACCGCAGTCCACAAACGCGCAAGAATTACCCTTGAAAGGGAAATGAGAAGTGGTTTAATACTGTAGTGTAGGGGTAAATGTTGATGTATGGAAACTCATCATGATAGGCTCCATAGCCATGTCTCTTAGGAGAAGGATAGAATCAAAGGAAAGTAAGAGCATATTGAAATGACAATGGATGACTTAGTTGTTGCCCTGGTGGAACTGGGCTGAACAGTCCTCGGTTCACATCCCTCATTACTACTGTGGCATAACTATCTAGTCATGAACGACTCTAGGGTTGCGGCACTCATCTCGTTTTACTGGCCGAGGAAGCCGGCGTACAGCTTCCGGGTCATGTGGCCAGCATGACTAAACCGCTTCTGGCGAACCAGAGCAGCACACGGAAACATCATTTACCTTCCCGCCGAAGCGGTACCTATTTATCTACTTGCACTTTGATGTGCTTTCGAACTGCTAGGTTGGCAGGAGCTGGGACCGAGCAATGGGAGCTCACCCCATCGCGGGGATTTGAACCGCCGACCTTCTGATCGGCAAGTCCTAGGCTCTGTGGTTTAGACCACAGTGCCACTGTTACCTGGGAATAAATTCCATTGAATTCAGTGGTGTTTACTCCTGACTGCATAAGTTCAGATGAGTTTGAACAAATGATCTTGAGCCAGCTGAAATGCTGCCTTTCACTTTTAATTAGAAATGCAAAAAAGTCTTGCTAAGAAGCATTACCATTGAAACTACTAGCATGTAGGTGGAACTCCTATTAAGAAAAGAAGTATTCAGGTCTGCTTGGTTATCTTCCACAATGTCTGATCTTCTGCTAATCTCTCACCAAAAGGGAAATTGAAAACCTTATTATCACCTCATTGACTTGAAGGGAGATGATGTCCTCATCCTTGCTAGAAGATTGTATCATCTCTTGGGAAAAGTTCTCAAATTGTGGTACCCCTCCACACTCTGGCTCTATTGCACCATTGGCTTAGTGCAGTATCTACGGTAAGCATGGGAGCCAGGAAGCTTTCAGGTGAAATCTCCCAACAGTGCTCCTTGTTTCCCATCACCCCTGGAAAAGCCAGGGCAGTGAAGGGAGGTCAGGTAATCCCGGCTGTCCTTCTGACCACTACTGGTTTTTATTCCATTTCTCAGCTTCTTAACTTGCCCAAACACACCTCTTGAAATAGCTAACAAGATACACTGCAATAGAAAAGAGTAAAATTTAGGTGTGCCACTATTTCTCAACCATCTCCATCCCCATTTGCAAAATGTGGATAGTAATATTGATGCCTATCTTACACTGGGATAATGTTTATCAAACACTTTGGACATTCGAAAGCACAATGATTGCCCATGTATTTTCCCCTTGGCCTTAAATAATTTCCACAATTCTGGTTTCATTCTATTCAACATGATAGGGTGGAGACACTTACCTGTTGCTGCTGCTTCGTAGGAGGCAGAGGCGATGGCCATTATCATTACCAACAGTACAAATGCACTGGCAGGAATGCTGGACTGGATTGGCCAGTGCATATACAGCACACCAACCTCACCGCCATCTTCCCATCCCAGAAAGCAGCAGCAACTCACCTGCCAGGAGGTCAGGTAAGTGCCTCTGCCCCACCACAACCGCACCATCTGATTTATTTGAATAAACACACCTGAATCAAAACCAGAGAGTTTCACAGGGAAGAACAGGCTCTATAACATATGTATGCATCAGTTAGGATTGTCAGTTTGAAACTCCTATCCAAGATCTAATGAAAAAATGTGGCAGTGGGGGCTGAAAAGCCCTTTGTAGCTCACAATAAGGATGGACCAAAATTTCACAGCAAATACTTATTTGAAAATCTCCGTTTTGAAGCTCCTACTGAACCACTAAAGATTTTCATTCCTCCCCTGAAGGTTATTTGGCAAAATGGCCTCCTCGATTTTGCCATTCGTGAATTTTGAGTGCCAAAATTAAAATAATCTTGAACATGGCTCCTGTTTTAATATTCTTCTAATATTGTTGAAGAAAGTTGTGGCTGTGGCCCCTGCTTGTTTCAATCATCTTTTTTTTAGCTCATTGCTTCCTTCAGACTGTAGCCAACATCTGTCCTGTAGCATCACAAGGTCATCAAATGATTCATGAATGACTGGAGGTGTTCTTCTGAGGGTGAAGACACAGTGGGTTTTGCTAGTTTGTTTTAATGGAGTCCATGGATTGGAAGCCTACAGGCAGCAAACATGGCAACTAGTGGAAGATACCAGGTGAATTGTGGGAGCTCCAGAACAAATCTTTCACTCCAAACCATAAAAGGGATGCGCCAACCACTTGGCAAAAACTGAATTGAGCTAGGATCAGGCATGGTCTTCATTATTTTCATGCTTTGCTAAAAAGTAGAATGCACATTCCTTGCTGCTAATGATGGCACAATTCATTATAGGTCCTTTTTGATAATACAAAGGAGGAGGCTTCCTTATAAAAGTGGGGAGGAGGTTATTCTAAAATTGTTCCCGCTGCCTTGGCATAGGAGCCCAGTAGACTGGTCAGTCTCTTGCTCACCAGCAGAGTGAGAGAATGTGAAATTCCCAGTGACAGACAAAACCTTTAGAAAAATAAGGACCAAGAGGCCCGATGACCTTTCTAAAGAAAGGGGGTGCACATGTGTGATATATTGACAAGAAACTTAGCACCTTGCCTTGAAAAGAAAACAAAGTGACCACCAGAATCTAAATTTACTGAGTGGGAATCAGAGAAACTTTGTTTATTTGTGGGGAGGACAACCAGGGGGAAGGATAATGTTTATTCTTTCAGCTTTATCTGGTTACTGTCACCTTTCAAGCAAAGTCTAAATGTGAAAATGTAGCCTGCTAATATTTTTGTTAGCCAATAGCGTTACATCAGTCACAAGTAAATAACAGAATGGTTCCTGGTATCTGATGGCTCAAAATGTAAGATCACTTTCTACTTTCAGTAATTCTTATTAAATTATAATTCTAATTAAATTAATATGGCATATAATAAAGACCAGCCTCCACAAAAGGCACTGAGTTTACCTACCTGCCTGCCAGGGCCAGAATGCCTTTATAATGGTCTTGTCTTCACCTAACTCTATAAATGCATATGGAACTAATAATCCTTTCACAGCAAGAAAATATTAGACATTTGCTCCAAAGCTGAACATAGCAAAGGTTTATTAGAGCACTGCATTCAATAATGTCCTGGGATCACTGAGCATTATGCAATTGTTATCCCTTATCTTTTCTTCTCCTCCCTCTCCCTCTCTTTTCTGAAGTGTGTTTTCTCTTGATACTTTCTTTTCTGCGTGATTAGTCATCCAGGAAATGTTTAAATTACCAAATATATGGTTTAAAAGATTGATAGACCAAATTATATTAGTTTAATACAATATGCTGGGCATACGGAAATTAGAAGCCTTTATGGTATATTTTGATTCATAAATTGTTCCTTCGTCCTATTTCGTTTGTCTGCAACAATGGGGCTCTTTTTTCCCCCTGCCTGATGTCAGACTCTCAGATTGAGTAACCAAGCAAAAATAAATGACTTAGTCCTTGGTTCAAAGAAATAATGGGTTACCAGCATAATTAATTTTATGTTTAATTACTGTAGAATGAAACAATTCAACAATATCCAATCAATCCTTAGAATGACAGAACAGAAGGTCAGCAGTTGCTAAGTCAATTGTTTTGAAAGAGAAATTTATGTCTGGTTTTCTTTTATGTGCTGGTGAAAGAAATTGGATAAAAGTGGTCAAGCAAACATTAATTAATTTATATAAATGGTATGCTGATGCCGTGGCTAAATCACAGCCTCCCGGTATGCAAACCACAAGATGACAAGCAGGCATTGTTTGAGAATTCCTGGGATAGCTGGCCCTAAAAGGTTCTGCTGTTCAGGTGATTTTTTTTCATCCAGACAAGATTTTTCCATTCTGACTGGTTCATGCCAGAACTATGTTCCATCTAAATGCTCCCCCAATCACCGGCAACTGTTGATAAGGATTGATAAAGTCATTTTCATGGATAGGTTTACTCAGAAGCAAGCCTTATTTATTCCCATCTAAAGACATAATGGACAGCAGCGCCCAGTGACTTTATCTTCGCAACAACCTCGCAAGGCAGAGCAAATCTGTAGGCCACCTTGCAAATGAGGAAATAAAACTGAAATATAATGACATTTTGAAGATTTTCAGGGAACGTGTGACATTTTCACCCTGGGGTGGACTGTATGGAGGAGCTTTCTATCCTGTGTACAAAAAACTTAAAACATTTATATTATCAAGACATTACCTACTCTAAACAGAGCTATAAAAGTACCTTAATATACAAATTAAGACTTTAAACAATAAAATTTATAAGCTAAAATTATCACATGGCCACTAATATATTAAAAAATAATGTTAATTAATACAATGTGCAATTATATTCAGAGTTTGGTGATAAAGATAGAATACATGTAGGATGTAGATAGGGTCAAATAAATTCATCTCCTTTACAGTTGGTGGCTACCTTGGCTATATAATTTGCTCTAATTTTCCTAGCAGCAGCAGTTGCAAAGAATGCTACACGCCAGGTCACATACTTATCTGTGTCTGCGAGTAAATATAAAATCATGTCAGAGGGGTTCTGGCCAGGGGACCTTGTCATTATATGTGCTAAAAATCTTTCTCTTGCTTCATTATATAAGGGGCAGCACAAGATATAATGCATAAGGTCCTCTACTTCAGGACATTCCCTAATGCAAACATGTTCGTTTGTTGGTATGATTCTGTGTACATCGTGGCAGCCTTTGGCTATGTGCAATAAAACTGACTGACTATCCTGTGTAATACAGCCTTGGCAAGTTGCTTCAGGAAAGTTGATGAAATCCCAGTCCAATAAAGCCATAGGAGTTTTGCCATAGTTGTCTGTTTTCCAAAACACATTTGCTTGGAATTTACTGTATTTTTCACTCTATAAGATGCACCAGACCATAAGACGCACGTAGTTTTTGGAGGAGGAAAACAAGAAAAAATATATTCTGAGAATTCTCAGAAGCCAGAACAACAAGAGGGATCGCTGCACAGCGAAAGCAGGGAATCCCTCTTGCTGTTCTGGCTTCTGGGATAGCTATGCAGCCTGCATTCGCTCCATAAGACGCACACACATTTCCCCTTACTTTTTAGGAGGGGAAAAGTGAGTCTTATAGAGCAAAAAATACAGTAACTCCAAATTTATGGTCAAGTCTTGCATAAAGGAGTTGGAAAAAGTTGCAGCTGTTGAAATTCCCTTTACTAACACAACTATTACAGGCACAGCTTCCCTCTGTTGCATCCCAGTCTCTTTCATCTTCCATTCTCCCTTCATCCTGTTCCCAGGGCTACTACCTGAAACCTCTTAGACACAAGTACACTTAAACATGAGCTACAATTTAATCTGACTTTCAATCTGTGTTAAAGGCATCTCCACGATTCATGGGGAGAATAGTTATCATATTCTGGGTCTACGAGGATTTTCAGCCAGGTAAACAGAAAGACTCTCCTCCTGCAAGAGAGGGGAGTAGTTGTGGTCGGGAGCCGGACTCCGCCTCAAGCAGGGGGCGTTGCCCCCTGCCTACCACTAACCTGGCTGGCGCCCACACCCACAGGCAGGCACCCAACCAGGTGCCTGTGAGGGGGCGTGTTTAGCAGCCTAAATTGCTGTGGCACCAGCCTTCCGGCCTCACTTTTCGTCGTACCGTCGCGAGTCACCCACCCTCCACTCCCTTAGAGCTCAGGGTCTCAGTTTTCTTTTGGCCTTGCTATGGACCTTAGGTTGGTCGCCCTGGTTGTCCGGGGGGGCTGGTAGGAATTTTTCCATTTAGCATTAGGCTTTTTGGTTTTTTCGCCTACCTCATAGCAATCGTCACAACTTTCGTGGTATTGGTGGGTAGGTTAGGCATTGGAATAATGTATTGTGGTGTGTCGAAGGGCTAGGTGTGGCCATCACCTGCGCCTTCAATTTTGGGTATTCCATTAAAGGAATCCGGCGGTTGTGTATTCTGTCCGATGCCTGTGTGGCGGGGGGCCATGGCACGACCCTCGGTGACATCAGGGGAGAGCTTATAGTTGGATTAGCATCAACAGGCTCCACCTACTACCCCCCTATTAGACTCACCCCTCTCCGAGTGGGTGGAGTCAAGTGACGTAATCCAATGCCTAAGCCAATACCTTTTCACTTGCTGTAATCAATAAAGTTGTGGCCTTTTCTTGCCCATTAACCTTATATCATGTGTCCTCGTGTTTTCATTCCACTACGCGGGGATCGGGTCCTCGAACCACAACACATATTTCCTGGTGCTCAGTCTTATCGCTTTAACTGATTTCCAGTTGGAAGATGTAGCACACAAAATTCCAGATATTATGTAACATTGGAGGGGGGAAAACACACTGTTGTACATAACATCTTAAAGCAGGATTACAGCATAATCTAATATTTTCTCAGGGCTGTATATATCAAGTATCACAGGAAATTGTGTGGTTACAATAGATGTTTCATCAAAGGAGTGTGGAATCTTTGCTAGGCTGCAGCCAATGTTCAGCAATTTTAAGTCCCATTGATTTGAGTGGATATGCACATGAAATCAATGAGACTCAGCTTCACTTGGCTTTTGCCCACAAAAACACTACTTGATTTCAAATATTAATAAAGCAACCGGATTGAAGTGTTCCTGGCACAGAAGAGCTGTGATATGCAGATGGTCCTTTAAACTTCATTTTGAATTTGGTAAGTGCTAAAATGCCCTATTGGGTAAGCAAAGCCCCATTTCTTTATTTTTTGTTCAGCACTTTCCATACAATATTAATAAAGCAAAACACACTGAAAACAACTGTTTAAACAAACATATTCCAAGGAGGATTTTCCCTTCTACTTTAATGGTTTGCCCTATACCAACAGGAGGAGACGTTTGTTGGCAAAATGATTAATTTTTACAAGCAGGGGTTTATATTAGAAGCATTGGCATTAGCTTTGCTGCAATAAAAAGCGAAATTGATATTTTGGGGCACCGGCTTCCTTCTGATCGCTTTAAAACACGAGCGCAAAGTGTTACTTAGTCGGCTTTGGTGAAAAATGAGACATCTGGTCAGATCACGTTAACTCACAAGAGGAAGCCCTCTTAACAACGCAATCCTGTGAATGTCTACTCAGAGGAAATCTCCACTGAGTTCAGCTGAACTTATTCTCTTTTTTAAAAAAATAATAATAATATTTATTAAAGTTTCAAAGGGAAAAAAAATCACATTAATAAAAAAAAAGAATTAACAATGAAAAGGAAAAATACAAAGTAGAAAAAAAGAAAAAACAGTTAAAAACAATTCCATCTTTTCCTCACTTCTTTTACGTTTACTTGTTTCCCGGACCTCCTCATACCTCCCTCTTTTGCATTCCAATTAAATTTGTTAATCCAACAATTCCTTTCCCTCCTTTTTAATCCTAATCTTTAATCTTGATATATTATAACTTTAAATTTTTACATATTAAAAACCAATTTTTCCATATTCTTTTGTACCTGTACAGCTGGAAACCACTTAACTTCAATCCAACATCATTCTAACATTCATTAATTTTGCAATATTTCTGTAAATAGTCTTTAAATTTCTTCCAATCTTCTTCCCCCGACTCTTCTCCCTGGACACGGATTCTGCCAGTCATTTCCGCCAATTCCATGTAGTCCATCATTTTCATCTGCCATTCCTCCAGTGTGGGTAGATCTTGTGTCTTCCACAGCTGAACTTATTCTCTGGTCGCGTGTATTAGATTGCAGCCTCAGCCGGCACAACTGGGGATCAAAACACGAGAATACGAAATAAGGACCAAATGCCTTTTTTAAAAAAAAAAGGAGCTCTGCAGAAGGGCTACAGGCAGACTTCCTTCTCGTGAGAAATGGCACATTATAGTGGGTGCATATCTGCTCTTTACGTACCCTGAATAATGAGGCCAATTGGGATAACTCGCATATCCAGGCTTGAGTCAACAGGGTGGAACTTGCATCTGAATAAATATGCATAGGATTGGGATAGAAGGGATTTGGCCTGCCTAGGCTGGCCAGCTGCAGAAGAGGATATAATTAATATGATTTAATTTCTATACTGCCCTTCATCACAGGGCACTTTACAATATAAAAGCACAAAAGTGCATAACATAGTAACAAACAAACAAAAATACCACACACAGAGTTTATAAGGCCACAGATTGTTGAATTAGCCAAAGGCCAAGGAGAAAAGAAAAATGTTTTCACCTGGCACCTAGAGATATATCATGATGGTGTCAGGTGAGCCTCACTGGAGAGAACATTCAACAAATGGGGAGCCACTGCAGAAAAGGCCCTGTTCTTGTGTTGCCACCATCCAGACCTCTCACAGAGAAGGCACATGAAGAAGGCCCTCAGATGATGATCACAGGGTCTGGGTAGGTTTAAGGCATTATGTAGGGTTGCCGTATTTCAAACAGTGAAAATCCAGGCTGTTTTTACTTTTGCCCAAATATCTTGAGCTATTTTTATGGGAAAACAGCACTTCTGACATGGTCTGCCATATGTCCAGATTTCCACAGACATTTTTTACCAATTTCTGCCTTGACACTGCTGCCGACTGCAGTATTCTGGATATGTCCGGACGAATGGCAACTCTAGCTTTATGGGTCAAAACCAGCACTTTGAATTGGGCCCAGAAGCTAGATGGCAGCCTGTGCAGTTGGGCCAGGATTGGGGTTATATGCTCAAACTGTCTTGCGCTGTTGACAACCTGACTGCTGAAGTTCCCAAAGGAAAGGGCTCCTTCCCATGCCTTCAAGGTTATGTAGAATAAAAAAATTCAGCGTATGTTTCGTACTCCCCTCCTCCCTTCCCTCCATTGCCAGCTAGGCTGGCCAGATGCTCGTGCTTGTCCTGCAAGCTACACCTGGTGAAACCCAATCTTCTGCACAACTATTAAAGGTGCAGGAGCCCTGTTTTCCTTTGCCCCTGGCCTCCTGTTGGCTGGCCCAGCGCATGATGTAGAGATACTGAATAAATAGCTATTGTAACCTTGTTGTTGTTGTTTAGTCGTGTCTGACTCTTCGTGACCCCCTGGACCAGAGCACACCAGGCACTCCTGTCTTCCACTGCCTCCTGCAGTTTGGTCAAACTCATGTTTGTGGCTTTGAGAACACTGTCCAACCATCTCGTCCTCTGTCGTCCCCTTCTCCTTGTGCCCTCCATCTTTCCCAACATCAGGGTCTTTTCCAGGGAGTCTTCTCTTCTCATGAGGTGGCCAAAGTATTGGCGCCTCAGCTTCAGGATCTGTCCTTCCAGTGAGCACTCAGGGCTGATTTCCTGAAGAATGGAATTGTAACCTAATACAGACCAATTTGCAATCCTTAACTACAACCATCTCCTAAACTTGTCAAGATGGGCTTCCTTGTAATTGTAATTATTAACCCCATTGGGATGTAAATATTAACTCTATTGGGATGCATGCGCTCACTTACACACGTACACACATGGCACTTGTGGTTGTTTGTGGTGCAGCCTTAGTGATTCGCCCTTTTTCTTTTCTTTTTACTTTGAATATAATTTTTATTATTTTCTTTTTAAAAAACATAAAATATACTAACATTACAATAACAAATCAAATACTATTGTTCCACCAAGCTCGTGACTTCCCTCCATCCTTTTAACTGTTTTCTTTTATTTCCAAGTAGATTGTATGCGCACTTTAACTGTCAGTTTCTGTCCCTCTATACAGTGGATGCTCAGGATGCAAACGTGATCCGTGTGGGAGGCACGTTCGCAACCCGCAGCATTCGCAACCCACAGTGCCACAACTGCACATGTGCGGGTCACGGTTCGCGATTCGGCACCTTGTTGGCAAGGTGATGTCTCTGCTTTTTAAGATGCTGTTTAGGTTTGTCATTGCTTTTCTCCCAAGAAAGCTCTTGCCTTAGTGTGTCTCAATTGCTGGATACTCATGGTCAGCCTATCTGAGCAGATGAGTACTTTCCTTCTGTTGGGTGGGTATGTTTTGGGGTTTGTTTTTTTAAAGAAATCTCTTTTGTCCCGTTCCCCCACTAATTTGCTTTCAAAAATGGGGGGGGGAGGTAGGACTTGCCTACACAATTCTGAAGTGTTCTGTATAACAGTGCAACCAGTGTGTACTTTTTCCTTGTCTCTCATCCGATTACAACAAGAGCGTATTGTAATGTATGCCTTCCATAGACTTCAATAACACAGTTCAGGGAAAATGACAGGTCAGCAGGCCTTGTTTCAAGTTTATGAACTGACAGGCCACTTTCAATGACAAAAAGAAAATGTAACTTAGGCCTGTTTAAAAGCAGCGATTGTCAGATCACATGTTCAGTATGTCATGCGAAACACACTTCATTAAGGACCGAATTACTTGACTTGTAACATGAGCTAAATTAAAGTCAATGTCAGACTGCATAAATCACACATTTAAATGTATTGCTTAAGTGCACTGAAACAGTCATCGTCGCCCTTCACCCCACAAGTAACCCAAAAATCTGGGCTTCATTTTTTCTTAGTTGCAAAGATGACAGATATAGAGGCTTTTCCCCACTACACCCCTTTGTTAGGACGCATAATCTTGCTGTCAAAAACTATTGAAATTTGAACAGCAACAGTCCACTGCCACCAACAATAAAGCAAGCGTACCCCATAGTAGTCTGACAATTTACAGAGGGACTTATATAGGGAACATAAAGAACAGCCATCATGTGACAGGGCAGCCAAACCCAAATTTGGTTTTATTGCAACTTAAGTTCAAATAAGATCCCAATTTCTTATAATAAACATTGATCCTGTTGATTAATATTGTAGTAAAATGCACTCTAGATATCTCAGCTCAAGTGTGGTGTGTCCTTGAGAAGGAGTCAGAAGCTTCAGCTGGAAGAGTTTGTTGCTGATGCATGTTAGAAGGTGAGAACTTATTCCTCCACTTTTGTGGCAACCTGTGATTCTCCTCTGGCCCCAATTCAGGGTGCTGATAACCTTTCAACTCTCCGTCTCCTTAAAGTGTTATTAGGCCTAGGTAAAGGTAAAGGGACCCCAGTCACAGATGGCTCTGGGGTTGCAGCGCTCATCTCGTTTTACTGGCCAAGGAAGCTGGCATTTGTCTGCAGACAGCTTCCGGGTCATGTGGCCAGCATGACTAAGCCGCTTCTGGCGAATCAGAGCAGCGCATGGAAATGCCGTTTACCTTCCCGCCGGAGCGGTACCTATTTATCTACTTGCACTTTGACGTGCTTTCGAACTGCTAGGTTGGCAGGAGCAGGGACCGAGCAACGGGAGCTCACCCCGTCACGGGGATTCGAACCGCCGACCTTCTGATCGGCAAGTCCTAGGCTCTGTGGTTTAGGCCTAGGGACATGCATTTGCAGAAACTGGTGTGGGCCCCAATCCAGAGTGGGAGCCTGCTCTGTAATGGAGCTCCTACACTCCCCCCTCCCCTTCCAAGAAATGAAAATGGACAGTTTAGTCATGCCATTTTAGCAGGGTGAGTAATGTGGTCAGTATAGCTGAGCCCTTATGCCAGCCCATCATTCCTGGCAAGGGGGTGAACAACACAGCTTCTCCTGCTGCCACTCCCACCGTTCTGTGTCCCTTTATCTCCCACCTTCTGTTTGTGTATCTTTTTTCCATATAGAAAGTTATGTTTGTTACTTTTTTCTAATAATGGTTATCTCTGACTTTCTGTGGACAGTGGTAAAGGTGCCATTTTATCCTCTCAACAGTCACCCAGAATGCAAAGCCCAGGAAATATGCTTAGTTCTCCCTGGATTTCCCTCCCCCCTTCCTTTCTTTTTTGGATGGGGGTGGCTGACACTCGGGTGCCCGCATAGGGTTTGTTCTATTCCCCCACACACACACACACACTTCTACAAATCTCCGATATCCCTGAGCCTATTGATGGCACCTCCTTATATGTGTGTGCCGTCATTTTGTCTTATTAAGCAATGGCACTCGTTGGAAAGAATGGAAACAAAAATAGACGATATTGTTAATAATTAGATAGGTATGCCTTTATAAAAGATTAATCAAGATGGATTTGGACTGTTTATCTATTGGATACGTATATATTTAAATATCAGATTCCTTTGACTCATTTATACTTTTGTGAATCACAAGCAGCTTTGCTGTAACGAAAGAAATGGCCCTGATTTTTAAGAAAGCCTGAAGTTGCTTACAGGAACATTGAAACTAGAAACTCTTCATTGATTTTATTTCTGCTGTTCATGAAATATATCAGCTGCAACTCTAAATTCTTTTACAGTCCAATTCTAAACTTATTAACTTGGAAATAAGTCCCATTGATTTAACTAGAATGTACCTCTGAGCAAGTCTGCGTAAAACGTCAGCCTTAATTGGGAGTTTCTCTTAACTAATGAGTAAGAGTGTTGAGGACTGCAGGCTTATCTTTTTTTCTCTCCCCTGAAGAATGAAAAAAATAACAAGGAATGATTATTTTTAGCTGGATTGTTCCTGTGTTTTATCTTTAAATGGGTGCATGAAGTCAAGTGATGGAGAGGGTTTTTCCTCTGCTGTCTGCCATCTGGGTTATGTCTGGTCAACGTCGTCATGGAGGGGAGGAGGGTGATATGTGGAAAGAAATGGAATCTGGCAAGGAAAAGAAAGAGAAGCTCAAAAGTTAGGGTGAAAAAAGGCCAAAGTAACTTTGTTACTTAGACTGCAATCCGGTGGTCCCTGAGACGCCTTTCCAGGGACCCTTGGATTGCTGTCTAAGTAAGGAGTCTGGTCCATCACAGCAAATGGAGAGCTGTCCCACCAACCGCAGTCTTCCCTCAACCTTCACCAGATGAGGCTCCACCTGAGAACAGGGTTGTTGAATGGGCATTTATTGGGTAGTGCCTGGGATATCATCAGAGATTATGAGCATGAGTTATTTAGTGCAGGATCTCTGCCCATTGCAGATCTCTCTTGTTGTTGTTGTTTAGTCGTTTAGTCGTGTCTGACTCTTCATGACCCCATGGACCAGAGCACGCCAGGCACTCCTGTCTTCCACTGCCTCTCATGCTGGTAGCTTCAAGAACACTATCCAACCATCTCATCCTCTGTTGTCCCCTTCTCCTTGTGCCCTCCATCTTTCCCAACATCAGGGTCTTTTCCTTGGGAGTCTTCTCTTCTCATGAGGTAGCCAAAGTATTGGAGCCTCAGCTTCACGATCTGTCCTTCCAGTGAGCACTCAGGGCTGATTTCCTTCAGAATGGAGAGGTTTGATCTTCTTGCAGTCCATGGGACTCTCAAGAGTCTCCTCCAGCACCATAATTCTTCGGCCATCAGCCTTCTTTATGGTCCAGCTCTCACTTCCATACATCTCTACTGGGGAAACCATAGCTTTAACTATACGGACCTTTGTTGGCAAGGTGATGTCTCTGCTTTTTAAGATGCTGTCTAGGTTTGTCATTGCTTTTCTCCCAAGAAGCAGGCGTCTTTTAATTTCGTGGCTGCTGTCACCATCTACAGTGATCATGGAGCCCAAGAAAGTAAAATCTATCACTGCCTCCATTTCTTCACCTTCTATTTGCCAGGAGGTGATGGGACCAGTGGCCATGGGGACAATAATATCCAAAGCTGCAAGTTGTACTCTGAAGTCAGCCCCTCTCTGTTTTATGGGATCTCCTCTGTAGTAAGCAGGTTTAGGATTCCGGCTTTAGCATCGCATTGAGGCTGCACTCCTGTGCAGGTTTGCTTGAGAGTAAGCCTCCATTCTACTTAAACCTGCAAAGGATCAGGCTGCATGCCTAAAATGTAGCAGGAACTTGCTTGGTTTGGTTTGCAGGATTCCCCCACAATAGACCATTCCTAACAATATTAAATAGTCAGGGGATACAGAGTGTGTTTAATAGAAGAATGTTCATTGCACTTGAAGGGTTTGAATGTTTTATTCACCGTGTAGAAAAATTCCCTTTGAATAGTTTTACAGGGATTTTTATGGAGCAATTACAAAGCAAGATTCTTGATTAAATATACAAATTCATGTAAAGATTCAGAATGAAACAGTTAATGAGAGCCAGGATTATAGTTCTGCCTCTTAACACCTTTGAGTCTGGTATCACTAATTAACACAACATCACTTCTCTGCTACTGAAATACAACCATTCCCCACCCCCACCCCTCTCTCTACGCCAGAGAAGTCGAAGGAGGCAGTTCTACAGATGATTGGCAAAAACCATCAGCACATAATGTGAATAACACACAAGCTTATTGAGCTATGGTGCCCAAATTAAAACCTACACTCTCCAGAAAGGCATTCTTAATATCAGTCAGAGAGATTTACAATTCTTGGTCCTTTTCCAAAGGATCTTCTGATGCACTGAAAGATGATTGTATCAGGGTTAATCCAGCTGCCAGTAGAATTGCATGTATCTTCCAGTCATCTGTGGCTTAAATCAGCAGCATATGACATTTGTCATGTTCCCACATGCTGCATGCATAACCTGGGTCCTTCTGTTGTAGAAGATAATTCACACCAATTGTATGGAGAAGGGAACTTTACTGTTGGAAACAAGAGCTGATTCCATGACAGCATGCAAGAAGAAAGAAAAGTTTGTTATAGTATCACATTGGTGGCCAAGATGACATTTCCTAACTCAACATTTTCCCCACAGAAAACATATTGCAACCAAGAGTGGTCAAGAAATCCTTATTTTTTTTACTACAGAAAGCTGAAGAGAAATACATTCCAGCTTAATATTTCCTGTCATATTTTCAATCTCGCTCTCATAGAGCAGAGCTCTCTTTTACTTATATTCTTGTTGCTCATTTACGACTTTTTGCATTTGTATTATTATTTATTTGCATATTCAATGAATAGAAGCTCTACTGCATAACAATTGAAGGGTTCATCTTTGTAGAGTATGTCATGCTTGTGTTTTCCATATTTCACCAAAGTGTATTTTTTGCTTTATCCATTTTAGTGCAATCTTTAACAGGTACACACTTTATGAGAGGAAGAAGGAAGGAAAGAAAGAAGGAAAGGAGAAGGATCAGCTCAGGGTAGTTGCGCAAAGTCTTTTAGGGTTCATGCTTTAATATCTTTTTAACCAGTTGTGAATGTTAACAAACATCTTAATTAATAAACAAACAGTTGTTATGGAAATATGTCTTCACATTTGGTCCAGAACCAAAGAGGACATCATTCTGTGGCTTTCGACATGACTTTCTTTTCTTTTCTTTTATCAATAACTAGTCTGGACAACTCTTCAATTTTTGAAACTTTTTGGAGCAGTTGTGTTTTTGGGATTATGGCCTTTTCGTAGCCAGTGAAATACACCTGTAAAAGGAACCATTATAAACCTAGGGCTGCCATACGTCCAGGAAGTATGTCCAGAAGGCAGTGCTTTGTCCTGGATCTTAGGCAAGTCCATTGAAAAATCACATTCTTTTGGCGTTCGTGTTTTAAATAGCTCAACAACTTTTGGGGCAACCTTAGTCAACCACCAGTATAAAGTCTGCAGGACAAGTGAGCAAATGACGTTCAAACAGCAAAAACTTTGAAGCATTTTATGTTTGCTTATATCAAATTTACCCACACTGGAGGAATGGCAGATGAAAATGATGGACTACATGGAATTGGCGGAAATGACTGGCAGAATCCGAGACCAGGGAGAAGAGTCGGTGGAAGAAGATTGGAATAAATTTAAAGACTATTTACAGAAATATTGCAAAATTAATGAATGTTAGAATGATGTTGGATTGAAGTGAAGTGGTTTCTAGCTGTAATGGTATAAAAGAATATGGAAAAATTGGATTTTCAATATGTAAAAATCTAATGCTATAATATATTAAGATTAAAGATCAGGATTAAATAAGGAGGGAAAGGAATGGCTGAACTAAATAAATTGAACTGGAATACAAAAAAGGGAGGGATGAAGAGGTCCGGGAAACAAGTAAATGAAAGATAAGTGATGAAAGGATGGAATTGTTTTTAATTGTTTTTTTCTTTTTTGTATTTTGTACTCTTTTTTTTCTTTTTCTATTTTTCTTTTTCCTATCTATGTATCCTTTTTATGAAACTTTAATAAATATCATTTAAAAATATATATATATCAAATTTAATCCGTCACATTATATCCTTTTATATCTGTATTGCAGGTTTGGGAAGGACATCAATGCATGTTTTCTTCTCTTCCAGCTGCTAAGAAAGGAAGAAGATGCAACATGACTGGGCACCTGGCAACTGTGTTCAGTCCAGAATCTGTTGCTTTTCCAGATTTGGTAAAGAGGCCTGCCTTTTCTTCAGCTGAGCAAGGACACCAAACCAAAGCAATGGTAAAGCACTAGGATTACGTATTGCTGGAAATTTTGCTATCCTATAGCAGATGCCATATACATCAAAACCCTTAAGATGAGCTAAGACAGACTTTGTATTATTTAAAGCATTTATAGCTTGCCAAGGTAGCTAATAGGCTAAAAACAGTAGGTGTTAAATACTTTTTAAAAAAGAAAATAAAGTAAATTATTGAAGGCAGAGTTAGATGCCCAGAAGCTGCAGAACGAAACATACATTTCACAGCAATAAAGAAAAAGAAAACCCACGTTAAATTCTATGATTCTATGACAATAGGGGTAGGCTATAGTTCCCATCAGCCTCAGCCAGCTGCAGGGAATTGTGGTCCAAAAATTCTGGAGGGCATCCTGTTGGCTACCCCGACTTAAAATAGTGGTAATATAGAAACACCAACCGATCAAACTTCACTGTTAAAATGTCCCTAAAAGACAAGGAGGAAGGTTGGTAATGAAATCCCTTTGCCACATGGCACAAAACCATGAAAGAGATGGCAAGTTCCCTGAGGATGGAGTTCCAGAGCTTTGGCATTGCTCCCAGCTTCATTTCAACACTGCCACTAGCTTTCTCAATTCATGTAATAGTGCCACTGTATTCTGCTCTGGTCAGACCTCACCTGGAGTACTGTGTCCAGTTCTGGGCACCACGGTTCAAGAAGGACACTGACAAACTGGAACGTGTCCAGAGAAGGGCAACCAAAATGGTCAAAGGCCTGGAAACAATGCCTTATGAGGAACGGCTAAGGGAGCTGGGCATGTTTAGCCTGGAGAAGAGGAGGTTAAGGGGTGATATGATAGCCATGTTCAAATATATAAAAGGATGTCACGTAGAGGAGGGAGAAAGGTTGTTTTCTGCTGCTCCAGAGAAGCGGACACGGAGCAATGGATCCAAACTACAAGAAAGAAGATTCCACCTAAACATTAGGAAGAACTTCCTGACAGTAAGAGCTGTTCAACAGTGGAATTTGCTGCCAAGGAGTGTGGTGGAGTCTCCTTCTTTGGAGGTCTTTAAGCAGAGGCTTGACAACCATATGTCAGGAGTGCTCTGATGGTGTTTCCTGCTTGGCAGGGGGTTGGACTCGATGGCCCTTGTGGTCTATTCCAACTCTATGATTCTATGATTCTATGTCCAACAGCCGAATATAATAGGTGTGGCCAAAGAGAGGCAGCTCTAGGCAACGTGAAGAGCGTAGAGAAGGTGTTTGGGGCACTAGTGATGAGATGGTGCAATGAGGGGCACAACAGCAGGCTCAGCTAGGTCAGGCCCAGGATCCATTTAACAATCCTAAAACGTTTCAGGAATTGGTTTGGAGTGCAGGCAGTGGGTTGTGAAGATTTCACACGCAGCTCATAGATGCAAAGCCTTAAGTCTTCCCTGTCCTAGTTTGTTCTGTAAGTCCCTAGACGTGTCTTTGAAAAATGACTATCCTCATCACTATTACCAGCACAGTTTCTTCTCTAAACTGCCAGTCACATCTTATAAGTTGACCACTGAGGAAGAAGAGAAGAAGAAGAGTTTGGACTTGATATCCCGCCTTTCACTACCCTTTACGGAGTCTCAAAGCGGCTAACAATCTCCTTTTCCCTTCCTCCCCCACAACAAACACTCTGTGAGGTGAGTGGGGCTGAGAGACTTCAGAGAAGTGTGACTAGCCCAAGGTCACCCAGTAGCTGTATGTGGAGGAACGGGGAATCGAACCTGGTTCACCAGATTACGAGTCCACCACTCTTAACCACTACACCACACTGGAAACCAAAGTCCCAGAATTTGGGGTGTGCGGGCGGCTGGACCTGCATGCCCACTTCTCAAAGGCATCAACACCATCCTCCCTGCATGATGAAGAAGAACCCAGCTCTACTCTTGAGTGGGTGGCATTATTTTTGGCTGTATGAAGATTACCAAAGTGGAATCAGAGAAAGTGACAGTTACATTTTCACATCCTGCGCACTTTCTGCCTGAGAATCTGATTTCTGGAGGGAACCTCATGTGCGCACAGTCCCGTCTGAGCATTTCTCTGGACAAGGTCAAGTGATCTGTGGTCAAATTAACATAGCTTGCACTCAACTGATTTTGTTCCCTTTCATTTCAGCCTCCGCATTCATGTGCCTTTTCCAAGCCAGCATCCTTCGAAGAAGCTCAAAGGAACTTGAATAAAGAAGTGCCTGTCTCCACATGGTTTGCCTTCCCTACCACATTAAAAAAAAAACACCCTTTATGCATAACTTTCAAGTGAACCACAATTCATGACAATGTTTTTCCAAGTGTTTTACTTGGTTTGGATGAGTTTATTTTTCCTGCAGTGCTAGGAGTGTGGTGCTGACTGTCTCACAGTGAGAGACAAACTGGAGTGGCTGCCAGGATGTCATAAAGAAATCAGGTAGCCAAGGGAATGGCCTCCTGAAGGAAGGGAACTCATTTATCTTGAACAGAAAACCTCCCTTCATGGCTGGCTCCTTGTCCAACTCTAAGATACACTTAACCTATCAGCAATGGGAGATTAAATACCCCCTTCTTCCCATGGGTCAATTTCATCACCTCCATGGGTGACCTCCCCATGCCCCTCTCCTTTTTTTGTTTTCTTTTGTGCAAAAAAACATACTTATCCCACTTCTGTTGCAATTATAATGAATGACCACATGGAACATATCACAATGTAAAAGGAGCAGATTTACAAAAGAGAAAACTGGCATTTGTGTTCTGAACTCTCATTGATATATTTTGGAATGTAGCCATGCATGTGTAAAATTTCAGGAGGAAAAACACACACATTAACTGGATATAACTTAATCGGGAATAGTAAAAGCACTAAGCCATTTCACATTCTAACTTTTACTTCATCCTGTACTGAGTTATCTTGGGTTTTCCTTGAGTTTCAGTGTAGGAACAATCCCTACACTTTTTGGGGGGTCAGCTAAAAAATAATACTAACCCACCCCCCAGAACATATGGGTTAGGAAACCAAATGTTCATTTTTCCTAGAGGAAACAACTAGTGCAGTCAGTCCACAGACCTCTTGCCAAGGTATGCATGGATGGCTGACATTAAGGGATGTGAAGCAGCCTTTTTGGGAGGTACATGCCTAATGTTGCCCTTGATGGCAGAGTCCCAACACAGGCACTGAGGCATCTTCTGAAGGCTATTTGAAGGTTGTTACCAAAAATTATAATCTTTACATTAGTCTTCTGGTTCACGTCCACGTACGCCAGTAGGCCTATCTCATTCTTCAATACCTGAGAAACACATTCTAAACAAGCCATCCCTAACCTGGTGCCCTCCAGATGTTTTGCACTGCAATGCCCATCATCCCTGTGGCAGCTTTGGCTAATGGGAGTTGGACGTCTTCAGGGCATGTTCTGGAGACCATGTTCTGGAGTGGGAAAATGCTTTAAATACATTGGGTAGTACTCAACTAACTTTTCTCAGAGTAGACCTATTAAAATTAATTAGCATGATTAAGTTGGGCCCATTAATTTCAACAGGTCTACTCTGCGCAAAACTCAGTTGAAGATAGCCACCCATTATCTTAGTACCCATAGACCCAGGAGTCAAATAAATATGGTACAAGATGTGTGAACCTTTGGGTATGTTCTGGGAGTGATATCTGAATCTTGTCCTATTAAAAAAATGCACCCATTGGCTTTTTCTTTCTGCCTCCCTGCAAACATTTTAAAAATTAGAATAAAGAAATGTAATGACAGCATGGCCTTTAAAATAATTTGTTTATAGCTGACAAACTTGTCGTCAATATGCTTTTGCCCAATGAGCCTCATTTGGACTTATCTGACATGTTATTGGAAAGCATTAAAGTGGATTATTGATTATTTTACAGTAGAACTAAATGGCAATTGTTTGGACTTGCCAAGTGAATAAGCTACAAGCCCATAATATTATATTTTTTTAAAAAAAATGAATGTAATGAGTCACTTTCACATTCTCCTTGCCTCCTCTTAGAAGTAGACACAGCATTGTTCATCATGATGGATTTTTGCAGTCTGATGGGCCTAGATGTAGACTTATGACAAACAACATTACCAGTAAGTAATTTTCTCTTTACTTCATATAAACAAATGTCTTTGATACACGACAATCTCAGGGGTATTCAGGTTTCATGCTTATTTTAAGAACTTTTGTTTACTTTGTGATCTTCGTAGACCATTGACATCCCATTTAATTTTGATGACCTTGTTTATTTTACAGCAACATACATTAAAAGTGTTCCTTTAGGTAACATTAACATTCTCAATTGTAATCCATCACCTAAGTTAACAATAGCTTTAGCTCTGTGGTGTATGTAATGGTTAAAAGCTTTAATGCAGATAGCAGTCTACATAATGAGTGGGAAAGGTCTGATCAAACAGATTTGCTTGGTTGCTTCTCTCCTAAGGGCCACTACAAATGTGACAAGTTATCTACATGAATATCACTACTTGCTGGGGGCTGGGGTGGGCGGGGGAGAGTGGAAACGGAATAATCATGTGTGGCAATTGAAACATGCATATGCTTCACTGTGCTGGGAAACTGCAGTTGGCCGGGAGTTTCCTGGCACATGATCACAATGAAACAAAAATGCACAATGTCATATGAGACTAAGTACGTGCCATGCTCATGGCGTTTCCTACTTAGCGCTCCTCCTTTACGACACCAGAAGCAGCTCTAAGTGGTGCTTCATCTGGAAATCCCTCTTACTGCTATTAGAGCATCAACTCATGACATATGCTGAAAGAGAGAGAGAGAGAGAACAACTTTAGGTGGACACTGTTGGCGATCACACAGGGTCCCCGGACGTTTCACCGTCTATTGATCCCTGTGCCACCACTTTATTTCTCACTGCCACCACCCAGGCCCTACCTGGGAAAATACTGAGTCCAGCCAGGGTTAAATTGGAACATAAACTTCTGTTTATTTATTGCAGTTTAACAAGCGTGTGGTTTCATAAACTGTATCGGTCAATTACAATCATGGGGTGCCTATCCAGTCCTATAACTTCCTCTACCTGCTCTCACTCACTAAACCACCTCTCAGATATTTACTTGTCTTCCTAGCTCCTAACTGTTCCTGACTCAGCTTATTTCGCTACACTCACTCAACCTGCCCACAGACTCTATCCCAATTCACTCCCACTCCAACCAACCACCCAACTCCCAACAAACTCCCCCTTCCCCCCTCCAAGAGCTGGTTTTATAGTCCCTCTGACTCCACCCCCCTGGGTTCTGATTGGGTAACCTGTTTAACTATTTCACCTCCAGCACTCTCATATGTTAACGTCACAGACACAAGTATGGGGCAGGAGGAGGTGATATTCAGTACACCTCTCCCATGTGCTCCTTTGTCTCTCAGTTCCTGTTTCTTAATAGATTTCTCCTCCCATCCCTAAAATGTCCTTGCAGATTTCCCAAAGTCCTTCCAGCAAAGATCCACAAGCAGAGCTGGCCCACCCATGAGGCACAGCGAGGCTGCTGCCTCAGGCGTCAGATTGGGGGACAGTTGGGAGAACTGCCTGCTGCTTCACCACCTCTGCTGCCTGCTCCTCCCTAGCCTCATTTTTTTCTCCCCACGGGGCAGCTTCCATGGGTCCAGAAGGAGGCAGCTTCGGTGGGAGCAGCAGGGTACTTCAGTGGATGGCAGATGAGGAGAAGGGGTCACCATTTTCTGTTTAGGCTCAAGTGGCAAACAAAATGTCCCAATCCAGTCCTGTGCACAGGCACATATTCAGACAGCGTGAAAGGACTATGCAGGGGATGGTTAGTGTCCTGGACTGGTTGGACGCAGAGGAATGGTGGGAGGAACTAGCTGGGAAACCACCAAGGGAAGAAGGTTCAGAGCCTGGGGAGTGGCGGGGGAACAACAAGAAGCGGCCACAGGGAGAAGACGGGGAAGGGCAGGTGTTGGAAGCTGAAGACGTAACAAGGCTTAGTGAGCTGGGAGAGTCAGTGGCAGAGAGAAGTCCAGAATTAGAGGCAGAAATGGGAGGAGGGAAATAATAATAATAATGATAATAATAATAATAATAATAATAATAATAATAATAATAATAATAATTTATTTATACCCCACCCATCTGGCTGAGTTTCCCCAGCCACTCTGGGTGGCTTCCAACTGAGTGATAAAAACAATACAGCATTAAATATTAAAAATTTCCCTAAACAGGGCTGCCTTCAGATGTATTTTAAAGATAAGATAGCTGCTTATTTCCTTCACATCTGAAGGGAGGGCGTTCCACAGGGCAGGCGCCACTACCGAGAAGGCCCTCTGCCTGGTTCCCTGTAACTTGGCTTCTCGCAATGAGGGAACCGCCAGAAGGCCCTTGGTGCTGGATCTCAGTGTCTGGGCTGAATGATGGGGGTGGAGACGCTCCTTCAGGTATACAGGGCCGAGGCCGTTTAGGGCTTTCAAGGTCAGCACCAACACTTTGAATTGTGCTTGGAAACGTATTGGGAGCCAATGCAGATCTCTCAGGACCGGTGTTATGTGGCCCCGGCGGCCACTCCCAGTCACCAGTCTAGCTGCCACATTCTGGGTTAGTTGTAGTTTCTGGGTCATCTTTGAAACCAAGAAGCAGAGATAAGTCAGGCTGGTGAAGAGTCATGGTTATCTCCCCCTCCTGCTGCTACAATCCCCTCTCCTCCCCGGCCTCCCAGAACCAGAAGAGGGCTGAAACACAGAGAGCTACAACAGGCTGCATGCAGGCTCAGTCTCTGATTGCTTGGGGAAAGCCCTGGAGGGGGGGGAGCTGTGGGGCAGCAGAGACTTTCAGTCTTGGTAACTAGATGTGAGCTGCTGTACTCATTGGACCTGACACTCAGCCAGATCTGTGAAAATTGTATTTCTGCTAAGAAAGAGTTAACTCCAACTTTTAAAGGCGTGATTTACTGCCAACTCGCTCTTTGACCTTTAGTCTGTGCATGCTCCCATTTCACCATTCATTCCCCCCTCTCTATGAACCATACGATTTATTCATGCTCCAGAGGAAAAGTAACTTGCACAGCCCTCATTTCATACCATGCCTTTTCACATTATCCGTAGTAGCAGACATCATGGTTGGGAGGATACACTTACTGACCTACCACCAGCTGAGTTGCTGCTGTTTGGGTCTCTGGTCCTCAAAGTCCAACCTGGTCTTCCTGCCACATCCCTGACCCCCTTGCTGAATGGCCAGCTGGCCAGCGCTTGCTCACTCCTCACATTCCTGGGACGGTGAGCAGGCTCAGACAGAGGGAGGCAGGCAGAACAGCACCGCCTGGTGCTCCTCTCTGCAGGCATCAGGGGGATTTGCCTGCCAAGGGGTGCATCGGCCCCAGTGGGTGCGCATTCCCCCCAACCCTTGCACTGGCAAACCACATTATGACACTGGCTGTTGAGAGTGTTAAGCATCTCCACCCCACCATGCCATCTGCTACTGATTACCTGTCAGATGACCATGCCTTCAAATAGGTAAGCAACAGGATTCCACTGGGCCTGTAGAAATCCACAGAAGTGTTGAGCTTAACCTTAACTTCTACATGTGCTGAGGAGCCAGTGTGGTGTAGTGGTTAAGAGCGGTAGATTCATAATCTGGGGAACCGGGTTCACGTCTCTGCTCCTCCACATGCAGCTGCTGGGTGACCTTGGGCTAGTCACACTTCTCTGAAGTCTCTCAGCCCCACTCACCCCACAGAGTGTTTGTTGTGGGGGAGGAAGGGAAAGGAGAATGTTAGCCACTTTGAGACTCCTTCGGGTAGTGATAAAGCGGGATATCAAATCCAAACTCTGGTAGTTGTTGTTCTCTTTGACATCTGGTGGGAGGGCGTTCCACAGGCAGGTGCCACTACCGAGAAGGCCCTCTGCCTGGTTCCCTGTAACTTGGCTTCTCGCAGTGAGGGAACTGCCAGAAGGCTCTTGGCGCTGGACCTCTGTGTCCGGGTAGAACAATGGGGGTGGAGAAGCTCCTTCAAGTATACTGGACCGAGGCTGTTTAGGGCTTTAAAGGTCAGCACCAAGTAGGGAAAGTGGGTGCAATTGGCAGGCCTTTTCTCTCACCTCCATTACCTAGCTACCTGTGAGGAAGGTAACTACCTGTATTTCCCCCTGTTTTAAAGCAATTGCTGAGCACGTGCTAGTTCTATCATGGATCCTACTGACTTATGGTGTTTTTCTGTTCCTGTTCTCTAAACAGTGCATGGTTTGGCAGCAAATCTTTACTGATTAAGGGCCTATGCCTAATTGAAAACCTGTGAGCTTCCTATCATGAAATCTACCCTTTGATTGAGTAGATAAACCCAATTAACTCCAGTTGGAGAGGACTTGCAATAATATTTTCACTTAAGCCCCACAATATTTCATGAACCATGCACGCAACTTGCCAAATATCTTTAAAAGATTTTGTGAAACCCCAAACATGCCAGCTCCCCCATCCCAGGAGTGTGAAATCTCATTTTCCAGTTCTCTGCTCAAATTTAATGAGCCGCCTCCTGTTTAACCTCCATGTGAGAAGGTTTGGAAGCATCCAGGGAAATTGTATTTCCCCCCCTTTGTAAACAAAGCGGAGATTTGGAAAAGTCCCCAAGATGTCTCTTTCCTGCTTGTGAAGAGTAAATGGCTTTCATAATTTATTTTAAATGAAGAATTGAATTAAAGTTTATTTTATAGTGAAACAAGAAAAGTTCAGAATTCAAACAAAGCAACAGGGATGAGACAAGTCTAACCATTCAACATGAAAATGAGCTACTAAATGATGCTTCATAGGATTCACTTTCCTGTCATTTTTTTTAAAATCATTTCATTCATTACAAAATGTACACTTACCCTGAGACAAATATTATCTTCATAATGTAAGAGTCCTCTCCTATTCATTGCAACTTGGAGTGGTACAAATAGCAGGCTTCACATTCATGAGTCGGGTTTGGGTATTTCCACATTAAATTGAAATTTAATTGAAATACCTGAATTTTACTTGTGATTTTTAGTCAGTTTCTGCACAATCCTTGTGACGTTTAGTCAGCTTTGCTTTCACTTTTCTCACATTTTGTTACTTCAGGTCTTATGTAATTCCCATTCATCCTTCAAAAACAGATAGAACATGAGCCAGACATTAGTTCCTTTCTGCTGTACAGGCCATTGCTAATATTCTGGCAACAAGCCTGATGTGTACAGATCTATACTTTGAGATCACTGCTACAAGTCATATGTACTCAAACATTTGACTTGGAACGGATTCTGTTTCTTTTGTCAGAACTGAAAATGAATTTCTTTCAAAAATGGCAGACTTGGAAAATTAACCAGCCAAGCACAGCGCAGGCTTCTCACGGCCTCCACACACACATCACAAATGATGCCGAAAGCAACCGTACCCTCTGGGGCACCATACGTAGCTCCAGTCAGAAGCTGAAACCTTCAGAGCCTCTGAGCATGTGCAGATGCCCACCAGGCACCCTTTGGATCCCAGGCAATTTACTTGTTTATTTTCTATGCCCTGCCCATCCACTCCCAAACCAGGAGAATACCATACTACTTACGATATCAGCTTGAAATTAAATTTACCATACTAATTTGTGTTTAATCAACCTTTTAACCCAGACGCTCCAGTGTCCGTGAAGTTTCCTTCTCAAGAGCTTCCAAAATTAGACTGTCTGTTGAGCTCCGTGCCCTGATCCAAATCTGGTCCTCAAGTCACATTCTGTTACTTCCTAGCAACCGCTGACTGATTAATCGAACTTCAGCCTGGAGCAGGTCTTGGCCGCCGCTTCTGTTTTCTGGTTTTATTGTTTTTTGGATAAGATATACTTTGTGAAAACATTAGGGATCTCAATTAAGCAGCTGGGTGACTTATAAATATATATTTATGTTTGAAGCCTAAGTGGCCATAGGCTTCCCTACTGTTTTACTTAGCTAACAAAACAACTCTATCAAAGTAAGTATTATTCCAAAACTCAACTTCCTCTGCCGAATGCTCCCATGTGTTCCATCAGTTTGGCTCACTGATGAACTACATCGTTTCTTATAAACTGTCCATGGCCCATAAATTTCCAAGCATAAAGGCTATTGCTTTGCTGTACAAAACTACTGAGGATTTTCCCCCTACCGTTTGATTTTGTTGGGTTGCAAATGAGCTGGTTAAGGATATTCCTCTTCAAGCTTTTCCTCCTCCAATGTATTATTTTGACTAAATGCATCTTTGGGCTTTCCTTCTTTTTTCACATGAATAATGACCATTATTTTAAAACTAGCGAGGCGCTTTCCAAATGGAAATGGAAATGTAGCCTGTTTCCGAGTGAGGGGATGAGTGAAAGCTGGAATTTCCCATCGCTCTTTCCAGCTCGTGTTTTTAAATATGTCGTGGGAGGGGGAGATTATTGGTTTGTTGTTCTTATTTTTATTATGCATTTTGTGGTTTTATATTGGAAATTTATGTTGTGAACCACCCTGAGATCTGTGGATGAAGGAAATAATAATAATAATAATAATAATAATAATAATAATAATAATAGTGTTCCCTTGGTACATGGTCCTTCAAGGGCTGCCACTTTTTTGTAGCATGATGCCTGTGCCTTTCAAAAATGCCCGACAAGGCTTGTGTTTCTTAGATTTATATATTGCTTTTCTCCACAAAAAGTTCCTAGCTGATTGACCAAAAGAAATACTAAAAATACATAAGCGTAGTCATTGTCAGTTTATTTCTATACCAAATTTTCCATGGTAAAAACTGTCATCAAAGCAGTTCACAGAAAAATCAGAGTCTAAAGTAATATCAACAATAATAAGACGTATGATATCACTGCAATATAACACACACAATCAACAAATAGCATTTCATTTAATATATATAGACATTTAAGTAAGAATACAGCTTATTAATTGTCAAGTCAAAATATCCATTAGGCAACTCCCTTATAAAGGCTGCTAGGACTGGAGGGTGTAGCGACACAGGTGAAACCAACCATCTCCTGCTGGTCATCAGAGAATGACTCTTCCTTCGCAGGTCTTCCTCTTGAAACAGCTCTTGCATGAAGACTCACCCCTTCCTGCAGCAGCTCCCTTCTGGAAGCTCTTAGGACTACAACTGTTTTGAATGAAATAGAGAGCCTGCCCATCCAGTTTGCAATTTAAAGCTGGGCACTTTCAGAACTGGAAGTAGGAGACAGGGCAAGGGGAGAACTGGTCTACTAGCTGCTTATGTAATAATGGCCTTTGACTGTGCACTACAGAGCCATTTCCTAACTGATATGGGGCACTGCTGGCAGGGGGGCACCAGAAACAAGCATAGTTGTCTCCTCCTTTGTTTCTTGATGGCACCTTTTCTGACTGCACTGATGGGGTGGTTCGGGAGAAAGAGGTGGGCAGGCGTACATACGGACCTGCAGACATTATTATCATATGAACTGAAGTCATGTTTAGTTGGGTAATCTGATGTCAGCCCAGCAACTCTCAGTGAAGCCTTATACTTTTAGACAGGCAGCTGCCATTCAATCTAAGTCACCCTAAAGACCCATAGGACATCCAAGCAGAGGAGATGTTCACGTATAACCTTGGGAAAGCGCAACAGTTTGAAGGAAATGGCTGGACGTCTGTCCATAAGTATCCACGCTGAAGAAGCAATCTGTAATACATGCGCCATCATTATGGTTGCCTAGGAATGAGGCTAGTGTGGTCTGGTTCAAAGTCAGCCAAAAGGTAATGCAAAGATTTGGGGTTGTATCCATTGGTAGGCATCCTTGAAGTTCATTCATACTTAGGTCTGCTCTAAACAGAAGTTATGGGGAGGCAGTCTTGGACAGAAGATGGACTAGTCTGTACTGAAATGGTACTGTAGGAAGTAAACACACAATGGAGCGGAATAGCTGTTCAGATAAGCAACAGTAAGGTAATGAGAGTTTTAGATACAAGACAGCAATTTTTTAAAACAAAAACACAACTACATACACGCACTGTCATTATCCACTTACAGAATACATATTACAAGGTCTTTCAAAGGGATGCAAGTTCAGATTGTAGTTCCTGTCTATATTAAAGTAAAACAAGCAGGCTGCTGCCAGTTTTAAAGACAGTCGCTTATTATTTCATACACAGAGACAACAAAACTGCAGTTATGGAAAGAAGGGTAGCATTTGCGTGCTTAAAAAGAAACTAAAGCCCTTTTATGATCTATGCTAATTTTCAGCTGCCACATTGATCTATTTGCATCTATGTTCCTGAGAGGGAGGACGTGTCCTGGGAAGGGAGACTGTAGAAGGAGGACGCCAAAACAGCCAAGATGTGCATTCTGGAGGGAAGAGGAGAAAGTCCCGGGCAGTCATCAGGGGTTTGGGCTGGGTGACATTTAAAGCCGTAAACAGCTTCAACCCTGTAAACCCAAAGGAGTGTCTCCACCTCCATCATTCAGCCCAGACACTGAGGTCCAGCTCTGAGGGCTTTCTGGCAGCTCCCTCACTACACAAAGTGAAGTTACAGGGAACCAGGCAGAGGGCCTTCTTGGTAGTGGTGCCTGCCCTGTGGAACGCTCTCCCGTCAGATGACAAGGAGAAAAAGAACTACACAATATTTAGAAGACATCTGAAGGCAGCCCTGTATCATCAGGAAGTTTTTAATGTCTGGTGTTTTACAGTGGTACCTCTGGCTACGTACTTAATTCGTTCTGGAGGTCCGTTCTTAACCTGAAACTGTTCTTAACCTGAAGCACCACTTTAGCTAATGGGGCCTCCCACTGCTGCCATGCCACCACTGCGCAATTTCTGTTCTCATCCTGAAGCAAAGTTCTTAACCTGAGGTACTATTTCTGGGTTAGCGGAGTCTGTAACCTGAAGCGTCTGTAACCTGAAGTGTATGTAACCCGAGGTACCACTGTATGATGTTTTTATATGTGTTGGAAGCCACCCAGAGTGGCTGGGGAAACCCAGGCAGATGGGCAGGGTGGTATTATTATTATTATTATTATTATTATTATTATTATTATTATGAAGGAAAGTAGGCAGTATCCTGAAAAGCCAGGATGTAAGACAAGCCCGGCTGGATTGGGCCAAAGACCCAACTTGCCCATCATCTTCTCACAGTGGCCAACTAGATGCCGAGAAGCTGACAATCAGGAATATGATATGAAGAGATGGCTCGTGTAGTGTCAAAGTGTGGTGGGGAGGGGGGGAAGTAAAGCAAAAACAGATGTCTAAAGAATAAGCAATTTGACTTTTGTGTCACTCATAAACCAATTAAAAGTTACTGCAGCAAACTGACAGTTCCCATGAAAGAGGGGGATAAAGATGAAACACAAGCCAGAGGCACTTTTCCCTTCGGCCGTGAGGAGCCACGACTCAGGATGCCCAGTTCTGTTCTTTGCTGATTTTACAGCCATGTTTCCAGCTCCCCAGCACCACAATAAGTGTGATCAAGACACCGTCTCGCCTTGTCACTCCAACCCAGAATCTGTCTTTTCACCTTCACACTTCTTCTTCTTCTTTTGCTCATTAAGCAAACAGTGTGATATTTCTACTTTTGCTACTCTCTTTGACACAGGTTTAACAGCATTTCCCCATCCAAGTCAGCTTTGTAGTAATGCGTAAATAATTGGTTTTGTTGTGTCAGGTATTTAGATGAAATGTGGTTAACAAATTCAGGTGAGAAAGGAAAACTGAAGGGAGTGAATTGCTTTATTTTAAATTTTTTTAGCATTTAAATGTAGTTGTACTTTCCAGGTTTGGAAGAATTCTTGTTTCGGTTTTGTGTACACCATCTGTAATAACTAGATTGTTATTTAATATTTAACCTGCCTTTCAAAACCATGTAGGGAAGAATGCAAGAAGCATAGCAAAGGGCTGGTATTAAAATGATGGCTATTCAGAATAATTTTGAAAATACAGCGGTTCAATCCCATGTTTATAGCAAGTAATAAAGCCATAGGAACCAATCCTGTGGATTTTTACTTTTAAGCAAGCCTCCTTAAGATGATTGAAGCTCATTCCAAAATAAGGTAGGCAGGCATTTTTACTTTATACATCTCAGCAGTTAGGGTTGCCATATTTTGAAGAGCAAAAAAGAGGAAAGGTGAAGGTGGCAGTGCCAGACAGAAGCACGCAGGAGCTACAGCGCTGGCACAGGACATCCTTGCACCCCTATTCATGTTGTCGCCCATAATGCACACCCCAAGCACCTATTCACACACGACGCTCCCTGCACCACGCCACTGTTCTCGTCTCCCTCCATACACACCACACACCCTCCCACCAAGTCCCCACACTAGATGTCTTAAGAACTTTGCAAACT
The DNA here is from genome assembly GCF_964106645.2 of Podarcis pityusensis. Lineage (NCBI taxonomy): Eukaryota > Metazoa > Chordata > Lepidosauria > Squamata > Lacertidae > Podarcis > Podarcis pityusensis. The sequence continues at coordinate 6,427,627 of NC_138026.1, read as the reverse complement.
GCAAGCATGAGTTGCTGTTTCCAGAGAGTTGAAGGTTGCTGGAGAGGAACTGTGCCTTTTGAGGTCCACTTTTGCCTACAGTAGTCAGGTTTTGCAGGGAAGGGTTTATTACTTCAAGACCTAAAGTTTTACTTACTGATAAGTGACAAAAGAAATAGGTGGATGTGGGGTTTCTTGTTGTTGTTATCTATTGAAATTGGTTGTTGTTTTTTTAATTAAACAATTTATTTTCTTTTTCTTAAACTATGCCTACACCTTGTGAATAATACCTCCTTTGAACCACTTTCAACCATTAATGTTCCTGTGTTCATCGAAAAGTAGTTCTGGAACCTAGGGGAATGCAAGAAGGCTCCATCATTCCTACTCCCAGGTTGATGAAAACAGGAGTATTAATCTTCAATTCACTCTCTGTCTCCCATCTCAGACATATGAAACCAGTATGTGGGTTGTACCAGTTCAAGGAACAGGTGGCGGCACGTTTGATCAAATTCTCCTTCATATAAAACTTCCCTCCACACAGAAAACTGGATGCCAAGCGGAAGGATTGTAGTCCATTCTCCTGCCTTTTTATTCTGCCTTTCACACTGAGAGCCAGTGTGGTGTAGTGGTTAAGAGCAGTAGTCTCGTAATCTGGGGAACCAGGTTCGCGTCTCCACTCCTCCACATGCAGCTGCTGGGTGACCTTGGGCCAGTCACACTTCTCTGAAGTCTCTCAGCCCCACTCACCTGACAGAGTGTTTGTTGTGGGGGAGGAAGGGAAAGGAGATTGTGAGCCGCTTTGAGACTCCTTAAGGGGAGTGAAAGGCGGGATATCAAATCCAAACTCTTCTTCTTCTTCTTCTTCTTCGTCTTCTTCTTCTTCTTCTTCTTCTTCTTCTCCTGCCATTAAGGCAGTTCTTAATCAAAACCAGTGGTGCTGGAAGTGGAGGGAGGACTTCACACCTGACCTTTCGTGGGACACGTTCCTGCCCCTGATGATGTCAGCAGCTTGTGCCTGTGACCAAACTACCTTCTGCTTAGCAACTGTGTGTTTGCATGCGCAGGTTCCGCTTGCCTCTGTCACTGCAGTGTGGCCACCCGTGTCCCTTTGCCCAGTGAAATACATCATTAGCAACCATTGCTTGACACGCTACCAGGGGGTCTTGGTGTTTAGGGAAGCTTTTCATCCTGTGCAGTATGCCCAGGGGGCTTCAGTCTGACATACATGATCCACCTAGGAAGGTATATGTATGCTTAAACAGGTTTTGATGCATATCACACAGAGGATGAGCAACATTATTAGCCCTTGTGTCCATGGGGAAGTGTGAATAGTCAGAAATTCTGGCACACTGTGAATGTTAATTTCATTACTGCAAAGGTCCAGTTTTTCAGCTAGCTAACCCTTCGATCAAAATTATGGTTGGGTAAGGTAAAGGTAAAGGTAAAGGGATCCCTGACCATTAAGTCCAGTCACGGACGACTATGGGGTTGCGGCACTCATCTCGCTTTACTGGCCAAGGGAGCCAGACAGCTTCCGGGTAATGTGGCCAGCATGACTAAGCCGCTTCTGGCTTTTTCTTATTTTTCTTATTTAAGTTGGTTATTTAAGCTCATTCATGTTTGTCTAGATGCATGATTGTACAAAGATTTCCTTATATCAGAGTACAAATTAGCTTAAGCAACAGTATAATGTCACAAACGACATAACACTTATATAAAAAGGATGTTGCGCCAACATTTTAGGCAGATACACAAGTTGAGTTATTCAAAGATTTACGCTCCAGAACACATCTTAATCTCATACTACAGATGAAAGAAGCCATTATGATCTTTGAACACCTCTTTCATGTGTTAAGAATTCTGCACATTCTAAACATGGATCAATTTTGCCACCCTGAAAAGAAAAGGTGCAAGCAAAAATGTACTTACAGCAGCAGTGTTTTTACAGTACAATCTTCTCCATTATGTAAATTGGGAAGAAGAAAATCGAAATGTCAAACATTGTTACATCTGATATGAAACTGTGCTGCATTCAACTGATGCATTAGTTGCTGTACCTTTCAATTAAAACATTGCCGAGTGTTCTAAAACTCTAAAATGGCTGCTAATCAATTAATCTTGTCCCCAGCGTCTGTTGTTCTATAATGTCTCTTGATTGTAACATTCATGGTTTTTGAAAAATGACCCATTTGACTATGAATTTCAGAACAAGAAAAAGCCCGTCTGAAGTGTGTCTCCCACTGTAGACTTTACTTGTGCGCTGATTAATTGTTCCTGAAAAGTGTGCAGATGCATTATCAAATAAATTATAGCTGACTGTGGCAATGAAGAATTAAAAGGACCCTGCTTCAAGGAATCTTGGTGACATCATCATAAACCTGAGGAGCAAAGAGCAAATGGTTTATGGTGTCACCAGAACCTCTCTGTGTATTTCAGAAAGGGTTCATATTTTCTCCCTTGCTCTGCTTTTTAAAACATCATTCATGCCACTTTAAAAAATGCATGCATTTACAAGTCTCTTGCCTCATTCTCTTTTGCTTGGCCAAGGCTGTGTACACACTATAACCTTTAAAGCGCATTCAAAGAACCTTCTTTCCCTCAAAGAATTCTGGGCACTGTAGTTTGTTATGGGTTTCTGTGAATTGTAACTCTGTGTGGGGTAAACTACAGGGCTCAGAATTCTTTAGGGAAAGGAATGTGCTTTAAAGGTATAGTTCATATGCAGCCTTAGTTATCTTATTATTATTGATTTAGTATAATAATATCTCACCTTCACAGACGACCTAATGGTCACAACATCAGACCCCATAAACACAGCAACCACCCTAACTAAAGAACTCAACACATTCGCAATGGTGTCGGGCCTACAAGTAAACTTTGCAAAATCTGAGGCTCTGTGCTTCAAAACACACACACACTGCATACCCAAAAGGAATTCACCAACATCACAAAGATAAAACTGCTGCACCAAATTCAAGTACCTAGGGGTTCAAATAACCAGAAACCTCAGCAAACCTTACCTCCACAATTACAAGCCCCTATGGCGACAAATCAACAGGGACTTGAGGAAATGGAACAACACCAACTTCACCCTCTCAGACAAAATAGCAATGATAAAAATGATCACCCTCCCAAAACTAACCTATTTATTCCAAACCCTCCCAATCTGGATTCCCCAACTCAATTCCAGAAGTGGCAGAAAAAAACTACACTCGTTTATTTTCTCACACCAAAAGCCAAGAATAAGCCCCAAATACCTCAGAAGGAGGATGGGGAATTCCCAACATGGAATCATATTACATTGCCAACAAAGTACACCACATAATCCTGTATATTCTAGGAAACGAACCAATGGGTCTACTTGGAGAGAGACACCATCGAAAACATCCCCACAACAACATACCCATTTCTCCCAAACAAACTAAAGAAAATCCCCACCACACTGAACAGGTTCACACAGTCCATGCTTAAAGCTTGGAAAGGAAAAGCAGACAAACTCTCCCGATTCTCGTCCCCACTAACCCCCCTGGCCTACCACCCACTATTCCAACACGCAGCACAAAACCTCCAGATAAAAACTTGGCCAACCAAAGGCCTACACTGTCTAAAAGACTTCTATAGCAACAACAAGCCCATACCAACACAAGAACAAACTAGGGGACACCCAAATACCTTGGCTAACACATCATCAACTACATGCCTTCTTAAACAATGCAACAGTAAAATCAGCAGCCACTAGGCCCTTGACCACTTTCAGAAACCTTCTCCTGAAAGCAAAGGGACATAGTAAAGGGATGGTATCCACAATATACAAAATACTGATACAAAATCCCACAAACCCCTTTGAGGCAATCAAAGAACAATGGGAGCATGACATAGGCTATGAAATTCACCCCACCTAATGGACTAGAATGTGGTCTAAGCCTCCCTTCAAGTCCATATCAGTCAAAGGAAGGGAACTCACTCTGAAACTCACCTACAGGTGGTACTTAACACCACAGAAACTGGTGCTGATACCCCCAGGAACCCGTGCGCTGCTCTGGTTCGCCAGAAGCAGCTTAGTCATGCTGGCCACATGACCCGGAAGCTGTACGCCAGCTCCCTCGGCCAATAAAGCGAGATGGGAGCCGCAACCCCAGTCGTCCACAACTGGACCTAATGGTCAGGGGTCCCTTTACCTTTACAACTGAATATCATTCACTTGGAACCTCTCATAAACCAGAGAGGTTGGTGCAATGTGGCAGCTGTGGGGCATCACCGCTGCCCCAGCAGTGCAGGGGCAGACAAGGATGGGCTTGGGGATGGACAGGAATACCAGGTTGACTACACTGGTGCCCCTGTGAAGCCTAAAGCCCCATACTATCCATTTAAGTGGCAGCAGCACCACAGAGGAAAGCTCTGCAGCGCTGCCCTCCTACACTGCCTGCTCCTATCATGGGTGGCGCCAGAAAGAGGGCGGGGCCAAGTGCTCCCCCAAACAGGGAGCTCACCCCCAGACACTTGTTTGTTCCTCCGCCCTACATTGCTGGACTCCTGTCATTAGCTCTTACTGTTATTTTCCTTTCAGAGTCATGTGGGGCACAACTAACATACCTAGCAATATACCTTCCCCTTCTGTGTCTTCCCACCCACCCACCCATATTTCTTTGCTGCCACTGACTCCTACTCATAAACTTCCCAGAGGCATTTTGCCGACAACCATTGTCGGACCAGAAGGTTGGACTTGGTGGAAACAAATGACTTGCCCAAGACCACCCACTGTGTCCCATCACAGGAAGAGTCTGAGCCCCAGATCGTTTAGTTTTAACACCTGTTTAGCAGAAGGTGCCTAGTGATGCTGAGAGACAAGTGAGTTGACCACAGGTCGCATACTGAGGATGGGGTATGTATCTTCTCTAAACAATTCCTCTTCCAGTTCATTCCTCCGCCTCAAAAAAAAACAAACTTTCAAATCTCATCTCCCCAAAAGGAAAAATAATTTCACTTGTGGACTGGCCAAATAAAATCCACTTCAACTGATGGAGCCCCCCACCCCCAGCACTCATTTCTCATCTGCCTCCAAGAAAGAAAGGAAAAGAAAATTTTATCCTGAAAACTCTCTTCTCTTCCAGCTTAAATTCAGAGAGCAAAGGATGTTGAAAGATTCCGGCCATCCAAGCAGCAGATATCTACCAAGAATGCCACCTCCACTCTGACACAATGCCAGCACCTGTATACAGGGGCGGATCTACTATGAAATGAATGAAGCTTAAACCCCAGAAGTGACTCTAGTCCATGTTGCTTAAACATTTTGTGTCTAGTAGAAATGCAGAAAACCCCTAGAAAGTCAGGCTCTGGGTTTATAATGGCAGAAAAGAGGGCTATAGAGTTGTACCTTCGTTCTCAAACTTAATCCGTTCCAGAAGTCCGTTCTAAAACCAAGATGCAATTTCCCATAGAAAGTAATGCAAAACGGATTAATCCGTTCCAGGCCCCTAAAACAGCAATTTAACATGAATTTTAGCATCTAACGAGACCATTGATCCATAAAAGGAAAGCAATAAACAATGTACTGCAGTCACACAATCAATCAGTAGCTGAACTGGGTTCCACACAGTGACACAAAAAAAAAGAGCAGCAAAAACAAAAACGCAAAATAAATAGCAAAAAGAGACAGACCTCAGTGTAACACTCAAAACGGAGCACATTCGCAAACCAGAAGACTTACTTCCAGGTTTGCAGTGTTTGGGTTCCAAGTTGTTTGAGTACCAAGGCATTTGAGAACCAAGGTACCACTGTAGAGACATCAGAGTCTACCCCTGCCTTCATAATAAAACCAACTGAAGAACTCTAAGGCTACCACGTGGAAAAGTCTGCATCTTGGCTGCTTCCTGTTTTGTGCATGAAATCTAGAAGGTGTCGACCTTCCATGGCTGTCAAAGTCAGTCCTTGTTCATAAGTATGTGAGTCACATTTATGTGAAACCTATATCATATGGCGATGACTTTGGCAAAACACGGCCCAGCTGGAAATCTGCTCCAAGCCTTTCCCCCCACCAAGAGGCCTGGCCTCATGCTATGAAATGCTTTCATGTCATTCTAACATGCTGTAGGAATAATTTCCCCGTCTGTTTTCTTGTGTTCACATGTGGTTGCTTGAAACGGTTCCATGAAAATTGCACTGCCAATTCAGATAAGACAATGAAATTTATGGATGAGGGTAGACCTAAGTATTAATTATCTTTCGCACCAGTGTTTCAAGGGAGGCTCACAAACCCACATGATATCCCTTTCATGCTAAATGTTGCCTTCGGATCTCTAATTTAGCTGAAAGATGTTTTAAAAGTCATCTTGCCAACCAGCTCCTTTCTGGCAAAACATCTAAGAGGACTCAAGAATGTAAGTTAATCCTTCTTCCAAGGTTAGTTTAGCATGCCCTCTCTTCAGCTTCTTGGAATCACCTCAGTTCAGACAGTAGCCAGCCCAGGGAAGCAGGACTCCAGCTCCAAATTCTGTCTCAGGCATTGTCTATTATTACTGTTATCATCACCACCACCACCGCGTTATAAAAAAATTAAAGTTCAGTATTAAAAACAGCTAAATTCTGAAGGAAATCAGCCCTGAGTGCTCACTGGAAGGACAGATCCTGAAGCTGAGGCTCCAATACTTTGGCCACCGTATGAGAAGAGAAGACGCCCTGGAAAAGACCCTGATGCTGGGAAAGATGGAGGGCACAAGGAGAAGGGGACGACAGAGGATGAGATGGTTGGACAGTGTTCTCGAAGCTACCAGCATGAGTTTGACCAAACTGCGGGAGGCAGTGGAAGACAGGAGGGCCTGGCGTGCTCTGGTCCATGGGGTCACGAAGAGTCGGACATGACTAAACAACTAAACAACAACAAAAAACATATCACAGTCATAGGAATGGGGTGGGTCCTAAAGCAAACAACATCTTGGATGTCAAAGACCAGGACATTTTCCGACGGCTGTATTGTGAAGGTGTCAGATGAACCTCTGTGCAGCGGAATTCCACAACTTAGGAATCTCCTGACACCTGTGCCCACCATGACAACACATGTCCTATTGATTAACCACCGCTTTGCTTTAACCATGACATTTATATCCTGTCTTTTCTCCACAGGCGTGTTTATGCTTTTGCTCTCCTCGTTCTATCCTGACAACAGCCCTGTGAGGTAACATAGGTTGACCTGAGTACTGTCAGTAAACTTCATGGCTGAATTCACATTTGAACCTGAGTCTTCCTTAGTTCTAGTTGGACATTTTTGTCACCGAACTAAGCAGGATGCAGAATGGTTTCAAACTAGATGAGATACCGCATTGCAAGGGGTTGGATTAAATGACCATTGAGATCCCTTCCAACTCTACAATTCTATTATTCTATTGTTATACACACACACACACACACACACACACACACACACATTTGTTGTTGTTGTTTAGTCATTTAGTCGTGTCCGACTCTTCGTGACCCCATGGACCAGAGCACACCAGGCACTCCTGTCTTCCACTGCCTCCCGCAGTTTGGTTAAACTCATGCTGGTAGCTTCGAGAACACTGTCCAACCATCTCGTCCTCTGTCATCCCCTTCTCCTTGTGCCCTCCATCTTTCCCAACATCAGGGTCTTTTCCAGGGAGTCTTCTCTTCTCATGAGGTGGCCAAAGTATTGGAGCCTCAGCTTCAGGATCTGTCCTTCCAGTGAGCACTCAGGGCTGATTTTCTTCAGAATGGAGAGGTTTGATCTTCTTGCAGTCCATGGGACTCTCAAGAGTCTCCTTCAGCACAATAGTTCAAAAGCATCAATTCTTTGGCAATCAGCCTTCTTTATGGTCCAGCTTCCATACATCACTACTGGGAAAACCATGGCTTTAACTACATATATATATATGTAGATGCATTAGAAATAAGCTTGTGTGGTGCTACTATGACAAAAGATGTCTGGCAACAGATGGGGTCTGGTTTGTTATGAGTTCCTCTGAGGCAATAGCACAAATGTGTCACATGACGCACACATCTAAAGAAGAACAGAATAGCTGGTTTCTGCTCCAGAATCAGTTCCATGTTTGCCAAGCTTCTACACCAGACTCTGGAATCTATTTCAGATTCTGAAATGCAGTTTCAGTGCCAGTGCGCATGAGAACCAAAATTGCTTTTAGCCACAGCGGAGCAGAAGCTTCTTTCCACCAACGCGGTACGATAATGTTGCCACCATTGGGCCGTGTTGCACTACATAGATGCAGGAGGCCTCTCTGCGCCCATAATGCCTGAGGAAACGGCACCGGATTCAGACAAATTTCTAGCTGATGAAAAGAACCATAATTACATCTCAAATTCCATTCTGAATGGGATTCACTGGCATGATGTCTAGATATACAAATTACATACTTACAAATACTCACTTGGATAGCCATTTCAATGTAATGGTTTGAAGTGTTGCACAAGGACCTCAGAAAGCAGGGTTCAAATACCCACTCCGCCATGAAGCTCACTGGGTGACCTTGAACCAGTCACCATCTCTCAGCCAAACCTACCTCACAGGGTTATTGTGAGGATAAAATGGGGAAGAAGAGAACTAGGCACACCAAATTCAGTTACTTGGAGGAAAAGGTGGCAATAAATGCAATAAATAAATAAAGTGCTTCCTCACAACAACGTTCAGAATGCTGTCAAGCTACGCTTAAACTACCAGAAAAGATCCAGTGAGGTACACCCTTACAATATAGCTGTCAACTTTTCCCTTTTCTTGCGAGGAATCCTATTCGGAATAAGGGAATTTCCCTTTTAAAAAGGGAAACGTTGACCGCTATGACTTACAATCATTTTGAAAAAAACTTCCCCCTCCCAGTCTTCCATCTATTGTCAAATATTTTACTGGCATGTGGTTTGATTTTGGTTTTACCTGTTTCCCTTTTATAACAGCTTATAACAGCCCAATATCTCGTCATGTTTCCATATGCATATTTCTTTGGAAGAAAAAAAGTAGCTTAAACTTCCTACAATTACAGGATATTATGAAGCTTCATTCCTCAGTCAATCTGGCTGGCAACCTTAGGGGACAGGTTATTCTAAGAAGAAGCAGCTTCAGCAACACATTTTGATCACTGTAGCAACAATTCAAAGATGAAAATCTGAGGAGAATTTGGTTCTTATTGTCATTTAAAGCTTAAAGATTTAATGGTTTATTCTCTTATTGATGTGAAGAGGATTTATGTGATTATTTCCCATTAACAGTAATGGGAATTGTATGCATAAATCCCCTTACAGAGTGATAGATTGGGGAGCCGTGTGTGTGTGTGTGTGTGTGTGTGTGTGTGTTTAATAAAAATACTTGTGGCCAGGTCAGCTATATTAATTCAAAAACATTTACATTTTTCTTGAGTCACAGTCTTAAGTTTGACATTGCCTGCTAATCTATGGCTCATAAAGCCAAAGTTCGTTGAGCAGAGATAGAAATGATAATAGATCTGTCTCCCTGAACCCTCTCAACACCCCCAACAGAAAATTGTAAGCATATTCAGTTCTACAGAGCTTGTATCCATCCTAGTTAGGTTTGATGGGGTTAAAGTGTATCACTTTTATCTTATTCCTTCAGGCAAATCTTGCCCATACACCAAGATAATGCACACCAAAGCGTGGACCATCACAACCCCGGGCTGTGAAAGATCCTGAAACAGCTTTGAGGATGTTATTCTGTGAAATATACAAACTGGGCTGGCCCCATGGCCTGCTGTTTGGGCTGACAGGAGTGAAAGTACTTTACATCTCAAGACAGAAGAGATTGTGAGCACTGAAACCGGTGACAAACATCCAAAATGGCTGCTGCCTGGCTTAGGACTTTGTGAACACGGGTTTTGTTGAACAATATCAGTAGCATGATGCATCAGAGAATCCACATCTTCAGTTTTTCCTCGCTTGACTACAGGCATAGGACCAGGACCAGCCCAACCATTAGGCAAAGAGGGACAACCGCTTCAGACGGCAGATGGCCTGAGATACGCTCCCCAAGGAAACTGTGTCATCTCTTCAGCGCCAGGCAAATACATTTTTATTCACTGGGCATTTGAACAGCCCTGGTGGCCTGACATTTAATAGCTGCTGGTGCCTCTCCTGTGTTGTGCTGCTTTAGATTGCTTTTATTGGAACAAACATTTTTAGTATTTTATATTTGCATCGTTTTATTGAATTTCTCCTGTAATCTGTATTTTGCATTTTAATACTGTAAATCACTTCAGATGCCTCTGTATGTGTAAAGTGATATACAAATGTAATAAACTAGCTAATTTATTGGGGTGTCTGTGTAGTAGTAGACACCCTGGCCTAGTATAAGAATAAAGGTAAAGGTAAAGGGACCCCTGACCATTAGGTCCAGTCGTGGCCGACTCTGGGGTTGCGGTGCTCATCTTGCTTTACTGGCCGAGGGAGCCGGCGTACATCTTCTGGGTCATGTGGCCAGCATGACTAAGCTGCTTCTGGTGAACCAGAGCAGCGCATGGAAATGCCGTACCTTCCCACTGGACCGGTACCTATTTATCTACTTGCACTTGACATGCTTTCAAACTGCTAGGCTGGCAGGAGCAGGGACTGAGCAACGGGCCCTCACCCCGTTGTGGGGATTTGAACTACCGACCTTCTGATCGTCACGCCCAAGAGGCTCAATCTGGCTTATTTGCATTAATTAGAAATCCCTCATGTTGCTCCGTATCAGAGCAAACTTAACATAGACAGCATCGCTAATAATTGGTGTTGGGGTCGTTTGGATTAGTAAAGTTGTACTGCATCGGAAGTAGTCATATTATACACCAGTTTACCTATTACCTAGCTTAGGGAAATAGGTTGGCAGATGTTAATAAATGTAGCTGAGAAGCAATGGAGAATAAGTTTTGGAAAGATGACATCTGTGGATGAGACAAATGTCACCTGCCCATAATAGGTTTTGGATACAGGCACCCCAACTTCCCTTCTGCTCTGACTGGGGAAAGATTTCTTAGCTGACTTTAGAAAAAGTACCTCCTAATTTAATTTGAATAGACTAAGGAACAGGAATAGTCAAAGCTTGTTTTGTCATAATTAATTTTAAAACCAGAAATTTGCTTAAGCAATAGCTAATTAAATTTTGGAGGTCTAATATTAGATTAGGAAAGAGCATAATGGTATCAACTGCATATTAGATTATCTTATGTTCCTTCTCACTTACAAGTATTTCTGTCTCGGTTGTTGATGTTGATCATGATGACAATTGATGACGACAATGGTGTTATTGAAGGGTAAGACCAACGACGTTCCAAAATACAGTAGTAAACCATAAAAAGGGTGACTGGGTGACCATTCTCATAAGATAATAATTTATTCCTGTCTTTAAGAATGGAAAGTTCAACATCATTGTGGGCATTTCCTATCATTAGGCAAATACAGATTCATCTGAACCTGGAACCCTGCTACTGACACCATGCACACACAAACACACATTTATTCTGAGCATGCCCAGAAAACAATATTGCAAAGTTATGGGTCGTGCGCATAGAGCAGTACAATTCTGACTGCCGTGTGCGTGAGATGACAAATCACCTCTGGCCCAGTGGCGTGGGATCATCTAGGAAAAGGATGCACCCTCTCTTGCTAAAGCCCTTCTTACTGGAGGTGGAGGTTTAAACACTTTTTTAGTTTCAAATTCCAAAAACTTTATTGAAGGTCTTACTTATTCACCTGCATGTTGTGACAGCCAATTATTGGCAGGAAGAAGGAGCTTTGCTAATATGCTAGAAGGAGTGCAGAGCTCATGGGCAATTTGAAAGTGAAGTAGTAGAACCACCAACAAACGTGGAGTTTGTTCAAGGTTCCAGACACTCCATTTCACACAAAAAAGACCCTCTGGACCGAGGCTGTTTAGGGCTTTAAAGGTCAGCACCAACACTTTGAATTGTGCACGGAAACGTACTGGGAGCCAATGTAGATCTTTCAAGACCGGTGTTATGTGGTCTCGGCAGCCCAGTCACCAGTCTAGCTGCTGCATTCTGGATTAGTTGTAGTTTCTGGGTCACCTTCAAAGGTAGCCCCACGTACAGCGCATTGCAGTTGTCCAAGCGAGAGATAACTAGAGCATGCCCCACTCTGGCCAGACAGTCTGTGGGTAGGTAGGGTCTCAGCCTGCGTACCAGATGGAGCTGGTAAACAGCTGCCCTGGACAAAGAATTGACCTGTGTCTCCATGGACAGCTGTGAGTCCAGAATGACTCCCAGGCTGCGAACCTGCTCCTTAAGGCCACAGTTATCCCATTCAGGACCAGGGAGTCCCCCACACCCGCCTCCCCTGTCCCCCAAAAACAGTACTTCTGTCTTGTCAGGATTCCACCTCAATCTGTTAGCCGCCATCCATCCTCCAACTGCCTCCAGACACTCACACAGGACCTTCACCGCCTTCACTGGTTCTGATTTGAAAGAGAGGTAGAGCTGAGTATCATCCGCATACTGATGAACACCCAGCCCAAACCCCCTGATGATTTCACCCAGCGGCTGCATGTAGATGTTGAAAAGCATGGGGGAGAGGACAGAACCCTGAGGCACCCCACAAATGAGAGCCATGGGGTCTGAACACTCATCCCCCACCACTACTTTCTGAACATAGTCCAGGAGAAAGGAGTGGAACCACTGTATGACAGTGCCCCCAGCTCCTCTAGATGGTCCAGAAGGATGTTATAGTCAATGGTATCAAAAGCCGCTGAGAGATCCAGCAGAACCAAGAAACAGCTCTCACCTTTGTCCCTAGCCCGCCGGAGATCATCGACCAGTGCAACCAAGGCAGTTTCAGTCCCATGATGAGGCCTGAATCCTGACTGGAAGAGATCCAAATGCACGCAGATAACGTTTGCAGAAGTCCATGTGATTAATGGCACTCCTTGCCTTGCTGAGTGATAGCAAGGATCAAGCTGGGAACCACCAGACACTGAAGAGTAACAAGAAGACATGCTGGCTGGAGCTTTCCAGTCAAAAAATTATGCTAGGGGAGATCAGGGTTGGCCCGCGACATTTTGGCACCAGAGGAGAACCACAAAATGGCAGCTCTCCAACTAGGGAAGAAGGGTTGAATGAAGATCTACGTTGGGAACAAGGGGGGAATAAAGATCTGCACCAGAAACAAGCATGAGAGGAGACCAGCAATGCCTTCTATTGGTCAATGGGGGGCAGGTCTACCCTCCAAGGAACATGCCACAGCCATTGCTGCCACCATGCTAGAAAAATGCAACCTGTGCTGCTGAAAGAAGTTGTACGACTCATGCAACACGTTGGCGACTAACATACACACAATAATAATTATACAGTGGTGCCTCGGGTTAAGTACTTAATTCATTCCAGAGGTCCGTTCTTAACCTGAAACTGTTCTTAACCTGAAGCACTATTTCTGGGTTAGCGAAGTGTGTAACCTGAGGCATATGTAACCTGAAGCGTATGTAACCCGAGGTACCACTGTACATTCTTTATCAATCTTCTGAGAAAAATACAAAACCTTATGCAAAGCCACAGAGACTTGCGAACTACCCAACCTAAGATGAACTTATAATGTCTGGTTTCAATGGATTTTTCAAATATTTAACTCAGTCTTTTGTTTTCTTTATCTTTTTAGGTAAGTTCATGAAAATACCAACAAAAGGTTCCGTTTGGTGTTGTTCACAATACTGAGAGATGCTAGTGAAGTTGTAGATAGATGTTAATGAAGGTGTATACAGGGTGCCAGCGTTTTGCACCTATTTCGCCCCGGCAGTCCAAGAAATCTTTTTTTCCCCAAAAAATTTTTATTGGTTTTCACAATATTATAAGCAAACAAACAAACACACAAGACAAACAAACATAACAAACATAAATCATAGCCTTATTGAAAATTACAGTTATTAACTTTGTTAAGTGACTTCCTCGCTTCCCCTTGGTTGAATTTCATTGCATGTCCTTTTAACGGTTTTCCAAATCCCAATTTTTATAAAATTTAACTTAAACATTAACATCCTTAAATCTTCACCTTATATAATTAAACATGTTAATTCATCACTTAACATAAATAAAAGCCTAAGCTTATTAAGTATCTGCAAGCTATTTCCGGTTAATTTAATTTAACAAATTTAACTAAATAATCATTAAATTTATTCCATTCTTCCTGATATTCCTCCTCCTTCTGGTCGCGGACTCTTCCAGTTAGGTCGGCCAGCTCTGAAAAATCCATCACCTTCATCTGCCATTCTTCTACTGTTGGTAATTCTTGGGTTTTCCACTTTTTAGCTAACAAAATACGAGCAGCAGTTGTGGCATACAAAAATAATTTAACATCTTTCTTGGGCAATTCCAAACCTGTTATTCCAAGAAGAAAGGCCTCTGGTTTCTTTATAAATGTAGATTTCAACATTTTTTTCAATTCATTATAAATCTTTTCCCAGCAGTCCAAGAAATCAAGAGGCTGCTGTTTGCCCCTGATGGGGCCCTTTTACTGGGGCTTGCAGGTAGCACACTCCCAAGGTAGTTTTCCGGGCTTCTTCAGTGGTCTAATCTCAAAGCCTTGATACGTATATTCACTAATAATAATACAAACCAAATCTTATTAGAAACAACTTATTGTACTTCTAAATATTCAGTTAAATCAAAAATACATATCCATTATACGTGAAATCAGACACTACAAAAAATTATACAAATATACTTACATTTTATAGAGAATACTATTTCTTGGCTTAACCTTAAGATTAAGATTTAAGATTTACTTAGCAAGGTTACCCTGTTTGGATCTGGATATAAATACACTCTTTCATTACTAATTGCTCAACAGGTGTTTAATGTTAGCGAAAAATGAGGAGGGGAAGGAGAGGATGAAGGGAAGGGGTGAAGTAGATACTGAAAATACTTACATCACATGTGTTTCACATACAGTACATCATATGTGTTTCACATGGCAGCAGCAGTGGGCGATGCATTCCTTGGAGGGCAGGATGCGCCCTCAGCTTGCCTCATGGGTGGGCCAGCCCTGGAGGAGATGGAGATTTGTTCCACACACCCTGCAGGTCAAGCTTTCCTGAGAACCACCCCATCCCTCCTATCCATGTCACCTTTCTACCAATTGTACAATAGGGTTTATATTGTGGCTTAATCTTACTCTTTGGGGTGGTGTGAGGATTAATTTGTCAATGTTTTGCAAAGAGCCAACAGTCTCACTGTTCTTATAACAGCAATAAGCAGAGAAGCTTTGCCGAATTGTAACGTCTCAATGGCATTATTTGTGTTCGTTATGTATCAGCTGAATTTAACAGCTCAGTTAGTCATTACCTGGTAACTTTATTTATAAGAAACTGCTTATTCCTCTTTCAAAATCATAGTACCATTTCATTTTTGTGAAGTCAGGAAGCTTGGTAGATTCCCACCCCCCAGAAGGGATTATAGGCATTTATATGGGCAATGAGGATGTAACACAAGGAAAAATCTTTTACAGGAGATGTGTAAACCTTTGTGCTTCAGGGCAAAAGCTAACTACTAGCTAATGAGAGTCTGAAAGATACTTCTATGTTCCTATAATCATCCATTATAGAGTTACTTGCTCTTTCTCTTTGAAGTATTCAGTCCTGGCCATTTCCAGGGGCAAGACATTGAGACCCACTAAACTAAGCCAGGGATCTGATATTGTGCTCCTATTCCGATAATCCTGTTGGGGTTTTTTTTGCATAAATCCAGGGTCAGAGTCCACAGAGGAATTAAAAGCAAAGAGTTGGGAGGCAGTGGACAAGCTCATCAATTAAGGAGTCAAAAGAATAGTCAGGGCAGGAACACCCGACAGCACCTGGGACTTACGTCATCTCTGTGTGAGGTATGTAGCGCCTGGGACTTACGTCATCTCTGTGTCACAGGTATGTAGACGCACACAGTTTTATGCCGTAAGTACTGTACTTCATATAAGAATTAGATTCTCCTCTGGGTCATCAGAAAAGCCTTCAGTACACTGATTAATTCATTAACTTTCAAAGGTGAATAAATAACCAAGGCTTCAAATTTTTATCTCTTTGGCCTTCCTATTCTGTTACCAATCGCAGATATGATTATGGAACACAACCTTGACACGCTCTTTTGCACCAGCGTGTGTGCTGCAAAGCACATTGGTGGGAAAGTTACCAGCATGTGATGAAGTTTTATAACCATGTTTTATCAAATCTGTCATTCTCTGTCAGTGGGACTGTTATCACTCTGAAAGGAGAAGCAGGGCAAAGCAGTGACGTACAAGCTTAGTAAAGTTCATTGTTCTTGACCGTGGATGTCAAACTCTGTCCCTTTTTCCTCTTTTTGTGTGGCGTTTTGCTTTGCTTTTAGTAGTGGAGTTTAGCAAAGGGAGGGATCTTACGTTTGGATACAATGGTCTTTGAAATGAAATTAAATAAATGCTAGAAGCCAGGAGATGACAGTCAGGTGCGTTCGTTCTCTATCTCTCTCCCTCTCTCTCCCACCAAATAACTCAATCATGGTCGCAAAACGCCATATTCTATTGTTCAGGAATACCAAATATTCAGGGGAACTGGGGAGGTCATTCATATTTCCATGGTTAAAGGGTGGGTCTTTTCATGGTGGAGAAAATAAGGAGAGAAGATCCTTACATGGCAAGTTATCAGACCCTAGGGCAAACCAAGAGGTCAAAAGGTATGCAGTGGACATTTATTCCAAAAGGGCATCAACCTGAATTCTCCCAATAGTGGTGTCCAAACTTTTTCCAAAGAGGGCCAGATTTGATGGTGTGAAGGGCCATGAGGGCTGAGCAGAGGGCCAACCAAAGTTGTTGACCATTTTTTTAGGATTGAAGTTGTTGAGGGTTTTTTTTAGGATTTTACCCCAGGAAATGAACTTGGAAACTGCCACAAGGGACAGATTAAACCGACTAGCAGGCCAGATTAGGCCCCTGAAATGGACTTCGGACATGCCTGTCCCAAACCATGAAGGATACTTTTCTCTCCCTCTTTCATACCTTTCTAGCCCTCTTCATTGCAAAGAAACAAACTGAAAACATAGTTGCCTCTTATAATGAATTAAGGCATATCTATCATGTTAGCTGATCAGTAAAGTCTTGAAATAGATTTAACATTCAACTGACCTGCAACATCTCCTCTGAAAACCTCAGGGGACCAGCTTAAGTGGAGCAGGAGCCTGTTTGACATGATTCAAATTGTCCTTCAAATACCTTGTCTACAAGCAGGGTGTGAGCAGATACACACGTTCTTTCTTGACCTGGCAATCATGGGTATTGGTGGTGGTGGTTATTCATTCTGCCCGAATGGTGCTGTACAGAGCAGCATAAACTAACAGAGTAAAATAAACAAAGAAAGGAACCAAAGGGAGGGGAAGCAACTTAAGGAGAGGGAAAAGAGAGTCCTTGGCTAAAAAAAAAATTCCACACCCCAGGGGTCGCCCATCCCATTTTACCACCTGGGGTGAAACGTGATGGAGACACTTTTCCCCACAACCCACTGCCAAAGCCTTATTTACTGGGGTTGTGTGGCTGCAGCAGCTTCTAGTGAGATCAAGTGAGAATTCCATAAAAAGGTAAAGGGACCCCTGACCATTAAGTCCAGTCGCGGCCGACTCTGGGGTTGCAGCACTCATCTTGCTTTACTGGCCAAGGGAGCCAGCATTTGTCTGCTGACAGGTCATGTGGCCAGCACGACTAAGCTGCTTCTGGTGAACCAGAGCAGTGCACAGAAGCGCTGTTTACCTTCCCGCCAGAGTGGTACCTATTTATCTACTTCACTTTGATGTGCTTTCAAACTGCTAGGTTGGCAGGAGCTGGGACCGAGCAACAGGAGCTCATCCCGTCATGGGGATTTGAACCACAAACCTTCTGATCGGCAAACCCAAGAGGCTCAGTGGTTTAGACCACAGAGCCACCCACGTCCCCCACCTTTCTTTAAAGGTAAAGATAAAGGGACCCCTGACCATTAAGTCCAGTCGCGGAGGACTCTGGGGTTGCAGCATTCATCTCGCTTTACTGGCCGAGGGAGCCGGCGTTTGTCCGCAGACAGTTTTCCCAGGTCATGGGGCCAACATGACTAAGCCGCTTCTGGCGAACCAGAGCAGCGCATGGAAACGCCGTTTACCTTCCCGCCAGAGTGGTACCTATCTATCTACCTGCACTTTGACGTGCTTTCGAACTGCTAGGTTGGCAGGAGCTGGGACTGAACAACGGGAGCTCACCCCATCATGGGGATTCGAACCGCTGACCTTCTGATCGGCAAGTCCTAGGCTCTGTGGCTTAACCCACAGCGCCACCCGCATCCCATATGAGTTCCATAAGATCTTGCAATAGTTTTGGGAGATCTCACAAGATCTCGCCAGAAGCTGTCGCTGCAGCTGCCCAATCCTGGCAGCAGCAACAACAGGGGTGAGCTTGGCACCCACGATGGTGCTGTGCCAGGGGATTCTGCTACCCAAGGTGGCTGCTTCCCTCTGCCTCGTGGGCAGGCCCAGCCCTACTTCCCTCAAAAAATCCTAGGATTTCTAGTTTACTCCTCAACGATCTATAATTCCCAGCACCCTTAACAAACTACAGTTCCTAGTATTCTTTGGGGAAGTCGTATGCCTTAAATATATGGTATAGATGTGATCTGAGAGCAGGGCAATAGGGGGGTACATATACATTGAAAGCACATGACTTCCCCCCAAAGATCCTTGGACTTGTGTTTTTTTAACAGCAATGGAAATTGCAGAACTTACAGTGAGAAACCACTGTTCCCATGATTCTTTGAACCATGTGCTTTAAATATATGGTATAGATCTTCCCTAACAAAGCTACAGAGAATGAACATGATCAAACACAGTTACTCATGCTTATGTATCACTGTGTTTCTCTTTGGCATTTGCATTTGCTTTTTAAAAAGCACCTTAAATCGTATCTTTTAATTCATTTGTTTGCAGCTGAATTCCTGCTCTGCTTACCCCTTACATTTCATTGCTGTTGCTCCCCAAGCATTTCCCCTGCCTTAATTTCTTTGTAACCTTCCAGTTTCTCTATTTCCCCTCTCTTGGAAAAGCTGCCCATCTTGTATTGCATGCCTGTGGGCAGGAATGTCTGTCTGTGGGCTGTTGGGTGGGGGAGAGGGGACACCGGATGCGCCTTCAGCCATAGTGAGGAGCAAGGAAAAGGGATGGATCTGTTGCTTGCCTTGCAAGGGATTCTTGTAGGCAGAAATACATATTTTCAATCCAGCATGGGATTTCAATTTGACAGTGGTTGCTTGGTTCACTGGAGGCTAGTGCATCAGGGCAAATGGATCCCCCAACCTCGGCCAGCCCCCACCTTCTGGCCTTCTTCCATACAACCTATGGGGAGGGGTGACTCTCCCTGTCATTGCCTCCAGCTCCTCCTACGACTGGGCTCCAGGCCCTCCACTCCACCAGTCCCAATGCACACCAGCCATCACTGATTTGGTTGCAGCCACTTTGGAACGGTAGGTGCAAAAGCAGAGAACAAATCAATCAGCTAACAGCCTTGCACATTTGTGTAGCATGAATTTGCTCTGTGAGTGTGACAAAACAAGGCATGATTCCCCTTACAGATTATTGAAAAGACTAAACCAAAGGACTAAACCCCAGACTTGGCCCTCCAGCTGTTTTGGGACTACAACTCCCATCATCCCTAGCTAGCAAGACCAGTGGTCAGGGATGATGGGAATTGTAGTCCCAAAACAGCTGGAGGGCCAAGTTTGGGGATGCCTGGACTAAACACTGCCCTTGTATCCCTGGGATAGTGAGTTATCCCTACATAGCCCTACAATATGTCAAAAGGAAGGAAGGAAGGAAGGAAGGAAGGAAGGAGCAGGTGTAGAAGCTGGAGAGATACGTAGACAGGAGCAATTTCTGCCTCATATACCCATATATTTTGGAACACCTGAAACAACTTAAATGAATGCCATTGTGTGTGTGATGGTAGGGAATCCCAGTCTCTACCCCAGTGTTCTTCTGTGCTGATACAATCAAACAGTCTAGAAACTCTCTATAATAAAATCCCAGCACCATGGAAACCCATGGCAGAATTTGCAATATTATTAAATAGTACCAAACTTCCATCTCGCAAATTGTGCCAAACCTTCAACCTCTCACCCCAAAATCACACGAAGCAGCAAGTACAGCACTGGGTGCCGCATGCTTAAGCCAGAGAAAGGCAGTTTTGCAAGACTTTCACCAACACTCCTGATTCATAAGCTCATGGTTCCAATGCAGTTGCGCTATCACAAAGGCATTCAAAAATCTGTTGGGGTCATAAGTATTTTGCCTCTCTCTCCCTCCCTCTCTCTCTCTCTCCCTGCACCACCATTGCCAAAACTCTCTAGAGAGAGAGCCACATGCACAATGTTAGCATCATTAATTCAAGTGCACACAGCTTAGCCATGATTCACTCTCCAAACAGCCTTCACGCTGCGGTTTGGAGCACTAATTTGGCTGACTCACTTGAACACCAGCCTTTTCAACACAACTTCAGCGACCAAAGGAGAGCCCTGTTCAGACATGTTGTTAAAAAGATAGCCTAACTCACCAGCTATTGGTGGGGTTTTCCTGTATCCTGTCATCTCCCCTCAGCTGAGATGCGGCTGGCAGAGGACTTACTAACAGAGTTGAGTTTTGCAGTGCAACAATAGCAGGAATAGAATGGTGTCTGTTTAAGGAGGGGAAGGAAGCAACTGGTTCCTATTACATATAAAGCAAAGCCATAGGTTACAGCACAAGTTTTTGTCTTTGGTTTTTTGTTGTTGTTGTTTTTTAAGCAGCAGAAGGCCCTGCTGTAGTTTATAGAGGAACCAGTGCAGTGCAAAGTGCAACAAGCTCATCCTTCAACCAGGCAGCAAGATCTGTAAAGGTTTTCAGGAAACAAGATCCTGGCCAGAACATTGGCAGGCAGCAATCGCAGCTTCTATGCCTGCTGGGTGTATATGCCTTTGCACCTAAAGAGACAGAGAAACCTAAACGCAAGAGTCTTGCAGGACCCACAACGGAGAAAAGGGTGTTGACCCTAACTCAGACCACACAGGGAAGTGCATAAATCAGAGGCATCGTGGGCAGGACCACGGGGCACTAGAAGAACAGACCAAGCTGCACTCGCCCTGTGTTGACATGTGGAGTTAAAATGCTCAGCAGAAGTTGAACTTGACACTGAATCCGTGTTGGAAGAGCACGCTTTACCCTAGATATAATCGCATTGCAACTCTGAGTTTAGAGAAACAAGAAAGCTGAATTTATTACAGGAAATACATGCTTGCTGGAGCTAGGGATCGTCCTTATCTAACAAAGGTGGAGAAGTGGTGCTTGCTCTTACATCACAGGTTAAGTCAGGAAGGACAGTCGAGGAAACATGAGATTCCTCTCTCTACCTGCTCTTTCCCATGCAAACAAATCAGCCTCCGGTGCAAGCTGAGTTCCAGAGGG
Source organism: Podarcis pityusensis (assembly GCF_964106645.2). Taxonomy (NCBI): domain Eukaryota; kingdom Metazoa; phylum Chordata; class Lepidosauria; order Squamata; family Lacertidae; genus Podarcis; species Podarcis pityusensis. The sequence continues at coordinate 6,406,226 of NC_138026.1, read as the reverse complement.
GGTGGTTTTAGGGTAGCACGACTGGTACACGGGTGCCCAGGGTGCCACACTGCAGGGGGTGCCACAACAATGCTGAAGAACGGAGCAAGAGAGTTGGGGGCGGCAAATTTTAGCATCGCACAGGGCACTGCTGAAATTTGAGAGCTCCAAGTTCACGGGTGGCGCTGTGGTCTAAACCACTGAGCCTAGGGCTTGCTGATCAGAAGATCAGCAGTTTGAATCCCCGTGATGGAGTGAGCTCCCATTGCTCGGTCCCAGCTCTTGCCCACCTAGCAGTTCGAAAGCACATCAAAGTGCAAGTAGATAAATAGATACCGCTCCGGCGGGAAGGTAAACGGCGTTTCCGTGCGCTGCTCTGGTTAACCAGAAGCGGCTTAGTCGTGCTGGCCACATGACCCGGAAGCTGTACGCCGGCTCCCTCGGCCAGTAAAGCGAGATGAGCGCTGCAACCCCAGAGTCGTTTGAGACTGGGGTTTACCTTAAGTCCACCACTGGTTACATTCCAACAGATTGAACTTGCAGAAGGAGTTGTGTCACTTGAACCGCCCTTTTCTAGCTGCCCGCCCCCAATTTGTCCCCAGCTCCTGCAGAAATTGATCAGCCACTGCAAATAGAAATGTGCTCTGAATGTGCATCTAGAACAGTGACCCCGGTCATTGCTGCACTGAAACAAGGGCGACTGGAAGATCCCCTTTGTGCCTCCTTGAACCTGGGAAAGAGTCTCCGCTGCTAGGAATAGAGTCCAACAACATCTGAAGGGCACCATGTTGACTACTCCTGGATGAAAGCAAACACAGGAGATGGGTCTGCAAAGGATGGAGAGAATGAGGAATAATTTGGGAAGTAAGAAGGTCTGCCTCCAGAGGCAGATTTTGGCAACAGGCGATCAAGTATTAATTTATTGTCGTATTTTACCACCACTACGCACTATTTAGGCAGTCCGCCTCAGGCAGCAAAGTGTCTTGACTTGGATCATATTTCTTTTGATGGGGTTCACAAGAGAAGAGGGAGGGAGAGAGAGATTGGACTGGATTTTTAACATGTTGAGGTGTTAGAGCATTCACAAGACTTTTTTAAAAACCAAAAACAATGAACACCAGTTACACTAAACCCTATTTCCACCACACACACACAAACATTTTGTTACCATTTCTCCTGATCGCTTCTCTTTAAAGACCGAGTTCATAGTAGGGTTTGTGCCCTAAATTTTGTTTTTGCTCATGTACAAAATTGCAGATGATCTCCTAGCATGGAATTGTATGTTGCATTTTAAAAAAATGCTTTGAGTCAATTTTTTGAAAATAAGGGGGGAAATAGTTTCAGATAATAGTATTTTTTATCTTATTTTCCCCCTTATTTTCAAACACTCCTCATTTACACATACTTACTACCCTAAGCCTGTAAACTTGACAATAATTCCTACTTATTTCAATGGAGCTTGCTTCTAAGCAAGCGTGCTTAGGAGAATCTTAGCACATTTACCACATTATAATTAAATTTATTGGGATTTGCTTCACAGTAGACAGCCATTAAGATTATGCTGTAAAACATTGCTCTTATTGTTTTGTTTTAAATGGGAGTCAGTCACGAGAATTTCAACTGGGGCATTTGGCCATTTTTATCAACAATTTTCTTTCAACATTTCCAACTGCCTATCAATATAGCACAAAAATATAGCATGGCTGTCTCTCTTTTGCCAAAGTTATCAGAAGTGGGGAAACATCTCTGAACGCGGCAAGCAGGTAATGTAATTTGTGTATTGCTTCGTAATTGCTAACAATACTACCATGGGTGTAGCCAAGGGGCCCATCAAGTAAAACAATAGAAACACCTAACTAACTGACCAATCACGTCGGTTCTGCCCCCCAAACAAAAGTCCTGCCCCCCCCCAGTCCTTCCTCCCCCCAACAAAAATCCTGGCTACGCACATGAATACTACCGTATGTATGCTATTTTCGCAATCAGAACTTCAAGAAAGCAAATATTACTGGCGAAATGATGGCTTCTATATAAACACACACATGCAGAAAAGATGGAAATTCTCAATTGTTCATTCTAAGCATATTCCAAATTATTGGAAGTACAGTAATCAAATGCACTTCTCCATTGCTGAGGACTGTGCAGTTTTACACCCTCATAGCCTTGGAGAATTATTGGGCAAGGAGAAGACTCTTTTCGAAGTTTCCATGATACATATGTACAAATAGTTTAATATTTGATGACTGATATGTGTCCTCTCAGCATTAACTATGCACAATTACCGTGGCTTTTTCCAACCAAGGCATCGGACACCATAACCCGGTTTTAAATTAAATCTGCAGCTATAGCCAAGTGACCTTCAACTGTGTTGTGGAACTGGCAGATTCCAGCAGTTTCGCGTTTTCAAAAGGACACCGAGAAAGAGACAGAGCCGCCTATGTCCAAGAAAGAGGTCCCAGTGTGAAAGGGAGGGGGAGTCCCTTCTCTGTGTTACTTAGGTTTCTCTAATGTAGCTTAATTACTTTTAACCTCTGGAAACAATTAGGTAACCGTCCTTTGAAGTGAGACAGACAACTTGTCAAGCTGAGGGCAGCAGAATGCCAATAATTGTTTTCTTTATATGCACTGTGAATAGACGTGTGTGTGTGTGTTGGAAAAATGAACTGGGTCAGGCGCACCCACGAACCTAGTTATGGCAAATGTTGGGTGCTCAGGATTTGGAATAGATTTTTGATGAGCTAGGTATCGTTTGTGGAAATTCCGGGAACAAATCTGTTCCGGCCTCCACACAAAGCAGTTAGAACTCCATGGTATGGAAAGCATAGCCCCCCTCCCTTTCCTGGAAAAACCAAATAAATGAAAAGCGCGAGGGCGCGCGCAGGTCTGCAGGAAGCTCAGACTCTCGGTTTGCAACCTCCGCATCTCCTACAAACGCCCATCTTCTGTGATCTGGCCTCAGGATTATGGCAGTTCCCTCTCAGGTGCCTTTCCTGAGCCTTCCTCGATCAAAGGGAAGCCCGAATGTCAGCAGTGATTGTGATCTGAAATAAGATAGCTCTGAACCGAGGAAAGCGGCCTGGAGTGCGGGGAGGATGGGCGCAGGGCGCGGCGGATGCGCTGAATATCTTTGGACAGCGCATCCCCTGGCAGAGACGGGGCGGGACGCGGCCCCGCTCGCCGGGACGCCTCGTTCCAGGCGAACACAGCGCCCATTCTCGGATCAGATCACATCAGGTGGAGAAGCGCGGACCCCTGAGGCCGCCTCGCCGGTTCTGACCTCGGCAACCCCGCGCCAAGGTCGTGCCTGCCTCTCCTCCAGGCTGGGAGCCGCTCAGCTCCAAGGAGGAATTCGGGTGTGGCTCCGAAGCTGAAGCGAGCGCCACCTTCGTTCCGGCTTCTCAGAGGCGAGCCGACTTGGCCAGAGGAGACTGGAGGTGGGGAGACTTCCAAAAGCCCCCTTTGGGCGCAGTGTTGGCCTGGAGTTTGGGGCACCACTGACCCGTGGAAAGTCTTCAGTGCCCTAGGAAACCACCGAGGCCAGTAGGATTTAGGATCCCAAAATACATTTGGGCTATAGAATCCGCCGCGGCCCATAGGCGCGGCTTGCGCACATGCTTAACCCTGGCCGGCGCTTGAACAGGACTGGGGGGGGGGGCGGTTCCGCGGAATTCAAAACGGAGGTCGACAAAGACCCCCGGGGGTGGGCAACAGGGCTGATACTGGGGCAGTCCCCACCCCCCAGGCCTGGCACCGCACAAGGCTAAAAAAAATATTTTTTGATTTTGAAGGGGGGGGACCGGCCCCACAACCGCTGTCGAACAACACGCCGCCGCATGCCCTCTTTGGCTGTACTCCACACCCCTCCACCCCCACTTCCTGGCCAGGGGATTCCCCGCCCCGCCGGGCTCTCGGGGCTTTGACCGGCCCTTTTGCGCAGCAGCCAGCCTGCAAGTCCCGGCGCGGTCCCGAAAATCTTTCCCGTGCCGTGCGGACGCCCCGTCTGCTTGGGCGAGCCGGAGGGAAGAGGTTTCTTCCTCCCCAAACACCGCCCCCCCCCCCCGCCACCTCTCAAGACAGTGGCGGCTGCTGCTCAAGGCAACATCTCTATTTTCTCCCTCTCTAACCAGAGAAGGGAAGAGAAAGGTCCCCCTTGAGGCGCGCGTCACCTTGGCGATGTAGCAGCGTTGCAGCGCACTCTCCCTCCTGCTCCGTCGGGGGAGGCCGCTTTCACTTTCCGCTCTCCTTGCGCGCCCGCGCGCGCTCCCCTCAGCAGACGAAGAGACCAGCTCTTCGTCGTTCCCTTCCCTAGACACCCCCGGCAATAAATAAATTTCGTGCGGTTCCTTCCAGCCGCCAGAAAACTGCGGCGGATGGGACACCTCGCTCGGACTTTTTAAAGACTCTTTCTACTTTCCCCTGCCCGGCCTCCCGGTTCATCTTCACCTTCGATGGCTCCTTTTAATACTGTCCCCCGCCCTCCTCTCTCCGCTCGTGCCTCGGATCTGTATCCCTGGCCCCCATTTTCATGCCACCGAGCTTTCCCATTATTGTCCGCCCGCTGCTCTGTCTCCGCGGTTTGCTGCGGCGAGGCAGCCGCCTTAGTACTCCGACTTTCAGCTCATCAACGCCACTGACAACCTGCAGGAGGACACTGGCTCGTATCGAAATCGCCTTTGGGGGAAGAAGAAAGGGAGGATTCAGTGGCTGCAGGCCGGCTGGTTCTAACCACGCCGTTTTATCCCGACTTGGAAGGGAGCCGTCGGGACTGGGCCGATGGACGTGCCAAGCACATCGGGTGCGGCGCAGTTCTTGAAGCCAGCGCGCGCACCACGTACGGGCACCCCGTATGCCCCCTCCCCAACACCCACCAGCCCCCACCATCTTAGCCAATAAGCAGAGAGATGTAGTTCAGCAGCACCTGGAGGGCGCCAGGTTGGCTCCCCCTGGCGCGCGCGCAATCCTAACCCCCCAAGGACAGCTCCGTTGCGTGAGCGAGCCACGGCCGCCTTTCGCAGCAATACACCGCCTCCCACCCCCTGCTTCAAGAGCCCTGCCATCCCGCTTGCTTGCCTGAGATTTTTCCCCGACGAGCGGTACGCTTAGCGCGTGCTGCCCGCCTCTCTGCTGACCCGAAGACACGAGTCGTGGGAACGGGCAGCAACGTTCGCCTGTCAGGGTGGCAGATAAGACGGCGCGGGGAGCCGGGGAGCAGCAGGGCGAGTCTCCCCACCTCCCCCCCCCGCCGTACCCCCACTTCCTTCCCTAAAAGAAATCTGCCAGCTCTGCTTCAGCGAACTCCTTCCACCCCCGATCTTGCCCCTTGCGGGGTTCGCCCCTGCTCGTCCTGCCCCCAATACAAATATATACCGTATATTTATATATTTTAAAACCCTTCTTTCTCCCTTCTATTAACACTTCGTTGAACAGCTTAAGGGATGAAGGGTTGGCAGTTGCCTACAGAAGGTTTCAGTTCGCTTTCCGTAGGAGGGAGCGAGCGGGGTCGGTGGGGGGTCGCCCAGCTCCCCAACTTTGCAAAAGGCGCCGCGAGGATTGGGGCGCCGCAGCCGCAGCGGCTCCAGGTTCTGGGGAGCCTTCGGGCCGCGCAAAAAGGAAGACCCGGGAAAGTCAGTAAACACCAGGAGGGGGGAGGGGGGTCTCCTGTCTTTTGTCTTCGTTTGCTGGTCTGTCAGCGACTCCCCCCACCCCCACCCTCCCAGTTTGGCTCGGGCTTGGCTAGGTTTGCAGCCAAAACAAGGCAGAAAAACGCCGCGGCCGGCCCGCTCCTGAACTTCTCACCTTGAAAAACAGAACCAAAACAAAACACGCGAAAGAGTACCATTTAGTGACAATCGCCTCGGTTTCTTTTAACCCTCTTTTACAAGGGCCTTTAATTGTATAAGGATGAGGAGACCACACAAACAAACATACACACACACACACACACACACACACACACACTACACATCCCAAACTAACAGGAGCCTAACAATCAGAACGAGGGGCGGAAAAATTTAGCGTTTGGGAGGCGGCGGCGGGGAATTATTTATACCTTTGACATTTAAAAGAGCATAATTAATTTGTCCTGTTTGCCTTAACATTGTTGGGGAAGGCTTCCTAGACAGCAAAAAAAAGATGGGGGGGGGTAGAAAAAGGCACAGAGAGCTCGGAGGCCGGCGCTGGTCTCTCCCCCACCCCTTTCAGATCTGTAATCAATCACTGGAGGCAGGGATATTGTAAAGATTCGATAGATTAAAATGCAAATGAAAGGTAGAATAAGAAACATTAACATGGCAATCAAAGATTTAATAATCGTAAATCAGGGAGGGCTTTTTTGTTGGTGTTGCAGCTGCACTTTATTTATTTATTTTAACTTTAATTATGTTCGTTCTATAAATAAATAATTTCTGAACCGAGACTTAAAAAAAAATAATCAGGATTTTTAACCATGAACTCCAGTACTCAATCTCTTTCCTTTAAAAACCGTTCAAAGGTTTTGTTTGTTTCATTAATGGGGAAGAAGAGAGAATAAATCTTCTAAGATGGTATTCAACATTCCCAACCTAAAATCCTGATCCAAATAAAAATTGTCGTTTCAAAATTCAAGATATTTATTTGCCTACATCGTTGTAGCACTGGTCAAAAGTGGGTGGAGAGAGGGGCGGAACAAGAAATATATTTTAAAAGATGCAAGAGGAAGGAGATCCTCACAATAATGACTTTAACATCCAGATAGTTTTATTAGCCGATATTGCCATTTTAAAACCGATGAGAAACGCTCAGCTGTAAAGCTGTGATCTATCTAAGCAGGAGGGAAACCTGCCAGCAAGTAATTTCTCCTCCAGAACTTTTTCGGACCTCCCTTCTCCAAAATGAAACAGCAACAATATTAACTAGGAAATGTTTTCTGCTGGCAATTTCGCAGTGCAGAAAGGTCCCAGATCGGTGGCTTTAGCCCCCACCCCACACGCGCCGCGTGTTTTCGTGGTGCTGTCGTCTTACATGCAGATTCCGGATACATTTACCTGAAGTCTGGCCCCATCAATCGAGCGCTCCTCCTTTTTCATTTAAAGGGCGTTTAAGTTCGGGTGGTGGCAGTTCAATTGACTTTCAATGGGAACAGACAGTCTAAATACACCCCCAGGAGACTGTAAATACCCTCTGAGTTGGATTCTAGAGAGGGGCTTTTTCATGCCTCACACCCCGATCTTAAATACAGTCACAAGCAGTCCTTTTCGCAGAATTCACTGCCATGAAATTGCGCTCAGATTTCACAACATTTACTCGGGACCTAAATCCCGCAAAAGTTAACTGGATTTGCTGCTCAGAAAATAGATGTGCAGCGATTGTTATGCAGTACTCGAGGATGAGTACCGAAACCCGTCTAACATTGTGGGTTCTATTCCGTATTGCGTTTATTTTAAAAGTCCTGCTTCGCGCTGTTGGGTCATCTCCTGCAGGGACGGGACTTGGAGATTTATTTTTTTAAGTGGAGTAAACAATGGAGGAGCAAAGTGGAAATCCTTTGCCTAAATTTGGCATTTCCAGCAGCATCACCTTCTTCTTATTTTCGCCTTGAATGATGGGGTGAGAGATGTCTGGTTAGCAATTCCCACTTATCCAAATTATGTATATATAGAAATATATTAAAGGGAACATGACGAATTTCGAAAATTGCTGCCTTGAACAAGGCATAATCCTCTGGATGAAATATCCAAGCGGTTATTTTATCCAGAGGATTAATATGCCACATTTTTCCCCTAGTCCGTGGCTAAACAAATAATCTTCGCAGTATTTATATATTTTGGTGACAATACAGCAGGAGGGTCGGAGAATCGCACAATCACCATTTTACACACTTTACGCGGGGCTGCTGCAATCCTGAGCATGGGGTTTTTGTTTTTGTTTTTCCTTTTTTTATTTTTAGCTTCAATTGAAATCAGTGGGACATACCACCTAATAGGCGAACTTACTCGAATCAGAGTACAAGACACAGAGAGAGAGAGACACACGCCGCCCTTTGCCTCTTCTCCCCTCCTCTCCTGTGCAACACGCTGCCTCGATTTGCCCCGTGGCTCGTGTCAGCTCCACGCCACGCCACGGTGCCACCCTGTTCCCGAGTCAGGGACAAGGTGTGGACTAATTTCATTTTCTTGACTGGTCAGGTAACCAACCCGTTGGCTGCCAGCTACCTAAGGCGACGCGATCCTAAGGGAGAATCTGGAGGCGATCACGCTAAATCTGCAGCGCGCATTAAGGACACGGAGGGTGCGGGTGGGAGGAAAGCGGGGCTTTAAAGGGAGGCTTTAAAGTGCTGCGGGCTGCTAAGTGCTTCCAGATATAGCCTTTGTCAATTTCCCTGTAGAGCTCCATTCATCAAAGGAGAGGCTAGTTGCGGGGAGGAATCGCGGGTACTTATTCTCAACTTTCCTGCGCCCACTTTGGGCAGCGCGCATCACGAGCCTCCCGCCCTTCTCTCCCCATCAAGGACTTGCTCCTTGTCTGGTTGAAACGCAGCAAGGCAGGTCCTTGATTTTGCATTTCACCAAAAGGTTACGCAAACCTCTTAACAAGAAAGGAGAAGGAAATCGTGGCGGTGAGGTCCCTGCAGAATCAGGTAGCGCGCGCCAGATCGCCGCCCCTGTGCAGCGCTAAAGTTCTCTCTCTCTGTGTGTGTTGTGTGTGTGTGCGCGCGCGTATCTCCTGACCCCACAATGCACAGCTCGGTTTCATTGATCATCTCACTCCCCCCCCATCTCACCCCTCCCCTTTATGAGATAATGCAATTACAAACATCAATAAGAAGCTGCAAGGGGAATCATTATGCGGTGACAGTGATAAATGACGCTGCAGAAATAGCAGGCTTTTTTTTTTTCCTAACAGTCCGGGAGCCCAGGGGCTTTGGGGGCCTGAGCGCAGTTACCGAGGAAACAGATGACATCCAAAATGGCACCAAAGGAAAAAAGAAAACAAAAAAAGAGCAGTCCTTTCTTTTGCCTTTCACTCTCCTTCTCCCGCTCCCACCCCCAATGGATCCAAAGAGTTAGTTTTGGCTTTAGAAACAGCTGCCACACAGGCATTTAGTTATTTCACACATTAAAGCCCTGGAAGATTTCCTCTGTCCACTACATAAAATACAAAGCTGCTGAGACTGCTTAGGAGTTTATTAACTACCTTCTAGCGAGAACCTGAACAAAAGCAGATCTTGCGTTATCACGATTCTAGGACAAATGGCCCGATTCGGCAAAGTGGGGGGGGTCAATCTCCGCCCCTTATAAGACAGACACACACACACACACACTTTTTACAGAAGATCTTAGTGTACTTTGCGTCTTCTAACGGTCTAGTAAGGGCGGCCCTTTTGCGATTCCAAACCTTGAGCCGGGGAGTCCTTTTTACACCTCCAGTAAACACAGCAAAGTCACACAAAGAGGATAGACACACAAAGACTAACGGAATGGTAGCTTTAGAATACAAGATCAAGTGCACACTATTCACATCCACAAACCTATTCCTTGGGGCGGGGGATATCAAACACACTTGGAGATTTTCGCTAGGATCCCCGGGTGGACATTCTTACAAGTCATGGGTTTAGGATCAACGCGTAAGGCAACCCAGAGGAACAACAGCCTGCGAAAAACTTTCTAAATTTCTCGGTCTTGATGCCCGCCTAAACGTCTACCTAAACTCTCTGGAATAACTGCTTATATTGTTGACTAGTTGTGGTGGGCGCGCTTCGCATGAAAACCGATTGGCAGTGCGATGCGATAGGTCGACTCGGGAGTAAATCCTTTTGCGCTGAGTGGCGCTTACTCCTGGGTGAGTTGCAGCCTTCTTCAGCAGAATCATTCAGCAGCGCATTCTAACTGGAAAGGTTCCCTTGAAAACCTGCCCCTTAAGGGTCTATGAGTCTGAACGCTCATGTACGTGCGTGGAAGATGGTGTCTTTGTCAGCCTAAAATTGCTTTTCACTGCTAGCCACACTTGGGCACAATTCCAAAATTAATTCACAAGTTGTGGAGCAAGCCTTGCTTGGAAAGACCCCTCCCGCGCCAGTCTTTGCACACAGGAGGAGCGACAGATTCACTTTTAAGGCATAGTTTACCTTTTTAAAAAATTTTTAAAAATAGGGGGAAACCCCCCACACATCTTCCCAAACACACAACCCCCACGACTTTTTAAGGTGCCACTTTTAACTCAAGCGTCCGCCACCGTTTGCGAAGCACCTTGGAGACAGCAGCCGGCCAAAGGTAAGTCGCTCGCCTTGGGAGGTTTGTGACCGGCAGCGGCGAGGAGAAGCCACTGGCTGAGTTTGCTATTCCGGGTCCCTTTAGGGACTTCTCGGACTTTCGGGTGCGTTTCGCTCGGCTGGAAAGGCTCCACACGCACCCCCTTCCTTCCAACACACACACACGTTGGATGGATTTCGATAAAGTAGGAGAGGATATATGGAACTGATATTATCCCCCCGATCTCACGTGAGGTAGGTTTAGAGCTTGAGGAAGAATAACCTTTGTTGGTTATACACACACACACAGGCTGCACGCCTTGCAGGAAGGAGGGGATGAGAAGGTAAGGAGATGGCTCTCTTCTTTACACTCTCGCACACACTTTGAAGGATCCGACTGTGATTTTTGACACTGGAGAAAGAGAGAGGAGAAGTGGGGGGCGGGGGAGAGAGACTCCCACTCCAAGCACAGAAATGTCCCCAGGTTCCCTCTTCTGGGCTGGATGATGCTGGTCCCACCCTTTCCTTCAGTGCAAATGGACCCTCAGAAAAGGGCTTTGGTCGGAGGAGAGAGAGGCTGGCAGGACCTGGGCATGAGAGGCCGAAGGAGACAATCGAGAGCAGGCTGGCTTGAACAAGAAAAGAAACAAAGCGGTTATCTTCCGAGGAGGCTGGAAAGTTGAGTGGGTGAGGGGATAACAGCTAATCCCGCCTTGTGATGCCGGATTTTAGGCGGCGGGGGCAGACTCACACGTGGTGCTTCTTTTGCCAGCTGACACGTGTTCCGGGACGAAATCCCACCCCCGCCCCCACGACCAGAAAGAAGCGGAGCAAATCGCCCTTTTCTCGCTTCTCCTCCTGTTTTTCCCTTCGCGGATCGAGCTTGTCTGCAAACAAAGCTGGGCGAGGAAAAGTTTTGCAGGACTTTAAAAAGGAGGCGGGCGGAGAAAAGGGGGTAGACCTCCGTCCAGCAACACACAAACACCAGCATCCTCTCCCCCGCCCCAGGAAACGAATAGCAACAGCAACAAAAATCCCCTCTCCCAAATCCGTGTCGTATCGATCCAACTGCTTTGCCTTTCCGTTTTTTTGCTTTTTGGAATAAACCTGCCCTATACTATCCAACGCCACTTCATGGTCAGGGAAAAGGCAGGGGAGGAGCGGGGTCGCGCTGGGGAGAAAAGGAGATCTCTCTGTTCACAACGGCCAAAGGGGGACCGGAGGGGCCATTTGTTAACTTGGGAGGAGGACGGAGACGCTTCCGATTCTGCGGCTGACAAATGCAGAAAGAGGCGAAGCCCTTTGCCCGGCTGGGCTAGTGGTCCCTCCCGCCCCGCTCGGGGGTGCTGCCTCTAGAGGGGGCCTTGCGCCCCACCCTCGCCCACCCCACCGGACTCCGCTCTGCGGGCTCCTGGGAGAAGCCGGGAGTTCAAATGCAGACAAACAAGATCTCCATGATTCAGCTTCTCCAAACACACACGCACCCCCTACCCCTGCCTAGGAAAAGTGACAAGGGCAGCAGCAGACTTGGGGTGGATCCGGCGGCGGCACTGATAAAAAGAAGGACAAGGTGTATTAAATCAAAACAAAAATAAAACTAAAGTATTGTTTTAATCGCAGCGACCCTAATCTTGGAACAATTGTATTATCCGCGCAATAACTCTACGGAGAACCTTGGTTGGGGGTTTAAAGGCGGGGGAGGAGGGATCATGTCCAAACACGACGGTAAAAGTTCTCCACTACCAGCTGCCCGCACACCCCGCCGATCAAGCGGGATTTCTCGCAATTTCTCAAGTGACACTCGACTCGGTGCAATACGGTACCCTCGCCGCGCACAAAACAGGCAAAGAGGAAGCCCCAGCGCGCATGCGGCAGCGTCGGACAATCTTTGCAGGGGCGGGGAGGGGGGGGGGAGAAAGAGCTGACAAAAAAGCAAGACCGGCGGGGACGCCGGAAAACTTTTGCGCGGAACTTGGGGGAGAAAAAGGCGGCGGGATCCGGGGTCTCCCCCTCCAGCCCAGCCCCTCTCTCTGCAAATGCTTCCATGCAGAATGGCCAAGGCGCAAAGCTAGTTCCCTTCTGCGCTCCAAAGTATTTTCCCTAGCAAGCACAAGTGGGAGCCCAGATTTGGACTCGGGGGGCTGGGGAAGAAGCAGCACGAGGACGGGAGGGAAGGAAAGCGAGGAGGAGGAGGAGGAGGAGGAGGAAGAGGGCGGGCTCCTACCTATCGGGTCGTTTTTCCATATCCCCAAAAGATGGCAGTCGAAGCTGACATTCCTTCTCCTTGGGCTCTGCAGCGGGTGGCAGCGAGAGGGGGAAAGAGCGAGAGAGAGAAAGGAGGAGGAACGGGAGGGGGGGGAGAGAGGAAGGAGGAGGAGGAGGACAACTGATCTGTTTTCAAACTAATCCCTCCAGAGATTTTTAAATACAGACAACCGCACTCCGCTCACAGCGCTGCAAAACGGGAGACGTTTAAGCGCGCGCGCTTGGAGAGCCCTTTTCGCACCGCTCCGCGCGCGCGCTGGGAATCTGCGGAACAGAGCAGCAGACGCGCCAGAAACCAGGACATCTTTGTTCGCTGCGCGCGCGCGCACACACACACACACACACACACAACCCCTCCGCGCGCATCGCTCCACTCCCACAAAAAACACGCGCATTTTCCGATACAGACATAAATTAATCTCGCTTTCTTTGTGCTAGACGGCTCTCGGAAAACTTAATTCCCAGCTTCGTTTTTGAAAGGGGGGGGGGGAGACTAAAAGTGGATCAACGGCTATGGCAGCAGCGCCTTGTCTCTCCATAGAGGGTTACTGGGTGCTTTAAGAGGGAGGGAAAGCGCCTGTTTCTTTATTTTCTCCTTTACTTAAAGCAGATCCAAGTGCATGAATTGCAATCTGGTTGCCAAATAATAATAAAAAAAAACTTTCCCCCTCCCGCCCCCCAACACACACTCTCTCCCTCCCTTCTTCTCTTTCTGTTGCTGCTGCCTTTGCTTTGAATGTGGGTAGCTAGGAAACAGCGAGCAGGCTGAGAAGGCGGAATTTCCAACGTGTAAAATGTTCTTAACGGAGCCATTGAGAGTGTGCAATAAGGCGTGAGGGGGAACTAATCTCTCCATTTAAATGTTTGTGGCAATTTTATCTAAATGAATTTTAATGCTAAACGAGGGATAATTCCCTATTTGTAACCCGTTTACTTTCTCTTTCCTTTGCCTGTAAAAGCCGTCTAACATCATGCGATGAACAATAACAAAACAAAACAAAAAACATACTCTCAAGGCATATTATTCATTAATGTGTTATAATTGCAGCTGATTGTCTTGGCAGATAATACAGAGAGGGTTTGGGGTGTGGGTACACACAAACATACCCCAAACCCTCTCAGTATTTTTAATATATATATATAGATGTCCCCCTTTAATAACGTGAAATGCACAAAAATAAATCACGTCGATGAAAGCAATAAAATCTCCCTTCTCTTGAAAAAGTGGTATATTCGGGTATTTTTCCACTCTTGAAAAGGAGTGGTTTTAAGAAAGGATATAACACTGGCAAAGAGCTTAACAGTTTACGTTTTGGCAATGCATGCATTGTTAATATCGCCTCATGCTGCAGAAAGAAGAAAACAACAATTTCCTGACCTTACAAAGTTGGAAAGGGGAGCTTCCTCAGACAAGGGGAAGATGAGAAAGGTCATTGGCTGGCAACTCTCCAGAAATCCACCCCCTCTTCTGCCATTGATGCATGTGGCTTGATGGTTATGTACTGGGGTACCACTATCCTATCAGCTGTGAAGCTGTGTATTATGGTATTATAACCCCAAACAGATGGACAAAATAGAGTACTTAAGAGGAAAGGCTACTATTTAATTGGGTGGGGGGAGTCATTAGCTGACAATGAAAACACACGGCTGAAAACGGCACTTCCTTCTGAAGAGGGCAAAATCAAATGAGAGTGTTTAGGACAATAAAACAAAGCTCTGGCCATGAAGGGAGATTAGTTTGGGGGAGAAGCTGCATGGCTTGATCCCAGGCTTAATTCAGTGCCAGGGATAGGTGCAGTGCTGTTGGGCATGTGCAGAGTGCATTCCCTTACCATTAACAGCGGAAACTATGAGCATGGCTTCCAGACCACAGGGGGGCTGCTTCTAGTCACCCTTCAGGCCTGGCATCTTTTATTTGAGAAATTTGGCACTGATAATATCTCCAATCCCACACCAGTAAAAAGGAGAGAAGCAGAATGCTTCAACAGTAGGTAAACATAGCCTACTAAAGCCACAAAACAATTGGTCCCTCTTAAATCAAAACGTGATTGTTATGGGTGGGTTCACGGGCTGACATCTATCTGAATGGCAGGCATCAGGACTCTCACCGCTGAGCTCTTTTGTTTGTGTTAAGTAGTTAGTGCTATCATCTTTTAAAAGTTATTTTTTAAAATAGTGACTAGGACAAACCTAAAACATTTGTATATTTGTCATGCCCTTAAGAAACATTTACAACAGTCGTGATTTTATTTGGAAGAAAATTATAAGGATTTCTAACCTAAACATGCTGTTTGGTTCTATTTAACCAGTTGGCTGTCTTGCAGAAAGTACAGCTGTGCTGGAAAATTGGTTAATGACCCAGTCTACAGCCAATCACAGCACAGTTTTTATTTATGAGCATTAGATTTTTTAAAAGTCCACCATCCTTTTACTACAAGTAGTTAATGCACACGTATTCAGATTTAGGAAGGTAGTTTTTTAAAAAACAAAAACAACAACTGTGCTATACCCCTTCAAATGTCACATGTGTGTCATTTTAAAAGATGAAATATTTTAAATTCCACCCAGCCTTATGCGGTCAGTTCTTCCCTTTTTCTTTTTGCCTTGAAATCTTAAAATTTGATAATTCAGTTATCACCCTGAAAATATACAGGGTAAGCTATAAGAAAGTTCACTAGCACAGGGCAATATAAAATAATTTAGTATGGGGGGGGGAGTATTAATAAGGTTGTCTGGAACTAAAATTTAATTATTTCAAGAGAGAAATTGACATATTACTATGAAATTGCTAGATTTTTGGAGGGCTGGGGCAGTAAAATAAAATTTTCAAGCAGTTGAGCCAGCGTGACAAAAATAATTTGCTTTTATTTTAGATTCAGATTTCATTACTGCACTCAAACTACTACAACTGGGCTTTGAGTTATTGTACAATCCAAACGGTTTCAATCAGAAACTCTAAGACTCAATGTGCAATGATTATTATTAATAATTAGCTCCTTGGTTTCTTGATAGAAAAAGGCTATCAACAAGCATTTGTTTAACCACAACAAAAGTATAATTAGCTTATCCCACTTAGTAAATCTGTATGCATGCCAACTCATACCAAACTGCTACTTTTACAAAAAGAAAAAAGAAAAGCAATAATACAGTTCATTTTTCCAGTCCTTTTTGCACAAAATTTATTTACAATGTATACATATATGCTCCATGATGGGACTATGGAAAAATGCACATGACTGATGTTTTGCCCAAAAAATAAAGTCAACATAGTAAAATAACTCTTCAGTTCATGTTCTGAGCGGCATAAAACAGGAAGTGATGTAGGTGGTTGTTGTTGTTGCTGCATGGGGACAGTGATGCTCTGATGTGACAATTAGGTTCAAATACACTTTCTCTTGGTTTCCATGCCTCCTCCAACCAGTCTCCTTAAGACATTGCCTGCAACAGATGATTAATCATTTTCGAGGACTGCAGTTTTTCCCATCCTTCCCGATTTACATCTGTTCAGGCCAATTCAAATATGGTGAGTAAATGAATTAGACATGCAAATTCACGCCCCAGGCTAGAAAAAAAGGGGGGGAGGGAGGGAGGGAGGAAGACAGACAGAGAGAGAGAGAGAGACAGAGAAATACAGAGTGCATGGCTGAAATCCTAGGATAGAAGAAATGTTCTTCTGCCTGACAAAGATATTTTAATGCTCTAAAAATCCTGCAAATATATCTTTTTTGCCATTTGCAGGGTAATTGTAAGGCCTTTTTATGTAAGGAGGCTTCTGGAGGAAGTGAAGAGTTATGGAAAGAACACACATAGTGTGGAAAAAAATTCACATTTTTTTTCTTAAAAAATCTATAAGAAACAACGTAATATGGATAACAGAATAATAGCATTTTACAATATTCCACTCTGTTGCCTTATATAGTTATTTTGCATGTCCCCAGAAGTTGACTTCAGTTGGCGTGTCTTTCCTGCTTTTCAGGGTCCCTATAAAGACAAATATAGGATTGTTCCTTGGTCCAGACTAGATGCCAAGAATGAAACTCCGCTAAGTCATTGAAGAACGACAGTATTTCAAATTTGCCATTATTGAAGATAAAGTATATTCCCTTAAGCTACTGAGCATGAATGTCCATCACTTGTCCACTCATTGCTGGGTCTCCTGTATTGAGCATTGTGGGGCTAGTTGCTGGCATCTGCATTCCAGGGTGGGGTGGTCCTCCATGCATCATCATTGCTGGGTGGTGTGGGTGTCCAGGAATGTAGGTATGCATGGGGGGCCCATGACGCAGCTGAGCTGGATGTGGGGGCATCTGGGGTGGTGTATAGCTTGGCTGTCCCATATTCATGCCCATTGGACCACCCCTAGACACATAATCCCCTGGCATACTTTGCAGTCCTGTGGAGGAAGAGAGACACTTGTAAATATCAAATCCCGTTTCTCTAAAGG